>NC_135491.1:768866-1068866 GCF_052094955.1 Ictidomys tridecemlineatus | reverse complement strand
ATGGCTACGCTAACATCAGACTGTAAGGATGATAAAAACTTATTATCTAAAGCAGAGTTTGATGCATTGACTTTTGCCCTTGTAGGGATCCCTGGATTGGCAGTAGGAGCTTATAAGACAGCTATGAAATTGGCATGTGTAATAGCAAAAAACATTAATCGTACATCTACTGCTCTAGCCTTGTTGAACAGCAGGTTTTACGACAAGGAGTTTCAGATAATAGAGCTGCTATAGATTATTTACTATTGTTACACCCTAAAATATGTATTCAAGTAAAAAAATATGTGCTGCTTTAATCTGATAACAGTGTTCCTATTGATATAGAAATTCATCATTTGAAAGAAATGATTGATAATATTAGACAATATAAAGAAAATGGAGAATTATTTTCATGGTTAACATCTTGGCTTCCTAATATTTCCTGGTTAAAAATTAATGATATGTATGATTTTGATAATTGGCATGTCTATACTTCTTTGTATCATTGGTCATTGTATGATCACTTGTCTCTTACCTCGTCCTCCTGTGGTGACTTCATACACCCCCCCACCGGTTTGGATGATTGTTGCCAGTGTCGGGTAAGATGAATCACTGCCCATATCAACCTAAGACAGAGGCTTTCATTTTCCATCAATGGAAGTCATCCGTGATGGGTAAGAATGTTGCAGTATGGTTCACAACCTAAGACAGGCGCAATCGCCGTCATTGTTATTTAAGGGGAACTGTGTGCTCACGCACACAAACAGTTAAGTTTTGCTCTGCTTAGCAAAAAAAGGGGTTCTGTGAGAAAGTATGAACTCTTTGAATTGTGTCCTTGTTACTGTCTTAAGAAGATAAAAGAATGTTCTGCCAAGTTTAAAATATATGTGTGTGTGTGTGTGTGTGTGTGTGTGTGTGTGTGTGCTTAGCAGGAAATAAGTAACTACAAGTCAGATAAAAAGAAGTACGGGGCAATGTGACCATGAACAAAGTTATTCCGAGAATGTTTATCCATGCTTGAAAAGATTAAGCTGCTGAGAGGATGTGATTCTTTTTTGCTGTATAAAAGAAGGGAAAAAATAAAGAGGTGCTCATTTCTACTGGATGTGTGTATGTGTGTGTGTGTGTGTGTGTGTGTGTGTGTGTGTGTGTCTTCCTTTAGCATCTCTGCTGTAACAGGACCTACAGATTGTCAGTGGGATCCGACACCTGGGACGCAGACCTGGTGCCTCCCCCTGGCTGCTCTGGGGAAAGGGAAGCCAGGTGTCCCTGGTGAAGAGGGTCCCCAAGCCAGACATCACCTCCTGGCTTCTCTGAGGAAAGGGAACCTCATGTGTCCCTAGAGACATGGCACAGAGAATCCCCAGGCTAGTCATCTTCCTCAGGCTGCTCTGAGATGAGGAACCCCGGGAGGCCCTAGAGACATAGCCAAGAGGGTCTCCAGGTGTGACGTCTCCCCACACTGCTGTGAGGAGTAGGAACTCTGGAGTGACCCTAGAGACACATCCCAGTAGGTTCCTAAGGCCTGGAAACTCCCCCAGGCTGCTCTGAAAAGAGGGAACCTCGGGAATCCTTACAGATGTAGCCCACCAGGGTGGCCAGGCCTGTCATCTCCTCCAAGACTGCTCTGATGAGAGAGAACCCCAGGCATCCCTAGAGACATAGCCACCATTGTCCCCAGGCCTGGCATCTCCCCTAGGCTGCTCTGAAAAGAGTACACTGGGCATCACTACAGACATCATCAATAGGGTCCAAAGCCTGGCATCTCCTCCTGCTGCTCTGAGGAGAGGGAACCCCAGGGCGTAAATAGAGTCATGGCCAACAGTGTCCCCAGGCCTGGCATATCCCCCAGGCTGTTTTGAGGAGAGGAACCCTGGCAGCCCTGAAGATGTGGCCCACCAGGGTCCCCAGGCCTGGCATCTCTCCCAGGCTGCTCAGGGAGGGAACCCAGGGGCACACCTAGAGATGAGGTCCACGAGGGTTTCCCAGCCTGAGTTGCCCATGTCCTGGGGTTACTCTGAGGAGAGGGCAGCTCTGCCCTCCCTGTGGAAGGACCCACGCGGTCCAGCAGTCAGGGTTCCTCTGCTCAGCTCTGAGGAGAAAGCTCCCTCCTCAGCCTGAGGGCCAGACAGCATCCAAGCCCCGCCCTCAGCCCCCCACTATGTTACCCACATGAAGCTTGGCTGGGAGTGGAGATGCCCCCTAGGAGGGGAGACACCCTGCTGCTACGGGAGACACCCCCTCTAGGGGAATCACCCCCCTCTAGGGGAGAGACACCTGCTGAGAGGGAAGCCAACCCCTGGGAGGAAAGATTCCCTGCTGGGAGGGGAGATGCTTGCCCCCACCAACCCAGACAACCCCTAGGGAAGAGGCACACTCTGCTAGGAGGGAAGACACCCCTGGGTGTGGAGCCACCCCCTAGAAGTGGAGACACCCTTCTGGGAGGGGAGACACCCTGCTGGGAGGGCAGAGGCTCCCACTCTAGGGGAGACACCTCCCTGAGATGGGGAGACACCCTCCTCAGAGGGGAGAAGCTCCCACTGGGAGGGGAGCATGTGGGCTTCCTGGGGACTCTGCTTCTTCCTCCCCCCAGGAGTGTTCCCACTGCTGTCACTAGGTCTGGCTGTGCTGTCTGTGCTGTCTATTTTACCAAGAGGAGTGAAATCTCTAGAGAGCAGTAAAGGGAGTCCAGGAGACACCTCCCTGCACCCCAGCCTGTCCCCCACCAGGTCAGGACTGCTGCGGCCAGGGGCCAGGCAGCCAAGTGAGCCCTTCTTCACTCTTGCGCCCAAGGGCACAGGCCAGAAAGGGATGTCCACAGACGTCTCTGGAAGTGGTCTTTGACTCAGGGTGACAGAAACTCACTTCAGGATCAGGGGTGTGAGGAAAAGCAGTGAAATCCCAGCCCCTGGTGTCCACTCTAGGAGTAGGGAAACCTGAACTCAGACCAAGCCCCAGCAGCTTCTGGGAGCTGAAGGCTGAACCTGTCCCCTGCCTCAACTGTGCCAAGACACGGATGTAGCCCACCAGGGTCCCTAGTCCTGATGTCTCCCCCAGGCTGCTCTGAGGAAAGGGAATCCCACATGTCACTAGAGACACGGCCGAGAGTGTCCCCAAGCCAGGCATCTTCCTCAGGCTGGTCTGAGGAAAGGAACCCCAGGCATCTGTAGAGATGTAGCTATGAGTCTCCAGGCCTGGCATCTCCCCAGGCTGCTCTCCGTGTGTACCCCGGGATGCCCTTAGCGACGTGGCCCACGTCCAGGCTTGTCGTCTTTTCTGGCTGCTCTGAGGAGAGGTGAGCTCTGCCCTCCCTGTGGAATGACCCACCTTGTCCAGCAGACAGGGTTCCTCTGCTCAGCTCTGAGGAGAAAGCTCCCTCCTCGGCCTGAGGGTGGCACAGGATCCAAGATGGGGACCAGGCCTGTCCTCATCCCCTCCCCCTGAAGAACTCACTGAATCTTGGCGGGGAGTGGAGATGCCCCCTAAGAGAGGAGACACGCTACTGGAAGGAGAGATGCCCATTCCTATTACCCCAGAGGCCACCCCCCAGCATAGAGATGTACTTTGCTGGGTGGGGAGACACCCCTGGGAGTGGAGCTAGCCCCTTGGATTGGAGACAACCTGCTAGGAGGTGAGAAGCCCCTCCTTCTAGAGATATGACCCACGTGGCTGCCCACACCAGGCATCCTCCTCAGGCTGCTCTGATGACAAGGGAACCCTGGGCATCCCTGGAGACATGACCCAAGAGGGTACCCTCACCAGGTGTCTCCCTCAGGCCACTCAGGAGAAGGGAGCCCCGGCATCCCTAGAGAGTGAACCAGGAGGGTCCCCACAGTGGCGTGTCCCCCAGCCCACTCTGAGTAGAAGGGAACTACAGGCCTACTTAGAGACGAGACCCAGGAAGGTCCCCAGGCCTGGCATCTCCCTCAGGCTGCTGTAAGGAGGAGTCCCCCACAAGGGTCCCCACACCAGGCGTCTCCCTCAGGCTGCTCTGAGGAGAATGGATCTCGGGGCGTCCCCAGAGACACGACGCATGAGGGTGCCGACACCAGGTGTCTCTCTCAGGCTGCTGAGGAGAAGGGAGCCCCAGCATCCCTAGAGAGTGAACCAGGAGGGTCCCCACAGTGGCGTGTCCCCCAGCCCACTCTGAGTAGAAGGGAACTACAGGCCTACTTAGAGACGAGACCCAGGAACGTCCACAGGCCTGGCATCTCCCTCAGGCTACTGTAAAGGGAGACCTCCACAAGGGTCCCCACACCAGGCGTCTCCCTCAGGCTGCTCTGAGGAGAATGGATCTCGGGGCGTCCCCAGAGACACGACACATGAGGGTGCCGACACCAGGTGTCTCTCTCAGGCTGCTGAGGAGAAGGGAACACCAGGCATCCCTAGAGACATGACTCACAAAAGTCCCTAAGCCGAGAGTCTGCTGAGGATGCTCTGAGAAGAAGGGAGATCTGGAGTCCTTGGAGGCATGACCCACGAGTGTCCCCAACCTCGGTGTCTCTCTCAATTTGTTCTGAGAAGGGAGCTCTGCCCCTCTCTGTGGAATGACCCAAACTCCCAGGACTGAGGCTCTCCTGGATTGGTCCTGAGGGGGAAGCCAGCTCCTCACTCTCAAGGAGATGGCAGTAAAAATGGTGGTGAGGCCCCGCCCCTGGTTGACTATGCCAGCAGGAGCTGCTCATGGCTCAGAGGCGGGGCCTCTCTCAGCTCCCAGGTGAATGTCAGTGCCTTCTTCCACCCTCAGCAGTTACTGCATAATAAAACATGTTCCCACTGCTCTAACTAGGTCTGGCTGTGGCACCATGAGGAGTAGTATCTTAGGAGAGGAGAAATGGAGTCCAGGAGACTCCCTCCCTGCATTCCACCAGGCCAAGTTCTACAGCAGCCTGAGACAGGTGGGCAGAGGCATACAGGTAGGCAGTTTCAGGGAGTCTAGTCCCTCTGACCAAGGGCAGAGGCCAGAAACAGACCACCTCAGAGGCTTCTGGGATGTGTAGTCTTTGAGACAGAGTGATTTAGCCAGGGACTAAATCATCTGCTCCATTTTAGAATCAGGGGTTTTTAGGAAAATCTGTTAATTCCCAGCCCAGGGGGACCACTGTAGGAGGGTAGAAGAACCTGAGCTCAGACCAAATTCCCAGTAGCCTCTGAGAGCATTCTAGGTCATTCAGTCTGTCCTGCCTGTCCAGCTCTCACCATGGATGCCTCTGGGAGCTGCAGGCTACACAGATTCAGGGTTCTCAGGGATTCTGGACAGTGTAGTCTGGTGCTCTGCCCACAGTCTTTGCCATTCAGGACCATGGAAGCTGTGTGCCATGTGCTGGCCCAGGTACCTTGGAGGACCCTGGCAGTGGAATCTGGTGTTCTACCCATGCAGCCCTCACCCCAGAAGCATAGGGGCTGCAAATAGCACATTTACCCTCATACCCCCAGGATTCTGGGTAGTGCAGTCTTGTATTCCATAATGCAGCCCAGCTGCAGAGGTCTCTGTGAGCTTCAGGCTAATCAGGCACCCCTAGTGATTATGAACAGTGTAGTATGGCATTCTGCCCATTCAGCCCTCACTCCAGAAGCCTATGGGGACTTCAAGTAGCACATTCGCCCTCATATCCCCAACCAGGATTCTGGATAGTGCAATCCAGTCTTCTACAATGCAGCCCCCTCTGCAGAGGTCTCTAGAAATTATAGGCTACACAGTCACTTGGGAAGCCCCTGGGAGTTGTAGTCTGCATACTCACCTGGGCAACACACCCCACCAAGGATTCTGGATACTGTAGTTAAGCTCTCAGTCCAACAGTCCTCACAACAGAGGATCCTGAGAGCTGCTGACACCAAGATTAGTGGGTAATATAGTCCTGTGTTTTTCCTACTCACTGCAGAAAATTCTAAAACTAAAATTCCCTCTTAGGACTGTGGATAATGCAGTTCAATGGTTTGCCCACTCACCACAGAGGATTCTAGAAGCTTCAGTCCCTGAGGGTTCTAATAATGCACTCTAGTGTTTGGCCTGCACAGTCCTGCTGCGGATCACAGGAGCTGAAGACCCCATGCTTTCCCTGGTACCCTGGAAAGCCTAGGTAGTGTGATCTACCAATACAACCATCACCATAGAAACCTCTGGGACTTACAGGGTTACAGGGTATGTAGGCATCCCCAGAAGTTCTGAGCATTGAAGTCTGGTATTCTGCCCTTGCAATTCTCATCCCATTGGCTCCTGGGCAGAGCAGGCACCCAAAGGTAATTGGTAGCATAGTTTGATTTTTTTGTCAGTACAGCCCTCTCTGCAGAGGTCTCTGCAAGCTGCAATTCCCCAAAATTATGGATAGCACAGTCTGTCATTTGACCCATGCTGCCCTCACTGCAGAAGGCTCTGGTTACTGCAATGAGGATTCTGCAGTTACCCAGGATTCAGGGTAGTGCAATCCATCATAATCTTTGCATCTCTCACCCTAGAGGCTCCTGAGAGCTTCTTGCTGCATTTTTATGAGCCCTTACCCTCAGGCCCCAGTGAGACTCCAGGCACTGGGCCCTCCCTGCACCATCTTGAGGGGGCATTTGTGTCCTCAGACACTCAAGCCACATACCATGATAATGAGCACCAAAGCCTCAGTAAGAAATACTGTTGTAAAATAAGTTCTCCTAAAATATTACCTGAGAAAGTAAAGAACATGGCAGAACTTCCTTCTCAGCACACCAGTGCACAGGAAGCTTCTTCCTCATGTTTTCCTCACATGGACCTCAGTCATCCTGAATCCACAGTGGAGTCTCCATGGGTAGGTGCCAATGATAAGGAAGCTCTGGTCCTCACCATAGATGTATCCACCAGGCATCCCCAGGCCATGGTATCTTTCCAGGTGTGTCCCCAGGTAAAAAAACAAACAAACCTCTGGTCTACACCATAGATAGAGCCCATAGGAGTCCCTGATGTGGCATCTCTCAGGTGGGTCCCCAGGAGAAGGAAGTTTGATTAGGGCACAGAACACAGCCCCCAAAAGCAGTTGATAAGAGAAAGTTGTTCTGAGTGCCCCCTGCTGGCCACTGTAGGCAGTGCAGAATGCTGGGTGTTCACTGTTCAGAGCTGCACCCCCTTGTGCTAGGCACAGTGAAGCTCTGAAATTCATAGTTCTGACTATTCCAGGTCATGATTTTGGAAATAGAAAAGCAATAGAGCCTACCATCCTATGTCTTGATTAGAATGGATGGAGATAGCAAGCAGCAAAGTACGTGGCCCATAGACAAAGTTTCATTGATTTCAGCAATCAGGTAGAGGAAACAGTGAAATTTGTAAACTGGAATAAGAAAAATTTTAAAGCATCAATATTTAAAACAGAGACCACAAAATTAAACTACTTTCATGAAAGTCTTAAAGTACAATCATACTTTCAGAAAATCTTGAAATGTTTAGAAAGAAATCAAATGAAATATAAATAAATGAAGTGATATTCTTTGTTCAGGTCTCAATATAATTAAGATGAAATTATCTCAAACCTGACCTGAAGATTCAGTGCAGTCCAGAAATTCTAAACAAGCTGTTTTTAAACCTAGACTAGAAAGCACTGACTGCAAAAGGACATACTTCAAGAAGCCACACATATGGACACCAGAACCTAACAAAATACTCTCTAGAGTTGAATTTAAAATGGGAAACTGTAAGAAGATGTGCATGACCACATGTTTCATGATGAGGTTCTAAATACAGCTCCCCCCCAAACAAAATCCATGAAAGCTGGGCATGTGGCTCAGTGGTTAAGCACCCCTGGGTTCAATCCCTGCTACCAAACAAACAAATAATAACAACAACAAATCCATGAAAGAAAAACCTGATAATGTGGACTATATTAAATTACTCTGTAAAAATTATATTAAGGAAATAAAAAGATAAGTCAAAGACTGGGGGAAACTTTGGAAAGTATATGTCTAAAACAAACTTGTGTACAAAATATAGTAACACACTCAACAATAACACAACATAATGGGTAAAGATCTGATCAGACAATGCACAAGAAAGATACAAGATGGCAAAGAAGCATAGAAATGACTCTTAGTATCACCTGTCATGAGGAAAGCACAAACTAAGACCCCAAGGTGTACTGCACAATTGCTAAGCTGCTAAGGTCTTTACTAAGTGTAGTACCAACCATGATGATGATGAGCAGCCACAGGCACTCTTGTACATTGCTGGTAGAGCACACAACAGCTCACCACTATCAAAAAAAACTGGCCATTTTCCCCAAAGTTAGACATTGTGTCACCACAGGGTCCTAAAAATATAGACAACTGCCTCAAAAATGTATATCTACATAACAGCATGCAATTACATATAGTAGTTCTATTCACAATGCCCCAATACCTTAAGCAATCAGGATGTGCTTCAATGGGTGAACAAATAGCATAACTGCTATGAATCTATGCCATGGAGGCCCTGGTGTCTCTGAGCTCCCCCAGGTCTCTACTCTGGTCTGGAACCTGGACTGCCCTGACCTTTGTACACCTCACAGAGGAAAAGTGAATTCTGAATAGAAACATATGTATATGCAGCTGATAAACTCAGACTCAGTATGCAGTTGCTGCCTATCGAAAGAGATTTCAAAGTTATGGATGTGGGTGGTAAACTCAGAAAAATGCAAGCACAACAACCCAGGCCTGCATCTTTGTCCATCCATAGGAGCTTCCAGGGATACAACAGACAAATATGGAGGCAACTCCAGGATCCCCAAAGAACCACATCTAGGGGAGAACCTGGATGTGGCTGCCATTAGGGTCCCTGTGACCCACTTCTGATTAGCTTAGAGGATATTATGCTACAGCTTCATACCCCCATCCCAACTTTTAATTTCATCTCTTTTCCACAGGTAGCAAATGCATCCTAAGCTTGGATTCTGTTGATTGATTAGCTTGTTTAATGTTGCAGAGAGAGCTGTTCCACTACCTAGTCCTGATGCACAAACTGAAATTCACTGTTCTGGTTATTCAACATACGTTTGCATATTTTAGCTAAAATATAGTCCATCATCCCATGTTTTGATCTAAAAGGATGGTGCTATGGTTTGAATATTTTCCAACCATATTTTATGTTCTCGAAGCCCTGGCACCCAGAAAGTCCAGGGCTGAACAAACCACCCCTCATATTCTCTTTCAGCTCCTCTCTTGCCATCCACACCTTGGAACAGACCAAATATCTATTTTAATCTCAGCAGGGAGAATCCCTCAGGAATGTACAGAAGAGGATACTCCACTTGGTCATGGTGTCTCACCTGTGCCCACTGGGCCCAGATGGCCCTTTAAGGGTGTGAGCATAGAACAGGCTGGGAGACACACCCATAAGAGTGGTCCAGGACAAAGTCAGATGGGTGGAAGGGAAGGGGAGCTGGCTGTCAGTATACTGAGAGTAGACACCTTTCCCCATAGGGGCTGAGCACAGGGACTAAGTAGGGACCTCCTGCCTCCATCCAGATGACCTCTGGACACTGCACAGTTACCCCTTCCCAGGAGGTCCTATCCTACTCAAGGGTCAGCTGCAGGCACTTTAGTCCATTTTCCCCAAAAATTGTCATGATAATTAATTAGAAAAAAATCAAATCAAAACTACTCTAAGATTTTATATCATGCCAGTCTGAATGGCAGTTATCAAGAATACAGATAACAATAAATGTTGTTGAGGAATTGGGGGAAGAGGCACACTCATACATTGCTGGTGGGACTGCAAATTGGTGCAACCAATCTGGAAAGCAGTATGGAGGTTCCTTAGAAAACTTGGAATGGAACCACCATTTGACCCAACTATTTCACTCCTCAGTCTATACCCAAAGGACCTAAAATCAGCATACTATAGTAATGCAGCCACATCAATGTTTATAGTAACTCAATTCACAATAGCTAAACTGTGGAAGCAACCTAGATGCCCTTCAATAGATGAATGGATAAAGAAACTGTGGTATATATACAAAATGGAATAATATTCAGCATTATAAGAAAATAAAATTATGGCATTTGCAGATAAATGGATGGAGTTGCAGAATATCATGCTAAGTGAAGTAAGCCAATCCCAAAAAAACAAAGGCCAAATGTTCTCTTTGATAAGTGGATGTTGATCCATATGGGATGGGGATGGGAAAAATGAAGGAACTTTAATTGGGCAAAGGAGAGGTAGGGATGGAGAGGGAGCATGGGGGCAGAAACGGTGGTGGAATGAGGTGGACTTCATTACCCAAGTACATATATGACTGTACATATAGCGCAAGGCTACACCATGTACAACCAGAGAAGTGAAAAGTTGTGCTGCAATTGTGTAAAATGAATCAAAATGCATTCTGCTCTCATATATATCTAATTAAAATTAGTTAATTAATTAATTTAAGAAAAGAAAAACAACTTTGTAGGTTACTAGCATCACATAAACATTTACATTTAGCCTGATTTTGTTTCTTGATTGTCATTCACTCCTGCATATCACAATCCTGGGAATCCAACCCCAGGCATCACATACTCTAGGGTAAGGCTCCACAACTGAGGTCCATGCACAACCCTGGGAGGTGAGCAGTTCAAGAATTGGAAGAATCCCACTGGGTATGGTAGCACACACCTGTAATCCCAGCAGGCTCAGGAGGCTAGACAGGAGAATCTTGAGTTCAAAGCTAGCCTCAGCAAAAAAGCAAGACACTAAGCAACTCAGTGAGACCTTGTCTCTAAATAAAATATACAAGATGGCTAGGGGTGTGACTCAGTGGTTAAGCACCCCTGGGTTCAATCCCTGGTATCACACACACACAAAAAAAAAGAATTGGAAGAATCCTTTTTTCCCCAACACCACTAAAACCAAGAGATACAGCCTGAGGCACAAAAATTTATATAGCTAGCATCAAGAGAAAGCCCATACTTCCTGTGGTACCTGTGTAAGCTGAGGCTAGCAAAAGGGAGGATGGCAGGTTCCAAGTGATCCTGGGCAGCCTCACAAGACTCTGTTTCATAAGGGGCTCAATCCGGTTCAGGCCCCTTGGTGGCTGCTGCAGGGTGGTGACCTTTTGTAAATTTGTGCACACAGTGCTGTAAGTGGTATAGAGCATGTGAGCCTCAGCCCTGGTGGGCTATGCCCAGGACCACTCTGCTTTCGATGTGAAAAGTCACAGAGAAACATGAGTGGGTAACAGGAGGATCATGAGTTCAAAGCCAGCCTCAACAACTTAGTGAGGCCCTAAGCAACTCAGGGAGACCCTGTATCTAAACAAATTCAAAAAAGGGCTGGGGATGTGGCTCAGTGGTTAAGTGCCCCTGGGTTCAATCCCCAGTACCAAAAAAAAGAACAAGCCAAAACTTCCCCATTGGACTTCTAGCTCTGGGGTCTCTTTTTTTTCTGAGAAGTCTGTTACTGTCACTTTTGAAGTAAACCTGCTGTTTATTGCCTTCTCTGTGTCCTGCTCTTCAATTCTTTGCTGAGTGAAGACAATGAACCCAAGACCCATAGACGGTAGCAAAACTGGTGGCTCATCTGGATCAAAACCACTGACTCAAAGGTCAGTAACAGTCATGTTATATGGCTGATGACACCTGAAAAGTGATCATGGATCATCTGGCTTTTCTGTGGCTCTATAAGGCCAGGTAAGCCCCCAGCAACGACTAGCATGGCTGAATTCCCAGACACATGAGTAATAGGCCTCATTGTCCATGTGACAATAGTTTGTCAATTGAGACAAGGTCAATCCTCATTTTTCTTTCCTATGAGAGACTTTATCCTTTTGTCTGGATAGCTGGCCCTGGTCAAAAGGCCCTATCATAGAGGAACTCCCAATTTTTTTGAGACATTTGTGAAATCACCTTTCTTCCTTGTGGCCAGATCATCCTGAACTAGCAAAGGATTGCAAACTTGACATTCAGATCTTAGTGACAGTCTGCTCCTCTAAACCAGATACCAAATCCCCAGAAAAGAAAAACTAGAGAAAGAGAAAAAGGAACATTTACCAGTGGAACAGGAAATCCCCTCACCCCTATCTTAAGAAAAGATAATAGATCCTAAGATCTCTTCCCCTTTATATCCTAATTGAAAAGGATTAGAGCCCAATCCTATTTATCTAGGGGCAAACTTCACCTATGGTCCCAGAATTGCTATAAAACCTGCTACTCAGGGCACTTTTCCACTCAGGACAATGCTGGGGGGATTTAGGCCTGAGATGGTACATGTCCTTTTTTCATTAACTGAATTAAAGGACATGAAGAAAGACCTATGGCATGACACTGAAAACTCAGAGCAATATCTTTGGACCTTCCAACAGTTATCAAATCTTCATGAGTTAGCATGGAAGAATGTTATATTGCTTTTGAATCAGATTAATTTCCCTAGAAAAACAAAGGGTCTTAGAGAAGGCTCTAAAAACAGAAGATAACTATAGGAAATAACTACTATACAGCAGAGAAAGTAACCATGGCTGGCAAGAGTTGGAGAATTCCCACTGAGAGTCAGTCAGGCAGTTCCCCTTACTGAACATAAATTGGAATACTGACAAGAGATAGAGATTAATGGAATAGATGTCACTTTATTTTTTTTTAGAATTCTTTTTTTTTCATATTTATTTATTTTTTTAGTTTTTTAGTTTTTTGGCAGACACAACATCTTTGTTTGTATGTGGTGCTGAGGATTGAACCGGGGCTGCACGCATGCCAGGCGAGCGCGCTAACCGCTTGAGCCACATCCCCAGCCCCTAGATGTCACTTTATATATATTGTGTTGGAAGGATGAAGAAGGGCCCAAGTTAAGCCTTTCAATTATGATCAATTAACAAATGTGGTTTAGGGGGAAGGGGAGCCATAAGTGACCTTATTACAGAGACTCTAGGAGGCTATTACTAAACATATTGATATGGTTAGCCAAAGTAACAGTCAGAGAAAATTATCCTTAAAAACAAATTCTTGAGGGGATGGGGTTGTAGCTCAGTGGTAGAGTGCTTGTGGAGCATGTGTGAGGTATTGGGTTTGTCTCTCAGCACCACATATAAATAAATAAATTATAGTCCATTGACAACTAAAAAAATATTTTAAAAACATTCTTGACCCAATCTACCCCAAGACAGGCAGAAAAAACTCTAAAAACTTGCTGTAGAACCAGGAAAAACCTTGGACCAATTAGTCCAGGTTGCTACAACAGTCTTTTATAATAGGGACCTAGAAAAAGAGTAAAAGGACAGACGACATGGAGAATTAGTGGCAGCCCTGCAGGTGGGTGTACCAGGATACTTCTCAGCTTTGTGTTTCTCTTGGGGAAGGAAGGCCCCAGAGGTGTATATCCCCCAGGTCACCTCCTGGACATTGTCCGCTGTGTGGGGAAAACAAATGGCAGGATAGATGTCTTCAGAACCTATCAGAAGTGAGGCCATCACCTATGAGTTCCCATTATGGGTCTCTAGGGCTTCCTTCATGGCTCCCTGACTGAAGTGCAACTCAAGAAGTGCCAGGTGACCTTGCTTATGGATAGATAATAGATAAACTTCCTTCTGGGCACAGCAGCTTGATTTTCATTCCTATCCTTCTGTCCTGTACCTTGGCCCCATGATAAAGTAACTGTTCAGAGCATATCAAGCCAGCCCCTTGAGCAATATTTTACTAGACCTACTGCTTATTCATGGGGTTATTTTCACTTATTATCTCAATTAAAGGTCAAATTACTGTTACTACCTGGGAAATATTAAATCGAAAACTTCTTCCTAAGATGTTTCTTTTTAACTCTGTTAATATCTGCAACCTGCTAGTTTCTGCTTCTGTAATCATGCTTGCTCAGCAGCTATGGCAGGAACCAGAGCTGCCTGGAGAGAGGGGGAGACATCAAGTCTACATATGAGAAAGTCTTAAAACCCAGATGTCTGTACTGTGTAAAAGATACTGAGAACAAAAGACAGTGTTCAACTTTTTTTTTCTTTCAGTAGCATTTTATATAAATCAACTTATTATAACGGACACAGAAAGACATAAAATGCACAAATATGAAAAAAAACACATCTACCAAATTTTTGTTTATGCACATTTGAGCTTAAAAATTTGTTTTAGTTAATTTTGTTTCTTTTCTTCAACAGTATTTCAACAATAACACTTTGGTCTTAGTTTCTTCTTCATACTATGGAAATTTGAGCATTTTTTACCAGTTTTTCTCTTTCTTTTTTTTTTAATTAAATTTTTATTTTTTTAGTCACACATGACAGCAGAATGTATTTTGACATATAATACATATATGGAATGTACATACATCAATCAATCAGTGTTCATCTTTTGAAGAACACTCCACTAAGCCTTCACTGGTGCTAAATAAACTGTGACCTTCTACATCTCCAAGTGCTGCTTGTCTCTTCCCATTGCCATAATTTTCCACAATTATATAATTGTGTGCCTCTAATGGAAATTGATATAATTCCTACAGTCTGATCAGACAATAATATAGTGGAAAGAACACAAATTGCAACTCTTGTTAAAACATAGCTTAAGGTCCCCTTATACTTCCCTCATCAGAAGCAATATCCTTAAACTAGAATTCAAGGAGGGATTAATACCTATTATGCTAAATTTGAAATGACAAGGACTTTTGATATAGCATCAAGAATACTCCTATATTTGGGGTCTCAAATTTCCCAACAAATGGAGATTAGTTCAAGACCTTTGTATAAAAAATGAAGCAATAGTCCCTTTGCATCCAGTGGTTCCAATTCTATATACTCTCCTTACCCAGATTCCCAAAGGAACTGCTTATTATACTGTCCTCTTCCTAAAGGATGACTTTTTTATGGATTCCTCTATATCCAAGTAGCCAACCTCTATTTGCCTTTGAGGATGCTACTTATAAGTCTGTACAAATTACATGAACAGTCCTTCCTCGGGAATTTAAAGTTACACAAACATTGGCACAAGATCTCATGGATACTAACCCTGAAACAGTGTTACATCAATATATAGATGACTTTTGTTTATTTGGATCTTCAGAAAAATAGTTTCAGAGGGCACTGGCTCTCTAAATAAATAAAATAAAAGTATTGTGTCCAACTACAACTAAAAAATACATATTTTTTAAAAAAAGATAAAAATACTCTAAAGTAAAACCTTAAGACATGTTTTTTTTGTCAAACACCTGCTTGTTTAATTATTTATACAGTTAATCACTTATAACTGAAATTCTTAGCTAATTCTATATTTTATCATAAGATTTTTAATTTTTTTTTTAGTTTTAGTTACAGATGGACATAACTTTATTTTATTTATTTTTCATGTGGAGCTAAGGATCAAACTCCATGTCTCACATGTGCCAGGCAAATGCTCTACCACTAAGCCATAACCCCAGCCTTTATTATATACATTTATAACACAAAAATTAAATAATTCAAACTAACACATATTCAAGATATGGGCCACTTTTACATGTATATGTTGAAGTAATAACATATATGTAAACATTATATTTTCATGCTGTCTCTAGGTCCTTGATTTGGCTTCTAAAAACTTGATCATTTTAAAGAAAAAAATAACATTTTAGAGACTCTATTTCAATTCATGGCTGAACTTTCTCAAAAGAGTCACTTTGTAAAGAGAGAGAGAGAGAGAGAGAGAGAAAAGTCCAATGGCATAGTGACTCACTGTGATTGAATTACTTATCCCAAAGAGTTTGTCTTTATTTTGTTTCTATACATAACCTTTAGCAGTAATAGAATCAAATATCTGCCACTGGGACAAAAAGTCAAAGAAAACAGAAGGAGAAAGCAGACTGGTGACCATAAAGAGTGACTCCTTCTGAGCAAAAGACTATAAAAGGGGGGCTGGGGAGGGGGCTCAAGCGGTAGGGCGCTGGCCTGGCATGCGGGCGGCTCAGGGTTCCACCCTCAGCACACATGCCAACAACGATGTTGTATCTGCCGATAACTAAAAAAAATAAATAAATATTTTAAAAATTCTCTCTCTCTCTCTCCCTCTCTCTTAAAAAAAAAAAAAAAAAAAAAAGACTACAAAAGGACACAAACATCCATCTCCTCCATGGTGCCCTGCAGGAAGTAGTGAGCCCAGAGGTAGCAGCTCAGCTCAGGAGTGACCTTAGATGCTGCTATATTATAGGAAAATACTTTCTCTTTTAGATAATCACAAAGAATTACTGGGTGCCCAAACTTTTTTTTTTTTTGAGAGAGAGAGAGACAGAGAGAGAGAGAGAGAGGGAATTTTTTAATATTTATTTTTCAGTTCTTGGCAGACACAACATCTTTGTTTGTATGTGGTGCTGAGGATCGAACCTGGGCCGCACGCATGCCAGGCGAGCGCGCTACCGCTTGAGCCACATCCCCAGCCCCGCCCAAACTCTTGAATGCTTCGAAATTCAGCTAAATTTCTAAGTGATTTTATTATCACTCAAGCTAGTCATGAAGCTAATGATAACTAAAGGATCTATGGGACTGGGGATACAGTGCAATGGAAGAATGCTTGCCCAGCATGCAGGAGGCCTTGAGTTCAACCCCCAGCACCACAAAAGGAACAAAAAAGAATTTGTGCCTTATTTGTGTAATCAAACAGAAAATGAATAATCACTGTTTCTAGGATAATATGTTGGACCTGAAACACAGCTGAAATTATCAGAATCAAAATAATCTCCTTATGGTGGCTTGCACAGCCAAACCATCATGAACAGCAGTGTCGCTTCACAAAGCATATTCACATTAAGCACAGAACAAAACAACAAAAAAGGCTTTATTTACTGCTGAGAAGAAAAATGGACATAATATAGTTAGGAAATTATAAACACATTAGAAACATGTGATACTGACATCAAGATCCCCCAGGACACTACAGGCGCTTTGATACATGCCTGTCATCCCAGTTACTTTGGAGGCTAAGGCAAGAGGATCCCAAATATGAAGCCCACCTAGCAATTTAACAAGACCCTGATTCAAAATAAAATTTATTAAAGGGATGGGGATGTATATAGTTTAGTGCATATGTGTACAACTCTGGGTTCAATCCTCAATGCCAAAAAATTCTCCAGGCCAGACATCTGATCAAAGACAACCACGTCAACCTCCCCAAAATAATTAAACTAAACCTGCTCTTTGTTCAGCTCACAATACTAATATGTCAAATTTCTTATTCTATAAATTCACATGATAACCCTTTAAATAAAATGAAAAGTGTATGGGGCTGGGGATGTGGCTCAAGCGGTAGCGCGCTTGCCTGGCATGCGTGCGGCCGGGTTCGATCCTCAGCACCACATACCAACAAAGATGTTGTGTCCGCCGAGAGCTAGAAAGGAATAAATATTAAAAATTCTCTCTCTCTCTCTCTCCCCTCTCTCACTCTCTCTTTAAAAAAAAAAATGAAAAGTGTATGTCCATCTACAACTACCAAAATTTTTTTTAAAGTTGGACAAGTTCTACTGCAAAGAACTAGAAACCCAGAGGACATGGGGGATTTCCTAGTAAATACAGACACTGCAACATGACTCTAAAATAAGAAAACTGTAAATCAATCAATTAGCATAGAAAAACTTGGACTAGTGCTTAGAGGATCTCCCTCTGGACAAGAGCCCAGGATTACCAGGGCTCACAGTTGAGTGTCACCTGACCTTTAACAAATTCTAATTTCAAATATTCATGATATACAGAAAAGAAAGGAGAAAGAAGTGAGTTTCCTAAATTCATTTTACGGTTAAGGTATTTCATCCAATGAAGGATGCCAATGTTTATACAACAGGCACTGTTGAGAGCCACAGCCAAAGGGGCCCCAGCAAACTTCCAGCTGCCAGCTGATGATTGGCTCACAGCGGCCCCAGCAAACTTCTAGCTGCCAACTGATTGGCTCCTCTGTGGTGATGCTCACTGGGCTGTTTCCCCGCCCTTTCAGACCACAGAGCTGCTCATTGGGGGGACTTTTTTTTTTTTAACTTAAATTTTTTTTTTATTGGTTGTTCAAAACATTACAAAGCTCTTGACATATCATATTTCATACATTAGATTCAAGTGGGTTATGAACTCCCATTTTTACCCCAAATACAGATTGCAGAATCACATTGGGATTACAGGAATTTGCCACAATCACCATTACAAACTTAAAGGAGTGCTTGATTGGTCTGTTGGTGGACTGGCTAGGGTGCCAAGGACAAATTCCCAGGGTCAGGAGCCTGGGAAGGCAGGGAAAGGCTCCTGCCTGTGTAACAGGGGTCCGTTTCATGCTTAGGACATAACCCTTGCTGCTTCTGTCTCTGTGGCTTACTTTTAAACTGATTCCCTCTCCCTCTCCCTAAACTTCTTCCCATACTAGGCCACATTATCTGTTCTTGAGCAAACCTGTACCACAGGAATGGAGTGATTCAGACTTCAAGGATGGCACCAGAAGATCTAAAAAGTGACTGTCTCCTTCAGCAACAGTGAGGCATTAAGAAACTCAGTGAGACCTGTCTCTAAATAAAATACAAAATAGGGCTGGGGATGTGGCTCGGCAGTTGAATGCTCCTGAGTTCAATCTCCAGTACAAAAAAAAAAAAAAAAAAAAAAAGTCTCCCAAGTCTACAAGTGAATTACAACCCCTAACAGGGCACACCTAGAATGTAGCCTTTGAATCATCTCTTTAAAAATCCCTCTGTTGCAGTACTTCATGGTGCATGTCTGCAATCCAGCAATTTGGAAGGCTAAGGCAGAAAGATCATTAAAGCCAGTCTCAGCAATTTAGCAAGGCCCTAAGCAACTTAATGAGATCCTGTCTCAAAATAAAATTAATACATTTTTTAAAGGGTTAGGATGTGGCTCAGTGATTAAGTGACCCTACATTCAATATCTGGCATATATATAATGCCATCTCTTTCCCAAGAGGCAGAATCAAGCATCTGGAACAGGAGTTCCTATGTTTTGCCTTTGCTAGAAAATCAATAAAACTTATTTTTCCTTTTTTCTCAAAACCGTGTCCTCATTATTGGATTGGTTTTAGGGACTAGGATAGAGTTTTCAGTAACACCTGAAAGGGGCCCCAGTCCTTCTGTCTCCTGTATCCATGCCTTGACCTGCTCACCCACAATTTTAATTTTGCTCATTTCCACTCTCCCTCTCCGGAGTGGCTTCCCAGGCCCTCTTGACATGCTAGATCTGAGTGGAAACGGCATCTCCCAGGACCCAGGAGCCCACAGCCACCAGGAAGATACCTGCAGTGGTGGCTGAGCAGGTGAGCCATCAGCCCAGGAGGACTGGGTGGCGCAGCCAGCCACTCTGGCCTTCCTGCCTCCTTCCCCTCTGGCTTTTGCCTGTTTCTCCTCTCTGGCTGTCCTTCCAGAATGGGCTCCCTTCAGAATGTCAATGTGTGTATATACTCTGGGAGAAGGGGCTTTTTTGTTTCTAGAGGGAAGGAGGCAAGACAGCCAAAAGGCAAGGTCTCAACACCCCTGCCCCACCCCTACTTCCCCATGGTAATTTTTAAAAATTACAAACAACTCTCAGGAAGCATGTGTCAGAAACTCATGTACCCACAGAGGAACCAGGGGTCCCAATATTGACATAAAAGCCCAAAGTCAGATGCAAAACTTCTTAGTGACCTAGCCATCAATACACTGGTCAGAAAGCATCAGCAGTCTTTCAGCCTTTTACAAGTTAGTCTCTAATAAACCACCTCTGGACCTTGACCAAAAGTAGTTAAGTGAAGGGTTGCTGTGTTTAGGGAGTCTAAAAGTGGGCTAAGTAGTCAATGCCAGGGAATTTACGGCTTCCAGTCAGCTTTTTGCCTTATTATCAAGTTTTAGATAAATTTTCCTAAAAACCAACTCTCCTTTTTTTTTTTTCTGTTTGTTTTGTACTGGGGATTGAACCCAGAGGCGCTTTACCACTGAGGTATATCCACAGCCCTCTTTTATTTTTTCTTTTAAAGAGAGAGAGAGGAGAGAGAGAATTTTAATATTTATTTTTCAGTTTTTGGCGGACACACCATCGTTGTTTTGTATGTGGTGTTGAGGATCGAACCCAGGCCGCGCATGCCAGGCGAGCGCGCTACCGCTTGAGCCACATCCCCAGCCCCAAACAGCCCTTTTTATTTTGTTTTTTGATACAGGATCTCCTTAAACTGCTTAGGGCCTCAGTAAATTGCTGAGGCTGGCCTCAAACTTGTGATCCTCCTGCCTCAGCTTCCTGCAGTACCAGACTTCTCTCTCTCTTCTTGCTATCATCTTTTTCCCAGTCTTCGAAAACTGTCAATCCATCTTACTGTATCTCTAATTTCTTCCCATGTCTTCTTTCTTACCTCTGTACTCCTGTACATCTCTTGAGTCTGGATGTCTGCACTTTTTTTTTAGAGCATTATATTTATACATGGTAGTCGAGTTCATTTTGACAAAAATCATACATGCAATGGAATTTGATTTCAATCACTGTTTCTCCCCACCCCCTTCCCCAGGATGTAAAAGAGAAAGTCCAGTGGTCCAATTTTCAGAATATAGCATTTAGCGTTAAATATAAAATTGGGATATAAGGCAGTTGAAGGGGGGAGTAGAAAGTTACCAGCAGGCAACACCAGAATGAAAAATTCACAGCCCCTTGACAAACAGGAGGTGTGAAGTAAGGGGCCTGGCTGGCCAACAAAGATAAACTTCATAGGTGCCAAAATGCACTCAATCCCAGAAAGCCAGGTGGGAAGAACAACTAAAGGTATTTTTATTTAAATAACCCAATAGACGACAGTAAAACCTAGGCAAAGTTCTGGAAGATTGTGTACCCCATAGTATTCAGCCACTGAGGAAGTGGGAGAAAGAACTTTGAGCTCTACAGGATAAAATACCAATTGTAATGGCTCTGGGGTGTGCCTGCTCCCACAGATACCCGACCTTGCAAAATTGTCGCTTTTTGCTATATCTTGTGTCTCTTAGTCCTTTCTTTGGGCTTGAACAGGTGAGCGAGCGTGTTTCTTACAGTCCGTTATTCTTGTCTCCTTCCTTCTCTCTCTCTCTCTCTCTCTCTCTCTCTCTCTCTCTCTCTCTCTCTCTCTCATCTTTCTGCCTCTAGGCAACAGTTCTGATTCTCTGACCCTCTCTAATTAGGTGAAATCCCTCTTTTAATCACATCGATTTTGCTGTTCACTTATTTTCACTGTCCCTCCTCAAGTCAAGAATCTGTCCGCACAGTCCTGGGTCTCTCTTCCCTGTCCCTGCTTCTGTGTGTCTGTCTCTCTTCTCTCACCCGCGTCATCTCCCGGCCCCTAAATTCTCATCCCACCAGCCTCAAGGCCTTTCAAAAGCCTGCTGCTCGGGCTGTTGCCCTGGAGACGGCCAGGTGGATCCCTGGTTACTATGGAGACGCTCAGGCCCACCCACCCAAGAGTACAAAGGAGCCTCCTGACGCCGCGCACGCGCACACGGGGCCCTGCCAACTACATCTCCCAGAAAACATCCGACGGAGCCTTTCTCCATTCAGAGGTCCGGGGTGGGGGGGGCGGCGGGAAGGCCCTCCCGGCCAGGGGTTGCCTGGGAAACGGAGAGGCTGACGGCGTCCTGGAGAGGCCGTGATTGGTGCAGAACCCTGCAAATCCAGGGAGGGCCCCTAGAGAATTGACGAAAATGTGGTAGGGGGCATGCGCGATCTGGAAGGCGGTACTGCCGTCCGTTGCCCCCAGAGAAGCTTACGCACGTCAACGGAGGCCGGACGCCTGGATTCGAGGCGGAGAGTGTGGGAAGAGACGGCCAGGAGTGCGACTTCATTATTGCGGCCACCACTATCCCCAGGGGACGGGAAGAGGGAGTAGAAACGGAGGCGAGGGTGGAGGAAGGGCAAGGAAGGCTCGAGCTGTGCGCGGAGCATTCTGGGAGACGTAGTCTCGCCGGGGACGGGGTGGACGGCAAGTGCGCATGCTCAGGAACGCGGGAGCGGCCCGCTGAGCGCTGAGGTGAGGGGGGTGGGGTCTCTCAACCTGGAAGGCTCGGGAGGAGACCGGGGCGGTGGCCTGGACTCGGGGGTCCTAGACGTCTACCGAGACCGGGAGTGCGGGGCAGACGTCCGACCACTCCCTCGGACGGCCCCTACGCGGAGGCCTGTCAATCACCGTTCATTGCGACAGGCTCTGGGAGCCTCGCTCCCGGTTGCCATGGCGGCGCCAGGACCTGCCTGGGCATCCCAGAGAGGATGCTGCCCGCCTAGACTGCTGGGAAATGTATTTCCGGAGCCTCCCAGGGACTTACCGGCTCCCAGAAGACCCAAGTTTCTGTGAGGGTCCCAGGTTTACTTGGAACTCTTAAGAAGCAGAGATTTGGCCCACCGGATCAGGCGATCCTCGAAATCTATGCCACCCACAGGGCATGGCTGGGACAACAACCCATTAATAAACTCAGATTTTCACAGAACCCCAGCTGCAAAAGGAGCATCTCGAGCAGGGAGGCCAGCCCCATTTGCAGATGGGGAGACTGCGGTTCTGAGAGGCACAGCGACTTGAAATGGGCGAAATCAGAATCTTGGTCCATCCTTTCATTCTCCTGGTCCGTGGCCTGGGGGCTTTTGCGGCCTTCCTAAATTCCCCCATCACCTCCAACCCCACTTAAATCAGGGTGCTGAAAATGGAGTATTGTGTTTTATGCTGAGTTGGGCTCAGATGATAGGGCTGAATAGGAGAAGGGTGCTGCCTGGGAGCTGTGACACACAAAAGTGACTGAATAGATTGAGATAGGGGACCAGGTGAAGCAAGGCTGCCGCCTGGGATCAAACAAAAGAGGAATGATGTTGGGGTCCTAGTGAAGGGCCAAATCTGAGAGAGGCTGAGTGGGAGAGTAGACAGTAGTGAGGGGCTGGCTTTGGGTCAAGTGGAGTAGGAAGGAGTGGTGTTGATGCCTAGGTGGCAGATGGCATACAGGCCATCCACCACGTAGAGGGAGAACTGCAGGCAGGAAAGGGTTGATTGTGTAGAAGGAGAGCAGGGTTATTTGGCACAGTGGTGTATACCTGAAATCCCAGTGACTCCTGAAGCTGAGAGACTGCAAGTGCAAGGACAGTCTTTGCAACTTAGCAAGATCCTTTCTCAAGAAAATTTTAAAAAGGACTTGGGAGGTAGCTCAGTGAGCAATCCTGGGTTCAATTCCCAGTACCAACAACTAAAATAAAATGAAGAAGAAAGGCACAATTTGGGTAGAGAGGAGGTGTTTTCTAGGCTTAAGAAGCAGGCTGTTTGGGGAGGGGGGCTACCAGAGGTTCTGCACAGGCCCAACAAGAGAGAGGGCCTGGGAAACAAGTGGCTCACCAGGGCTTCCAGCCCTACGGGTCCCTGGAGAGTGATCTGCCTATTGTGCCTCAGTTTCCTCATCTGCCTTCCAGGTGGAGCAGGTCTGAGGATCAAACAACCCAGCATACAGTAGGTACTCAATAAGTGTCCACTGCCACTGTCTGTTATTGCACCAGGCTCATCCTCTTACTTCCCTAGGGACAGATACTGGCCTGGGAGACGTGACCTGGTACTCCTGATGAGACCCACTGTGCTGGGCTCCCCAGGGAACACCCCCCGAGAAGACGAGGAGCCTGTCATGGTGAAGCTAGAGGACTCTGAGGAGGAGGGGGAAGCTACCTTGTGGGATCCAGGCCCTGAGGCTGCACACCTACGCTTCCGGTGCTTCCGCTATGAGGAGGCAATGGGTCCACAAGAAGCCCTGGCCCAGCTCCGCGAGCTGTGTCGCCAGTGGTTGCAGCCAGAAGTGCACTCTAAGGAGCAGATGCTGGAGCTCTTGGTGCTGGAACAGTTCCTGGGTGCACTGCCCCCTGAGATCCAGGCCCATGTACAGGAACAGCGGCCAGGTAACCCTGAAGAGGCTGCCACCTTGGTCGACAGGCTTCGCTGGGAACTGGGCGGGCCTCGGAGATGGGTGAGTCAGTGACCTTGAATGGAGGGTCAGGGTTAAAGCACTGTCCAGCTCTACTTCATCTTAGGGTGCTATGCTTGTCCAGACACACCCCGCCCCTCATGGTAAGGAAGTGGCCACCTGGGGGAGGCTGCTCAGGACAGGGTGTATTCTCATCAGGTCATTCCTGCATCACCTGGAGTCACTTGGCTACATGGGCTGCAGGGTAAAGGAAGAGAGAGAGGGTACCAGGCAGCCCTGAGTGTATTAAGAGAGCCTCTGTCCATTGTGCTCTCCCTGCTCAGGTCCTAGGGGAGGTAGACCCTTGGAGGATCTAGTCAGTATATATAGACTAGACAGACCTCTGGGGGTCCTGTAATGCAGTGGGTGCCCATGAACCCCAGGTTGTGCCCAATCCCACTCTACTTAATAGGGGCATCTCCCCAGGTCACAGTCCAGGTGCAGGGCCAGGAGGTCCTATCAGAGAAGATGGAGGCCCCCAGTTTCCAGCCTCTACCTCAAACCAAGCCTCAACCTCCAGAACCTGGGCCTGAGATGCCCCCTGGAACAGTGCAGGAATTGCCACTGGGCCTTCAAGTGAAAGAGGAGCCAGAGGTTACCGAGAACCCAGGTGAGGCCAGGCAGGGTGGACAAACGGGGTGTGGGGTTGTTCCTGGCCTGAGCAGTCTGAAGTCTACTTGGCCAGGTCTCTACTAGATGGAGTGGTTCCCATATGCCACTGGCCCCCACCTCCCAGCAAATCAAGTTCCCCTCCAGCTTAGCCAGCACTGTTACTATCTAACAAGCCAAGCCTGACTGCCATAGCTCATTTCCACAACTGTCCCCCAGCATGGAGCAGACTTTTGGGGTTTCCCTTTGTGAGAAAATGTGGATTCACTCCCAGTGAGGCCCACTGAGGGTGGCTGGGGATCAGGCTGACATATAGGTGAGTGTGCTGATATATAATGATGTGCCTCCCAGGGAGAGTACTTGAGCCAGCCACCTACACTCCACCATTCCTATGTGGACCTTGTACAGCACCCCCTCACACACACATGACCGTCCTACCCCTGGCTCACACAGGGGTACAAAGTCACAGACCTGAGCCCACCTTATCCCACTGCAGCTCCACCATGGCTTTCTAGGGTGCCCTGTTTACCCTACTCCCAAGCAAGCCCTCAGCTGCCCTGCCCTCCCCAACCCAAGCCCATGTCTAGGCCCTCCTCTGCCTAGATCCTGGCACCTGTCATACCGTCAAGAAGGGCAGCAGGGTGGGAAATCCCTTAGGCTACCTCACCCCACTCTTTCTCCCTAGAGTACCTGGAGTCTGGGCCTCTACCTGCTGCCCAAAAGGCTGTACCCGCCCTCTTACCTAAGGAGGCTCAGGTGAGCCCTGCACAGGACATGACCCATTCTCTGCCCTAGAAGCCTCAGTGGGTGGGTGTCAGGTCCCTCCCCAAGCCCAGTGGGCACAGATGAACAGTGAAAACTGTGGTTTCAGGCCTATGGGACAGCGCTGGACCATGCCTATCCTCAGAGTGAGACTGGGCCTGAAGGGCCCTCATGGAGGGAGCACCCTGGGGCTCTGTGGCATGATGAAACTGGGAGCATCTTCTCCCCAGGTAAGTGAGACAAGACATGGTGGGGCTGGGTCCTCCTCATGGTCCCCCATATCCATCAGCCCCACTCCTTGCCATAGTCAGGCAGCCCTCTCCAATGTCTTCCCTTCCCCATTCTCTAGACTGTCCTCTCCAGTGTTCAACCTCCTATAGCATCTTCTGCCCTCACCAACCCCACAGTTCCTCTAACTTCTGCTCCTTAACACCAGGAAACCTGCTGAGAGTGGAGTCTGTGTTCCCCCACCCACATCCCCTTCCAGTCCTGGCATCCTAGGAGAGTTGCAGACTCAAAGCTTGCCTCCTGCTGTCCTAGCATCAGGGCGAATAGCAGGCTAGCAGACAGGGCAGGAGAGACCTTCACACGGTACAGGGATCCAGCAAGGACGGACCAGGAGCCTTCCCAGTCACCCAAGTCTCCCTTTTCCTTGATTTGCTTCCTTGTGTGATATTCTTTTCTTCACTCCAGTTTTCCATCCTTGTGTATTTCCACTCTACCTGTGAAATTTTCTTACTTATGTCTTCTATATATTCTGTTACATTTTCATTTCTGTTAGAAAACTTTTAATCTCTAAAAGTGTTTTCATTCTCTGAATTGTTCATTTTTATAGTTTCTTCCTATTGTTCCATCAGTTGTAACATCTTCCTTTATTTCTGTGAGGACAGCAATAACTTATTTTTTAAAGCTTTCTTTTCTCAATATAGTCTCTTTCCCTTCCAAATTGTGTGTTTACATATAAGATAGGGAGGACCCAGATTTAGCCAGGAGCTCTGAGCAAGAGGGTGAGAGACTTATGGGTTGTAGCGAACAGGACTGAGAGGAACATGGGGACTTACTCCACCAAGAAGATCCACCTTTTGGGGGTATGATTAAGTGACTGGAGTAGGAGTAGATGCATTGAGAAATCCACAGGACAGTCTGCTATGAGCATCCTTAGTTTCTTCCTGAGTCCCTATTCAGCCTCCTGCCTACATGCTTGTGGAGAAGATGATGTCCTAGCACTTAATCCTTCTGCCTTTCTCAGTGTGGTCCTCCCACTTTACAGTAAATAGTCACAGCAGTGCATACTGTTGGCCAGAATCTGTGCAGACAGTCCATAGCAGCAACATGATTGCCCCACTCATTCACCTGTAGCCATAAGTACCTGGTATCTCCAACTCCAGAACTTTTAGAAGCTTCTTTGGAGTAAACCAGTGTGCTTTTTTCCAACATCTCATCTTTTTCACTGCTAGTTTAGTGTTTACCTTTTCCAGTCTGTAGCAGTTACCATTTGCCCATTTTTCCAGAGCAGAAAATGTCAAATGTTTGTTTACTTCTCTCTTGTCTTTAAAAAAAATAAGGTTGGGATTGTGGCTCAGTGGTAGAGCACTCTCCTCGCATGTGTGAGACCTGGGTTCAATCCTCAGCACCACATAAAAGTAAATAAGTGAAATAAAGGTATTGTGTCCAACTACAACTCAAAAATAAATATTTTTTTTAAAATAAATAAAATAAAATACAGCTAAAATAGGCAGGCATAGTGGTGGCATGTGCTTGTAATCCTAGCAACTCAGAAGCTAAGTTTGAGGACAGCCTTGTCAACTTAAAATTGCCTTCTCAAAATTTTTTTAAAAACTCTAAGGCTGAGGCAGGAGGATCACAAGTTCAAAGCCAGCCTCAGCAATTTAGCAAAGCACTTAACAACTTAGAAAGACCCTGTCTCTAAATAAAATATAAAAAAAGGGCTGGGGAATGTGGCTTAGGGATTAAGTGCCCTGGGTTCAATCCCCAGTACCAAATTGGGATAAATAAAGCTAAAACAAAAAGAACTTAAGTTGCCAAGACTTGTGATCTTCCTGCCTCAGCCTCCCTAGTGTCTGGAATTAGAGGCATGTACCACTGTGCCCAGCTTCTGCTGTTATTTTATTTTTTATTTTTTTTATTAGCTAGGATTCTAGCTGGGCATGGTGGTGCATGCCTATCATCCCAATGATTACAGGCAGGAGGATCAAAATTTCAAGGCCATCCTCAGCAACTTGGCAAGGCCCTTAGCAATTTAGTGGGACCCTGTATCAAAATTTTAAAAAATTAAAAAGTCTAGGATGTGGCTCAGAGGTTAAGCACCCCTGGGTTCAATCCCCAGAATCAGAAAATAAATCAATACATAAGGATTCTAACTCACTCTTTATTTATAATGTCCTTGTGTCATGGATGCTGATCCCTCCTTTTGAGGATTTGGAAATACTCATAGTATCCTTTGCAGACAGGCCAGTTAGCTATATCTTCAGGTGTGAAGTCTCCCACTGGCTGGGTTATTGACAGCCTGGCCTCTCAAGTTCTGGGAGCTTCTTGTTTCCCCTACTGAAAGCCTCATGTAGGTGTGGGGCTGATAAAGGGCCCATCATAACCTTGAAGTAGAAGGATCATCTGGGACCTGGACCATTCAGTACAGACACCTCTGCCTGCAACCCAGCCAGAAGCAAGCAGCTCATTCTTGGCCAGGTTGGTGAGTAGACAACTAATCCAACCCATTTCCACAACCCCAGCTGCATGAGGAAGCCTGGCTTCAGTCCAAAGGTCTCCACAGCCTAAGAGCTGCTTTAGAATTAACTGCTCTAGGCTGGGTTTTTTGTTTTTGTTTTTTTGTTGTCATTGTTGTTTAAGTCACACTATATTGCCCAGCTGACCTCAAACTCTGGGCTCAGGCAATCTTCCTGCCTCAGCCTCCCAAGTAGTTGGGACCACATGGATACACCACTGTGCCCAACTGAACCAGGCTCTTGATTCCTGAATCTCACCAACTGCCCTTTCTTACTTCAGAGCTGCCCAAGATATTTTTTTTCCATGCCAGAAGGGAAATATGCCAACATCATAAATAGGTTTGAGGGAGGCCTATTTCATGTAATGGCATGAAAACCCCATCAACAAATTTATAAACCACAGAAAGCTCTTCCCAAAATAGTTTTAAAGCCCTTCTTTCATTTTGTCTGCATTTTTGCACATTGGAGAAGAAAGTAGCATCCAGCACATGCCACTTCTGCTATTCCAGCCTTTAGCTGGCCTACCTAGGGCTGGCCTATGCTACATGGCTGACCACTTCCTCTAGCTTGAACCTGTTTCTCTTAATTCACAACCCCACAGTCTCTCTCATCTCAGACTCTGACTCGGCACTGCCTCAGACTCCTTGGCTAGTTCCTTCTCTGTAGCCCGTTCTCCTCAGGCTGCATGCAGACAACCAGCTCTTAGCAGCACTCATTGATTCTTCAGTTAGTGCCTCTTTGGTACTCCTCTCAGACCTCTCAGCTGCTTCTCTTGTCCCCCAATTATGCCTCTTCTGGCAGCCAGAGAGTTCTTTTTCTTTTTTTCTTCTTTTTCCTTTGATGGTGAAGATTAAACCCTGGGTCTTGCCCATGCTAAGCATGAAGTCTACCACTGATTTATCCCCTTAGCTAGTCTTCTTTTTAATGTTATCATCATGAGAATACTTTGAATAGATAATGCAGTCACGTATTAGAAAATTCAAAAGGTCCAATAGAACATTCAGAAGACTGCTTCCCAACAGCCAACATTACCAGTTTCTTCCAGAAAGTTTCTGTATGTGTAGGACACATACATAGTCATGTGCCACATAGTGATCTTGGGCAATCTGGTCCACAAATCCAGTGGTGGTCTTATAACGCTATATTGCTTACTGGAGTTAGGGAAGTAGCTCAGTGGTAGAGCATGTGCTTAGCATGCGTGATGCCCTCAATTCAACCCCCAAAATGCAAGCACACACACACAGAAAATATATATATATATATTATATTGCCTACTGACATCATAGCCATCACTCTGATATTTACACAACAAAACCACGCAATACTTCTCAGAACCAATCTGAGAAACATAGTTAAGCAACACATGACTATACAGACATATGTTCATTTTCCTTCTTTAAAACACACGTGGGAAAAAGAAAAAAATTTAAAAACATATGACCAGTTGTGGTGGAACACACCTATAATCTCACTGACTTGGGAGACTAGAGGATTGCAAGTTCAAGAACAACCTGGGCAATTTAGTGAAACCCTGACTCAAAAAGGTCTGGGGATGGCCAAGCACAGTGTCACATGTCTGTAATCCAAGCAGCTCGAGAGGCTGAGGCAGGAGGATCACAAGTTCAAAGTCAGCCTCTGCAAAAGTGAGGCACTAAGCAACTCAGTGAGACCTTGTCTCTAAATAAAACATAAAATAAGGCTCGGGGGATGTGGCTCAATGGTCAAATGCCCCTGAGTTCAATCCCTGGTACCAAAAAAAAAAAAAGGTCTGGAGATGTAGCTCAGTTTTAAAGTGTCCCAGGATTCAATCCATAGTACAAAAGAAAAAAAGAAAGGGAAAGGGAAGAGAGAGAAGAAAAAACTCACATATGGCTTATTTCCACCTGTTCCACACCTGGCATTGCCCACTTCAACAAACAGCAGGGGGCACCCTTGGACTTTGAATGCACATAGAAGTATGCGCTATGTCTTACTGTGGACACACCATCCAGGTTCTTACTGGCATTCCTTTGGGCTGCTTTTCATTAACTCTGAAAAACCTTAGGCTGGAGAGACTAGCCAACACAGGCAGGAATGCAACTGTTGGAGAAATGTCTGAAAATGGAATTACTAGGGCAAAAAGTGGTACATTTACTGTTTTGATGCCGTTTTTTAGTGGCTTCCCATTTATGCTCACCAGTCATGCATGTGAACACTTGAGCCCCTGCATTGAGAATGTGGGAATGGTGAATGAGTTCAGCCCTACTGTGCATTTTTCTTAGAGGATACAACTTGTTTTATGGGGTTTCTTCACATCCTTTGACCATGTGTCAAGTCATTAGTCTTTTTTGTTGATTTATTGAAGCTCTTTACCGAAGAAATTAATTAGCCCTTTGCCTCTGGAGAGTTTTTCAGTTTCCCATTATTTTGACTCCGTATTGTTTTTTGTTAATTTCCTTTGATACATTCTAATATAACTGATGTTTATTTGAGGGCTTATTGATTTTCCATCACACACTATAATGCTCACCACTCTCAGTCTTCTTTATTTAACCTCCAGGATTCCCCTCTTTCCAGCTCATGCTTCTCAGTTGCCTTTGCTGACATCTCCTTCCTCACTCAGTGTCTTATCTCTGGATTGTTCACAGCCTGGCTACTTCTCTCCTCCAAGAGACAGGCCTCTGTTAATCAAATGCAGGCACAGGGCTCTATATGACCTGTGTATACACCAGGCTCATGTTTCACCAAAGCCTGCATGAAGTCTATTCCTCCTGTGTGCCACAGGCAACTCAAGTCAGACACATCCAATTCCAGGACCAAAAAGCTTGTCTTTCCTGCACCGCCCCCCATCCTTTCCTATGGGCTCCGCCTCCAGCCTTCCTCAGACCCACCCAATCTCTGCATGGCAGAGCCCATTACTGTCTACCGAAACAGTGCAAAGGCTGCCTGCCCACTGTTGCCCTAGAGCCCTTCCAGAACCAGGCTGGTTTTTTTCCTGCTTAAGTCAAGCCACGAAAGCCTTTTCACATAGCCCAGTCTCTTCTCATTCTGGGCTCTGTCCCATTGTCACCTAGGGGAAACCTACACGGATAGAATCCCTGCTCCCGCCTTGCCACCTATCTGCTCCTTTGGTCTGTTTCAAGCCTCTTCTAATTCATACTGTATACCCAGGGCTGAAGTGGGTCAGGGCACAGAGGGCACTCTCATGAATGAGTGGGTCCCTCTTGTGCAGGGTTTGCGCTCCAGATGGACAGCCTCTCCACAGAGCCAGGTACTGTGAGCAACCACCTCCGTGTCCCCTGGGATATGGGCGTGGCCAGTCTCTCCAGCCGAATAGACTCTCCCTCCCACGAAGGTGGCTTTGTGCATGCAGTTGTGCTCCCCAGTGACCCAGGAAGTGAGCTGGACCCCACTATAGAGGCTGTCCGCCCCGGCATGGGACCTGCACTAGTTGCTGCCCGCTGGCGCACCCCAAGGGGCCGCAGCCGGGGCCGAGGCCGCCCCAGCACTGGGGCTGGGGCAGCGCGGGGCGGCCGTTGCGACATGTGCGGCAAGGTATTCAGCCAGCGCAGCAACCTACTGAGGCACCAGAAGATCCACACAGGCGAGCGACCATTTGTGTGTGGCGAGTGTGGCAGAAGCTTCAGTCGCAGTTCGCACCTGCTCCGCCACCAACTCACGCACACCGAGGAGCGGCCATTCGTGTGCTGTGACTGTGGCCAGGGCTTCGTGCGCAGCGCGCGGCTGGAGGAGCACCGGCGAGTGCACACTGGGGAGCAGCCCTTTCGCTGTGACGAGTGCGGCCAAAGCTTCCGACAGCGCTCCAACCTGCTGCAGCACCAGCGCATCCATGGTGACCCCCCAGGCCCAGGCTCTGCACCCCCCGCCCCTCCTGGCGCACCAGAGCCACCGGGTCCTTTTCCGTGCAGTGAATGTTGTGAGAGTTTCACACGGCGCGCGGTGCTACTAGAGCACCAGGCAGTGCACACAGGTGATAAATCCTTTGGCTGCGTAGAGTGCGGCGAACGCTTTGGCCGCCGCTCGGTGCTGCTGCAGCACCGGCGCGTGCACAGCGGAGAGCGGCCCTTTGCCTGCACTGAGTGTGGCCAGAGCTTCCGACAGCGCTCCAATCTCACGCAGCATCGGCGCATCCACACCGGAGAGCGGCCCTTCGCCTGCGCGGAGTGCGGCAAGACTTTCCGCCAGAGGCCCACGCTCACACAGCACTTGCGCGTGCACACAGGTGAGAAGCCCTTTGGCTGTCCGGAGTGTGGCCAGCGCTTCAGCCAGCGTCTAAAGCTCACACGCCACCAGAGGACACACACTGGCGAGAAACCCTACCACTGCGGCGAGTGCGGCCTGGGTTTCACGCAAGTCTCACGGCTCACTGAGCACCAGCGCATCCACACGGGCGAGCGGCCTTTCGCCTGCCCCGAGTGTGGCCAGAGCTTCCGGCAGCACGCCAACCTCACCCAGCACCGGCGCATCCACACAGGGGAGCGACCCTATGCGTGCCCCGAGTGTGGCAAGGCCTTCCGCCAGCGGCCCACACTCACACAGCACCTTCGCACCCACCGGCGAGAGAAGCCCTTTGCTTGCCAGGACTGCGGCCGGCGCTTCCACCAAAGCACCAAGCTCATCCAGCACCAGCGTGTCCACAGCGCTGAGTAGCTCCAGCCATGCACTCACTACTTAGTAAAACACCTACCTCACAGTGTTGTTGAGGCTGGCGGTGGCATAGGAGCAAGAGGGCCCCACCAGGGCCTGGCCCCCAGTAGGTGCTTAAGAAAAAGTGGACTGCCAAGCATGATGGTGCACACCTATAATCTAGTTACTTGGGAGACGGAGGCATTAGGATCAAGTTCAAGGCTTGCCTGGGTAGGACCCTGTCTCAAAAAGGGCTGTGATGTAGTTCAATAGTAAAGAGCCCCTGAGTTTAATCCCCAGTACCAAATAAGTAAATAATAAACAGTAGACAGCCATTGGGTCTGCCCACTCAGTGCCTCTGCGCCTGCTCATTCCCCTCTGCCCACCTCCATTCCTACGCTGGTACACTCCCTGTGCCTCTGCATGTCCCTGTGAAGGCCCTGCCACCCCTAGCCCTGAGGTGGCTGCAAACATACCCATCCCCTCTGTGGGACAGCCCTTTTATATGCCTCTGGCTACACAGAAGAAACACCCAGCAGGTCGGGCAGAAGTTCTTAGTCTTCCAGACCCACAGAGGAGAAAATGTTATCTGTATCTGCCACACAGTTCCTGACCATCAATCAGGGTCTAGTGCAGAAATAGTCACAGCAGATATTTTAACAGAGCTGCTAATAGGTATGAAGTGATTAGTGATTATTGCAGGTAGTCAAGCTCAAGGAGAGACCGTCCTTGTGGGGCTTCTCAGACTCCCTTAGTAGAGTCCCAGCACTTCTGACAGCTATAAGCCCAAGATTCATCCCACTTGAGCCCACCAGGATCCCTCCCGTGTTGGTAGGTGGTACTGAGCCTGGATTGTGATGCCTGACACCAGTACACCCAAGATCATCAGATGCAGCAAAACTGGCCACTGGCAGGCCACATACTGCCTGAAGACACATTTGTGAGACTCCTTTATACTTGGGAAGCCCTTTCCTAAGTTTGAAAGCTGGAAAGTTTTACCCAGAAATTCACATATTTCAAGACTTCCCTATTCCCATGTGTTTACAACCATAGTACCGAGTGGAGGATTCTATAGACGGGACTCCAACTAGTTGGAAAGCACAGACTACAGGCCCAGGTCCAGTTCCTCCATCCTCTGGTCATAATGTTCCCATCATTCCAGCCACAGGAGTAGTTCCTCCCACTCTGGCCCTGTGCACAGCCTGACAAGACTCCTCAACACTGGGAAGCTCCCATCAGGAATGCATTCAGTGGGGATTGGGGATGTAGCCCAGTAGTAGGCCACTTACTAGCATGCACAAAGCCTTGGATTAAACCCAAAGAAAGAAAAGGAGGGAGGGGAAGAAAAATAAAACAATGCATTCAGTGACAAGTCACAGAAAATGTAGCTGACAGCAGCTTACACGTGCAGGTGCACATTCAGAACCCTGCAGATTTCAGACCTGATGTTTCCAGGACACTGTGCCGTTGGCTCTGTTAACCTAGCCATCTTCTGCTTCCACATATTGACCAAGCCCTTGATAGAGCCCCTCCTCCCTAACCCCACTGGTGGGTGCCTTGGGTTCAGGTAACACGGATTAAAGGATTCAGGTGCAGGGGTGGGGTTGTGGCTCAGGAAGAGTGCTTGCCTAGCATGCGTGAGGCACTGAGTTCAATCCTCAGCATCACATAATAAAATAAAAGTATTGGATCCACCAACAATTAACAAATGTTTTTTTAAAAAAGGGTTCTTGGGCTGGAGATGTGGCTCAAGCAGTATCGCGCTTGCCTGACATGCATGGGACGCTGGGTTCGATCCTCAGCACCACATAAAAATAAAGATGTTGTGTCCACCGAGAACTAAAACATAAATATTGAAAAATTCTCTCTCTCTCTCTCTCTCTCTCAAAAAAAAGGGGGGGGGGTTCTGGTATAGTATGATCCAGTTTGAGTCCTAAGTCCAAGTCAGGGCATGAGTCAGCCTGGCCTTGACCTGGCACTTCCAGGAAGAGCAACTTGGGCCTGTGTGTCCAAGCTTTTGCAGGGGCATAGCTGTACCTTTCCCTTCCACTTGAAGTCATTTCAACCTTCAAAACTGGGGCTCTGGCCTATAAGCGTATAAGCCAACCTGAGCCAGAGGCCACTCCTGTGACACAAGAGGGGTCATCCATCCCTATGATGACATTCACTATCCCTTCTGACCCCCAGAAACTGGGCAGAATCCAAATCAGAAGAGTGGTCACTGGACCCTCAGCAGGCAAGTGTTGCCATACTGTCAGCAGGGACAAGGGCCTGAACAGAACAGCTCAGCCAGACACAGTCATAGCCATAAAAGAAATCTGGCAAAGAAGTCCAGAAAGCCCTAGCAAGCGGGAACAGCGAAAAAATGTCTGGCCTGCCTGTCCCTGAGCCAGTGGCTGGCCATACTGTTCACTCCCAAGCCCAGCACTCTCCTCTCAATGCTGATTCATGCAGTTATTCTCACCCCAGCCCTTCTATACATCTTCTACACTCCTTAGCATTGCTGATTCTAGCTTCATCTCTGATCTAGAACCTACAGCCTCCCTTCCCTGCCTACTCCTGCCCCTTCTTCTCCAAAACAAACCTGTCTTCCAACCTCCCAGAAGCTACAGTAAACACCCACAGTTGCACACACAGCCCAGCTCCTGGCTTCAGTTCAACCATCCCCTTCTCCCTAGTCTGCACTCCAGGACCCAATTCTTCCGGTGTTGTTGCAGGACTGATGGTCCTTCACTGGATGGTGACATGTGAGGTCACAGTCCATACAAGTCCAGCTTTGGCTAATTCAGCATCAACTCTCTAGGGGACCAATACCCCATTCCTAGGTGGATCATCAGTAGATGGGCTTCAGCAACTAACTGGAGGATGGACACATGAACCAGGCTGGCCAGTAAGAACCACCCAGAGACTGTACTTAAACAGTCATCAACTCTCTTGAGGAAATGATCTCTATGAAAACAATCAGCCACAGAGCGGTGTGGCTAAGAATGGTGAGTATGAAGGAAGAGCAGGGGACAGTGAGAGAGAGAGAAAGGGGAAAGGAAGGGGGAGGAAGAGGGGAGGGGAGGGAAAAGGGTAGGGAGAGTCTGGAAGGGCCTTGTGAGTCCCAGAACTAGCCACGAGAAGCCTGAGGAAACTGAGATGGACAAGTCCTGCTGGCACCACACCCAAGCTGTCTGAGAGTCCATCCTTGCCCCCCAATCCTTTCCAAGACTCAGCTCTCAAGGGAAAGGCAAAAGAGGATGCCGGGGGTTTATGACCGGGTCAACTAGTAGGCTGAAGGAGAATCCGCCGAGGTGAGCGCTGCGGGCCAGTCCGGCAGGCTAGTGCTGCTGCCCTTTGGCAGAGGGCTAAGAAGCACTCTAGCCTGAGATCCCCCACGCGGCGCCGCCCCCGGTTTCCTTGGTGACGGCCGTAAGTCCCTGACTGGCGCGCACCATTTCCTCCCGCCCTCCTGGCAGGCGGAGCTGTGATTGGGTCAGAGATAACCACGCCTGCGGAACCCCGAAGGCGGTGGGGAGGTACCAAGGGGGCGGCGCCCTTTGGCGAGTCCCGGCGAGCGAAGGGTGCCCCATCCCCCAAGGTCCACTCTGGCCTGTAAACCTGCACAGTAACCACCGCTTTGTGGCACAATGTTTGTCTTTAAGAGACGGGCTGTTGCTTTTATCGCCCGTAACTCCTGGGCTCAAGAGATCCTCCTGCTTCAGCCCCCGAACAATACGAACTTTCTGTTAATTTACCTCAATCGAATTTCCATGAGGAGACCTTTGGATTTGCCTTAGGACACTGAGGGTGCTCGACCCTGTCCTCGCCCATGTTCTACCTTTGTCTGTGACCCTTTGGGGGCAAGGATCTAGTCTGACCCACCACTACTTCGCTCCACTTGAACGCAACATTAAAGGAACTCAGGAAGAGCCAGGGGAGAGCATCTGCCCCACTCAAAGTTGGCTACAAGCATCACTTCCTGTACGGCCGGGAGAGGGTTCCCGGAAGTGAGCCCGGGACCGCTTAATCGTCACCTGCACGAACGGAAATACCCGAGCCCAGCCGGAAAAGCCCGAACCCCAAACCCCAACGCTGAGCAACGAGGGCTGCGGAACTGCGCACGCGCACAGCGCAGGCCCGGCAAGAAGAGCCGAAGCGGGCAGGCGGCGGAAACATCCGAAGCCGTGGGGCGCCGGAGGCCGTTGCCAATCTCTGCGCCAAAGCCGCTGCTACCGCGGAAGCCGAGCCTCCACCGGTACACGGCTACCACCACCGTGGCTGCCGCTTCCTCGTTCCATCCCGAGCCTCAACCCTTTGCAGAGGGAGCGAGTGAGCTCTGACCCGCGGGGACCAGGAAGCCCGGCATCTGCAGCCTTAGCTGGGCCTCGGAAGACCTGAGCGGGCGAGGGGGAGGAGGGAGCGGCCGGGAGAAGGTGGGGCGGGGCCGATCGGGCCCGAGAATAGCCGAATCTGCCCGAACGCTGCCGAGCGAGACCGAGGCGCTGGGCCAGGCCAGAGCCGGACTACGGGAGCCGAGGCGGGCCGCGCGGTGGGCGCGGAGCAGCGCGGCAGGCCGGGCGGGCGGCGGCAGCAGCAGCGGAGGAGGCCGCGGCAGCGGGTCCAAGGAGCGGAAGAGGCGCGGACGGCAGCGGGGGGCCGGGTGGCCGGGGTCCCGGGCCCCGCAGCGGCGGCGGCAGCGGCGGCGGCGGCAGGATGATCAAGCTGTTCTCGCTGAAGCAGCAGAAGAAGGAGGAGGAGTCGGCCGGCGGCACCAAGGGCAGCAGCAAGAAGGCGTCGGCGGCGCAGCTGCGAATCCAGAAGGGTATTGGTCGGGGGATGGGGGTTGGGGCCGGGGAGGGGGGAGTCGGAGGACAGGGCCCAGGGGAGGGCAATGAGGGAGTCAGGAATGGGGAAATGTGGTCACCGAGGGTCAGGGATGGTGGGCCGCGGATGTGGCGTGTCGGAGGTCAGAACTTGAGGACTGTGATGCCGAAAGCGGGGTTAGGGTAAGGCGGCCACTAGGGAGGGTCACAGAAGAGACCCGGTAGCGGGGGCTTGGGATATTCTGAAGGCCTGACGCCTGGTATTAGGGCCCTTGAATCTGAGTATAAGGTGGGGGTGCGGGGGCTCGAGAGTCTGGAGGTCAGACCAGAACTTGGCTTTGGGGTGAAGGTCCAGAGGGATAGCGAGCACCGAGAATTGGGGAAATGAGTAAGACACAGTTTAGTATATGATGCTGGGAATCTGAGTCAGAAAAGGGCCCAGACTCATGGGTTTGGGGGTTAGACAGCAGTTTGGAGTTTGTGGAGCTGGAAGGGATAGTGGGTGTCAGAGGCTGAAGAGGGGAAATTTAGGCTATCATGCTGAGAATCTCAAGAGTCACAGGGAGTGGGAAGGTGAGCACTTGAAAGTGTGAGGGTCAGACGGGAACCTGGGTTTGAGATGAGGAGGAGGGGATGATTTAGGGTATGGTGAGCCAGGGTCGTTGAGTTTGAATGGATGAATAAACACTGTGGAGAGTGGAAGTCATGACTGGGGAGCCTGGGATTAGGATGTTCAGAGGCTGTTAGATGCCAGGACTTTTAGAATGGGGGCCACATGAGAGTGGAGTCACTTGGGGAACTGAGTTTGGGGGTATTTAGGGCTGTGAATTTAGTAGAATTTAGCAGAGGTGGGACAATTAAAGATGCATATTTTTGGTGTGCTGTGTATCCAGAAGAGCCCACCTAGAGACTGGAACAGAAAGCAGAGAATACAGGATGGGTTAGAGGTGAGGTGTGGAAACAGCGCAAGACAGAGCCCATAGAGTCTGTGATGAATCCATCAGGACTTTTCTGACACCTGTGCAGAGCTCCCTCCTTTCTCTCATGAGCCTCTTCCTCCCTCTTCTGGCCTTTTTCTCTGCTGCCCAAATGCAGACATAAACGAGCTGAACCTGCCCAAAACCTGTGACATCAGCTTCTCAGACCCAGACGACCTCCTCAACTTCAAGCTGGTTATCTGTCCTGATGAGGTAAGTGTGGCCCAACTTGTACTGGCCAGACTCCCAAGAACAGAGCAAGAGCAGGGATACTTTGGCTCTGCAGGATGGGGCCCTACCACCTTCTCTCTTCCCTCCCAGGGCTTCTACAAGAGTGGGAAGTTTGTGTTCAGTTTTAAGGTGAGTCCCAAATGGGCAGAGGTAGCTCCATGGACTGAGGAGGCAGCATCTGAAGCCCTGTCAGGCACCTACCCACCTCCTTTTTCTTTTCCTGGAGCCAGGTGGGCCAGGGTTACCCACATGATCCCCCCAAGGTGAAGTGTGAGACGATGGTTTATCACCCCAATATTGACCTCGAGGGAAACGTCTGCCTCAACATCCTCAGGTAAGGTCACTGGCCCTCCACTTCCTTCCCCAGCCCTACCTGCCAGTCCCCCTTATAGCTTACTGCATCACTCTGCGTCCCTTCTCTCCCCATTATGGCCTGCATCCCTCTGTCCCGTTATCTCCAAGTCATCTTCCTAGTGGCCCAACCCGACTTTTTCCATGGCCTGTCCTGCTCCCTGCCTCCCTAGTTTCTCAAATCCTCACTCCTGCATGCCCTGACCCTGACCTATTCAGTACCACCAGAGCCTGTAGTGGCCTCCCACTCACCAGCCTGACCCTGATGCTCTCTGTCCACAGAGAGGACTGGAAGCCAGTCCTTACGATAAACTCCATAATTTATGGCCTGCAGTATCTCTTCTTGGTGAGTAGGAGTGGGCATTTGGGACTTGGGGAGGTTGGCTTTCTTCCCCTCTGGCCTGTTGACCCCCACTTGTACTGGTCACAGGAGCCCAACCCTGAAGACCCACTGAACAAGGAGGCTGCGGAAGTCCTGCAGAACAACCGGCGGCTGTTTGAACAGAATGTGCAGCGCTCCATGAGAGGTGGCTACATCGGCTCCACCTATTTCGAGCGCTGCCTGAAATAGGGTTGGCGTATACCTGCCCCTGCCAGGGCCACCAGCCCAGGCATTCCCTGCAAATATTTATTGGGGGCCACGGGGTGGGGGGTGGGGGCAACCGGTGGGGGGAATCCTCTGCCTTGGCCTTGCCTCCCCTCTCTGCTACCTGCCTCTAGTTATTTTTTTTTAACCATCACGTGATTATGGTCGGCGCTGTCTCCCCCCGACCTGCTCAGCGATGGGAAATGAATTGGCTTGTCTAGCCCCCCCGCTGGGTGCTGTCCAGCCCCCCACTCTGGGCTGTGGGGTGGGTGGGCAAGGGGCCCCGGTAACTGGGCCCAGGCAACCCACCTCTCCACCACCGGAGGTCCCACCAGGCTATTAAAGGGGAATGTTACTGCATGGCCTCTGCCTCTTCCTTCTGTGGGATGGGAGGGGCAGGTAAGGTCCTTCAGGGGTCTGAAGGGGGTGAGGGCAGTGGAAAATGGATGGTCGCAGGTGAGGTGGCATTTGGTCACCCTACAAAGACTGGCTGATACCTGGAATGGTCTTGGGTTGGGTGGGATGACGCTTGCTCTGGGGTGAGGAGGGCAGGCCTCTAATCTGTGGCTTCCTGGCACCTGTCAGCGCATAGCATCCCCAGCTTTGCCCCTTTTTGCCATGTGCGGGACACAGAGGGGGCTCTTGTTTGGCGCTGTCCGAGGCCTCAGGCAGAAGTCAGGGTTGCACGAATGAACTGTGCCCTAAGCGGTGGCACGAGGGCCCTCCAGAATGTCTAGACTGAAGGCACCCAGAGATGGACTTCTCGGCTGCCGACGCAACCCGCGCCCTACCTCGGTTCACTAGGGCGGGACTCTGACCCAGGGAACGCCCTCAGACCTTTGGCAGACACGGGAACTGGTGCGCAGGCGCTTGGGCGCCGGCCTGTCTTAATGCGCGTGCGCGCCAGCTACTTCCCAGCATTCCGGGTGTGGGTGGGGCCTATGACGTCAAGTCGTTTAATCCGGAAACGGCGGCGGCGGAGACGACAGAACCGAGAGGCCTTCGTTAGTGGGTACGCCAGGGATCTGAGCAAGTGGCGCGTGACCCGGAAGCGGAAGCAAGTTCCTGTGCCAGCTCCGGTGAGTGGCTCCTGCTGGGCCGCAGGTCCCGGGTGGGTGGCGGTGTACGAAGGTTTCTCTAGGCTTAGGTATCCAGGTCAGGCTCCTCCCTGGGACCCAGTCCTCGTCATCTGGGCCCCCCACACACACCGCCTTGCCCTCCTTGCGACGGGCCCCCCGACGTTCCAGACCCAGCCCTCGGTGTACAGGGTGCCAGTGCTTCCGACTGCCCTCCGGGGTTTCCTCAGCAGTCGGGGACCCCAATCCTGGTGCCATTGTCCACCCTCAGAGCCTCCAGATCCACCTTGTTCGGGGCTTTCACCCATCCTGCCCTCTGGTGCTCAGCGTCTGTCTTATCCCGGCATACCTATTCACCCATTTCCAGTCTCAGTCCGTGGAAAACCCCAGGGCCACACCCCTGCGTCTGAAAGGGGAGCCCAAACTTCCACACCCTGAATTGCTGACTGTCCCTGAGGGGCATTCTAAAGCTCCTATCTCTGAGGCTTTGTTCACACCTCCTGTCCTCACTCCAGTCTCCCTATGTGAGCCTGTTCTGCCTCTTGCCCTCCTTTTGGGCACAACACCCTACAGCTGCCCCTCACATCTGTCCCAGGCCTGCCAGCGGGCTCCAGCCACCATGGACCTGTTGTTTGGGCGCCGGAAGACACCAGAGGAGCTACTGCGGCAGAACCAGCGGGCCCTGAACCGCGCCATGCGGGAGCTGGACCGGGAGAGACAGAAACTAGAGACCCAGGAGAAGAAAATCATTGCGGATATCAAAAAGATGGCCAAGCAGGGCCAGATGGTAAGTGCCAATGATCAGGGGCAAAGTGCCAGCTGAGTAAAGGATGAAGAGGGCTCCCTTAGTTTGGGGATCTGGAAAAGTCTTATCTATGCAAGTGTTGTCAGCCAAAGTGTGAACAATGAGAGTAGGTCTTCAGATCTGGCAAGGGAGTGTATCCAGCACACATTGGAGAGCCTTAGCAAACTGGGGGCCAGACTGCTCAGAATTAACTCTATGAAGGGTAGAGCACAAGAGTAATATTTGGCCAAAAGAAAGAAAGTTAACTAGTAGGGAGAGCACTAAGAAGGGAGCAGAGCCTTTGAGGGGTGACTGTTTCTGAGCAGCTGTAAAGCAGCTGTTTCCTGGGAAGCACGTTTAGTTTTAGTTTTGTAGTACTTGGGAATCAAACTTAGAGGTGTTTTGAGATGGTTCTTGCTAACTTGCTGAGGCTAGCCTCAAATTTGGGATCCTTCAGCTTTGACCTTCCAAGTCAATGGGATTACAGATGTGCACCACTATGTTTGGCTTGGTATATTTCAGGACACAGCCTTCACTGTAGGCTTTAAGTGAAAGAGGCAAGAGGTTTTGTTGTGCACTGGGAATTAAACCCAGGGTCACTTTGATCACTGAGCTGCTACATCCCCAGTCCTTTGAGAGAGGGTCTTGTCAAATTACTGCAGTTGGCCTCAAACTTGCAATCCTACTGCCTCAGCCTACTTAGTGCTGGGATTACAGTTGTGCACCACTACAATTGGCTATGCAGGTTATTTTTGCCCTGGTAGGGATCCAAGCCTTGTGTGTGCTAGTAGGCAAGCACTCTGTGCCTGCTAGTCCCCAGCAATGAGGCAGATTCTTTGTGTAGAGTGAATTAAAGGAAGTCTGGGCCTGCCTTCCAACATTTAGGGATCAGGAAGACCTTACATGATAGAAGGTAAACTGGGCGTGGTAGTGCATGCCTATAATCCCAGCAGCTCAAGAGGCTGAGGTAGGTGGATCATGAGTTCAAAGCCAGCCTCAGCAAAAGTGAGCATTGGCTCCGTACCTCGCCTCCCAGTTCAATCCCTGATATCTAGCCCTGCTTTTAAAAAAAAAATTAAAGAGGGCTAGGGATGTACCTCAGTGATAAAGGCCCCCAGGTTTAAATCCCTAGTTAAAAAAGTGACCCTTCTATTAGCCACATAAAGATCTTTGGAGACCCCAATATTAAAACATAATTTCTTGACCTCATCTTTGATACTCCCCTATTCCACAGGATGCTGTGCGCATCATGGCAAAAGACTTGGTGCGTACCAGGCGCTATGTACGCAAGTTTGTGTTGATGCGCGCCAATATCCAGGCTGTGTCCCTCAAGATACAGACATTGAAGTCCAACAACTCAATGGCACAAGCCATGAAGGGCGTTACCAAGGCCATGGGCACCATGAACAGACAGGTATTTCTTTCCCAATTTCTCTTTCCACCCCACCCCCACTGACCCCACTAACCCCAGTCACCCTACCTACTTCCAGCTGAAATTGCCCCAGATCCAGAAGATCATGATGGAGTTTGAGCGGCAGGCAGAGATCATGGACATGAAGGAGGAGATGATGAATGATGCCATTGATGATGCCATGGGGGACGAGGAGGATGAAGAGGAGAGGTAGGGGAACTGGGTGGTTAAGGTGGGGATGTTTTCCTGATCCTCAAACTGTGTGTGGTTCTCAACAAGTTCCTCCTCTTCCCCTAGTGATGCTGTTGTGTCCCAGGTCCTGGATGAGCTGGGACTAAGCCTGACAGATGAACTGTCAAGTGAGTGCTGCAAGCCCTCAAGATTTCCCACCCACAGCCCTTGGCCATTCTCCCTACTCTAACCCTAACTCTTCCCCCTTTTCAGATCTCCCCTCCACTGGAGGCTCACTGAGTGTGGCTGCTGGTGGGAAGAAGGCAGAGGCCACAGCTTCAGCCCTGGCTGATGCAGACGCAGATCTGGAAGAGAGGCTCAAGAACCTAAGAAGGGACTGACGTCCAGAACAGACACCCAGGGTCTTCACCATGCCCCCTGTAATAAAATTGGACACTTAATCCCAAACCTGTGTGAGTAGCCTCACATGGGGTTAGGCCTATGTCCTTGGGACCCAAATTCCATACTGGTTGGGGTTTGGCACAAGGTTGGACAAGCAGCTGACCTGGCATACTCAGGGACTTGGGGGCCCTGCTGTCTCTGACCCAATGGCAAACTCCCTAAACAGTGTAACACCCAACAAGGTTTGACCTGGAAGTGGCTTGATGAGAACTATAGACAGTGGAACCCCAATTGACAATGGCTATAAGCTCAAAAGTACTCAGAAGCAAGCTGCCCCAGGGCCTGCAGCCCTTGTCAGACACTAGTGTATATCCACACCATGCACTTATGACCTCTTCAGCCAATGCCAAGAAAAGCCTGAGGGATGTTCTTCACCACACCCAATTCAGGCCCTGGGAGCAAAGTGCTTGATGGAAGTAAGGAGTATATGCAGGCAGAGACCAGGCCCCAGGACTATAGCCCCCAACCAGCCAAGGCCTGAGGAACTGGTGAAGTTTTTATTAAATCCATAGAAGTAAAAACCATTTTTGTGAGGGACTGGGGATGGGGCCACCAAGGAGTAGGAGTTAGGCCACCAGGGTTGGGATAGGGATGGGGTTAACAGGACAGATCAGAGCTGGGCTGGCCAGGCCATAAGGGCCCCAGCTTCAGGGGCCATCACCAGGGCCTCCAGACAGCTCCTGGGAACTTAGGCCAGCACTGGGCAGGCTCAGCGGCGGGGGCTCCACCAGCACAGCAGAAAACTTGGTGTCACCGAAGGCCTCATTCATGCGCGTCTCGAAGAAGCGCTGCAGGCCGATGATGGACTGCACATCCGCCTTGTCCTGGGACAGGCAAGAGTGCACAATGGGTGGGTAGTCCCTGACTTCCTCCTCCCACTTCCCCCACACCCATGCCCTCATTCTACAGGCTCACCTCTGTCAACTTGTTGAACTGCTTGAACATGCGGCCCACATCCTGGGCAAACTCTTGGGGGGAGCTGTAAGGGGGTGACAATTTCTCCTGGAGGCGAGCACGAATCAAGGTCAGGTCCAGGGTGCCACCAGGTTGCTCCTACAGGCAAGAGACAACATACACCTCTGACCTTTGACAGTGGAAATCCAGCATACTCCACCTCTACTCAGACCTTAGGAATCAACATACCAGAGAGAAAGTAGAATCGGTAGCCAGCTGGTGCAGGGGGCGGCAGGGCTCATGGCAGAATAGTGCCAGGAGGACACGCTCACATTTCTACAATAGAAGTCAGAGCTATAATATAGAACACAGGAAGATCAAACCCACTATGCCAACCATAGCTCAGCAGCTCAGCCCTTACCCTCTGGTTGGCTGGTGAAAGCTTAGCAACCACACCAGTGTTGTCGGCACCATCCAGGCTAAGGCTGCCATCCTCCTCCTTCAGGTCAGGGAGCACATGGCAGAGGGAGCAACTCCACTCCTCCCTGGGGTGAAAAGGAGGAAATGCACAGGAACCTGCCCAGTTATCATGCCTTACCCAGACCCCACCCAGCCTCATACACACCCTGGCACATCCTGCAAGGCAGGCAGGTGGCAGTCCAGATGGAAGCAAAACTCGCACTGGTTGCACATGACCAAGTCACCTGGCTTCTGGCATACACGGCAAATGGTAGCACTGTCATCCAGAGTACCTGGGCCACCAGCTGGGGCTGAAGTACCCTCTGGAGCCACCACCTCTAGGCCTGAGCTGGTGCTGCCACTAGGTGAGGCCAAGCGGGGACCTTCAGTGCCAGAGCCCTCAGCCAGAGCCATCAGCACAGGCTTGGTCTCAGGGCCCTCAGTGGCAGCAGGAGGGGCTCCAATAGCAGCCTCCGTCTCTTCTTCCTACAAGGCAGTGAAGGGTGTTCAAGAGAGAAGCCAGTCAGACCCTGGTGACCAAATGCCACCTTCCAATGGTCCCTTGGGACAAGCTCACCTTAACAATAGCCATGCCAGGCAGGGGCGGTGCACCAGGGGCTCCCGGAGGCATGCTCCCTGGCTGACCAGCAGCCGCTGCAGCAGCACCACGTTCAATAACTATGAGGTTGTAGTCCTCAGTGGTGCTGCCTGGAAAGACCTTGAAGACGGGTGGCTGGCTATCAGCTGTAAGGTCCAGGTCCAGGCGTTCGAGGCTCACCCGTGGCACCTTCCGCATGAGGCCGCTCACCTCACCCTCACCTGAGCGGGCTCTATAAGTAGACCTTGGCTTAAGCATCCACTTGTCCCTATCCCTCACCCCACCCCTAAGGACAGCCACTCACCGCTTCATGCCTGATACATGTGGTTCTGCGCTTGAATAGGGATCATCTATTGAGAACACAAATATGAAGATGACAAAGGGGTAGACACAGGGCATTATCGTGTCCTCTCACCCTGCCCCCAGAAAGATGCACTCACCTGACCCAAAGCCATAACCTTCCTGTACCTCCATTGGCTGCAAACAGAGCAGAGCAAGAGGACCTCAGTCTCAGTTCGACCCTATGCCCTGCCTCTCCCTGGGTCCTCTCCCCTGCTCACCTGGCCGCTACCAGAGCCTTGCTTGCTCAGAGGCCCTGGAGCTCTTGGAGGAGCCATGGGCGCAGGGCCCGTGGAATTGCTACCAGGACGCTCAGCCACAATCTTGCCTGAAGAAAAGAAAAAGCTAAGTAGGTACAGTCTCTAGGGTGGCACCAAAGTAGAACAAGGGCAAAAACTGGAACCCACCAAATGCCTCGGCACTCTTGGTCCAGGCGTTGAGGTCCCACTGAAACTTCATCTCACCGTGTGGCTCCACGGGATCCACAATCATCTTGAGGGCTCGGTGCAACTGAAAATAGATCTGGTGGGACAAGTATGTGGGACATTAACATTGAACAACAAATAGAACCCCAGAGTGCAGGGGCCCACCCAACTGTAGCCCACCACCACACACCAGCTTCTTAGAAAGCAGTAGAGCTGTGTTGTTGTCACTTTCCAAAGCCCAAGAGGCAAAGCGCAGGATATGCTCCTGATGCTTCTGGATCTTGGTCATGGTCCAGTGTTGCCTCTCCAGACGTTCCTGCTGACCTTCAGTCACTTTCTGTGGGTAAAGGGAACAAGGTCAGCAAGGAAAGCAGTGGGTACCCAGGTACTCCTCCACCTGCACAAGGTTTACCTGGGCATCATTGACCAGCACACGGCCACGCTTGTTAAGCTCCTTCATGATCTGCAGGATGGCCATCTTGACATCCACCTGCACACGCTTCTGCACATCAGATACCTGGCGGATCCTAGAGGACAAGGTAGGTCAAGCTGGGAAGTGTCTTACCCAGGGTTCCCCACACCTCTCACATCCACACTTACGAGCTGCGAACCTCCTTGGTGCTCTTCTGCAATGTGGCATGTTTGTCCCCAAGGCGCTTCACCAATGAGGCCAGGAGCTTGCGCTGGTTCCTCACTGCATCCTCCAGGAACTGGTACCTGAGAGCAAAAAAGGTTTACCTGAATGCTGAGCCCAAGAAGTGGCATCCTCCCACCCGCTGTGCTCTGGGACTCACTGGTGGTCCTTGTGGGCGTTGAGCTGGCAGTCCCGGCAGGTGAGGGTATCACAGCTCTCACAGAACAGCACAAGGGGTTCATGCTTATGCACATTGCAATACACAGTACGTTCACCATCCCGAGACTTGGCCGGCCCTGAGAAGTTAAGAACCATGAGGCTGGACCCTACTCTTGGCCAATTCTAACTGGGCCAGTAGACAGAGCTTGGGATATTTCCTGTCTATTCTATTGAGAAAGCCTAGATGGCACATGGCAGTGGCTGCTCCTTGCTCCCCAAACAATCTCCCCCAGCTTGCTCAAGAAAATACTCCATTTCTATTAGCTTCCATGAGTGACAATAAAAGATTAATGATGACAGCCTGTCAGGGCTGGGGTTGTGGCTCAGTGGTAGAGTGATGTGATGCACTGGGTTCAATTCTCAGCACATTAAAATAAATAAAGGCCGAGATTGTGACTCAGAGGTAGAGCTCATGCCTGGCATGCATGGGGCATTAGATTCGATCATCAGCACCACGTAAAAATAAAGGCATTGAGTCCATCTACAACTCAAAATTAAATATTTATTATTTTACGTATTTATTTGCAAACAAATAAGTGGCTGGGGATGGGGCTCAGCGGCAGTGCACTTGCCTGGCATGTGTGGGGCACTGGGTTCATTCTCAGTACCACAAATTAACAAGTTAAAAAAAAAAAGATGACAGCTCATCAATAGAGATCTCATTACTCTCTCTACTTGAAACTTACCCGGGTGATTGTTCAGTGTTCTGCCCACCTACAAACCATCTTCCAATTGGCTACCTTTCTCCTCTTTCATTGTTGTCCTCCCTCTTCCCTAACAAAAAGAATTCCTTACAAATGAAAGACCCTTAGGATACCCAGCTGAGACTTCTCAAAGATAAAATGTTACACTGGGACTCTCAGAATGTGGGGCAGGGTCCTGGTGTTAAGAGTAATACCACTAAAAACCAACAAGCCAATAACTCCCGCACCAGTCTCCCCATTACAAAATCAGGCACACATCAGTCTCTTTCCTGCTCAACACTAATCAAGTCCTAACTATACTGATCAGGCCTAAATTATGTAGCACATAACAGAGATCAATCAGACCTAGGCTTCTATGCAGCCCACCTCCTCAACATTGGCCAAGAACCTGAAAGCTGGGACCTCTGCAGATCCTTGCCCATTCCTCCCAGTTCAGCTCCTCAGGATCCACAGCTATCAAACTCCACTATCACACAAACCCCTTTCCAACCCAAACCCACATACTCACAAAAACCTACAAATACATGACTAAGCTTTAGGTAGGATCCGTCAGCCTCAACAGCTGACATATTCCAGTACTACCATCAATGATGGTCCAGAAACCCCACTTTCCCCAGTGCAAGTCGAAAGCTAAGTGCCAGGGAGCCCAAAACCCTATGTTCAGCCCTTCACCAACCTGGGCCCTCTCTGACAGAGTGCTTCCAAGAAGACCTTCTTGAATCCTGGTACCCCTGTAGCTGAGGGCCCCTACGCCTCCCCTACCCATGGCCTTTTATTTTCCTTCCACCTAGGCCCCCAGAGAGATTGCAAATCAGAGCCTAGGGAGTTCTGCCCTGGGGCTTTTTGGAAGGTACCACCCTAGAACCCACCTCCAGATGAAAACCAGCACTATAAGCAACTAAAGACATACACAGGGCAGCTCCAGCTACAACCCCACCACATACCAGTAGAGCGCACAGTGTGGTCCTTGGTGTACTTCACCCGCTGGTGAGCCTCCACACATGTCTCACATAGTGGCTCCGAGCACTCCACACAGTAGCTGGTGGCTGGAGCATTATCCTCACAGCTAGTGCAGCACTGTCAGGGAAAAGACAGGATCACAAAGGCAGGACAACCTGCTAGATCCGGGTTTACCTCCCAGGAAATACATCGCGAGAATATGGTGGGTCTGTTCCTCAACCTAGGCAACCCACCAGGGCTGTGATATTACCTAGAAAGTAACAACTGGGGCTGGCACTAGGTTCCTGTAAAGCAGAACGCACCTGGTTCGCATCCTGGGCATCGGAGGAAGCCTTGCTGCCACTATCCCGCATGAAGTAATTCTCCACGATGTCTTTGGAGAAGCATTGTTGCTTGCACACCGGACAGTCCACCACTGTGAAAGGCGGAGAGGCAGGGATTTGAGAACGACGCTCGCTTGCACCTAGGCTGAACCCCCATTCTCCAGCGGAAGCGACCCTCCACTCCCCGAGCCAGATCTCCTCCAACTTCAGTCAGACGCCCATCTCAGGGCCCACCGTTACCACGAAGGCCCACAACCCTGCCGCGGCCCCGGTGCGCTCGCACAGGCGCAGTCCAGGGTCTCGGCGGCGCGTCCGGATCAGGGGTGGCGGGGAGGGGGAGGGGCGCCCCGCCACCCGGTACTCACCGGCGCCGTCGCCCGCTGCGCCGCCATCCCCCGAGCTATTGGGAGCGGCCGGCGCTGCGGGCCCGAGGCAGGCACTACAGGCCGAGTGCAAGCAGGGGAGCAGTCGCGGCTCCCTCTCCGGCCGCAGGCGCTCCCGGCACACGCCGCAGTGCTCCAGCAGCTCCAGAGCTTCGCCACCGCCCCCCGCAGGCGAGGACGCAGAGGCCGAGGCCGAGGCCGAGGCCGCGGCCGAAGAGGCGGAGGAGCGCTTCTCGCCGCCCGCCGAGCCTTCGCCTGGGCCAGGACTGCCCGAGGCAGCCGAGGCCGCGGCCGCTGAGGCCGCCGCCGCCGCCGAGGCCGCCATTCACACGCCGCCGGGGGCGCCCAGGGGGGAGGAGGGGCGCGGGGCCCGCCGCGCAGGCGCAGACCCACTCGCCGCCAACGGCTGGGCCGCCGCCGACGCCGCGAGGCCGAGCGCCGCCACGCGTCTCTGGGGGCTGCCGCTGGCCGCGTGCGGGGCGCTGCTGAGGCAGGGCCGGCTGCTGCCTGATCACCTCACAACGGCGCCACTCAAGCGTCCTCAGCCACCGCCGAGACACGCGCCACAAGCTCCGCGAACAACCGCTCGACCGCGCGCCCGCTCGCAGAAAGAGCCGCGGTTTGGGGGCGGGACAGAAATAACTGGCGCCGACGCCGACGCGCACGCGCGGTGAGCGCCGAACGCCCGGGGGCGGGGCTCAAGCCGGGCGCCGGGGGCAAGCCCGCGAGTACGCACGCGCCCGAGCGGGGTCGGCCCACCACGGCCAACCCCACTTCGGCACGACCTGGAAGGGGGCGTGGTTTCTTTGACGTCACCGCCGCAACTGAATTCGCGAGCTGGGCGTCTGCACCGTTAGCGGAGCGTGATTTCTGCCTAGCTCCACGTCCCCACCGAACGCGCGGTGGTGGGCTGCGTTCTCGAGCTTGGGCATTGCATACCTCCACTCAATCCCCGCCCTTCGGTTGGGGGTGAGACGTCTGCCGCTACGTCCCCACTGCTTCTGGAGAGGGGGCGGGCCCAACATGCAGTGGGTGTGGCGCAGGTGGAGGGGCGTTTGGCTAGGTTCTGCCTCGAGGTGGAGGCTATGGTAACCTCCGTATTGTTGAATTTTGGAAACTAGAGATCCACTAAGTCATATGCAGGCCAGTTCGTAAAGTTCTGCCCAAACCCCAAAGACTCCTTGTGTTTTAGCCAGCCCTATGTCTTTTTTTCCCATGTGGGCGAACTAAACCTCTAAAGTGAGGAGAGGGCCCGGTGCGGTGGTCCTGTAATCCCAGCGGCTCTGGAGGCTGAGGCAGGAGGATCCGAGTTAAAAGCCAGCCTCAGCAATTTAGGGAGGCCCTAAGCAACTCAGTGAGACTCTATTTCTAAATAAAATGCAAAAAGGGCTGGGGATGTGACTGAGGGGTTAAGCGCCCCTGGGTCATTTCCTAGTACCAAAAAAATAGAGTGGGTAGAGAAGCAGGTTCTGCGTCGATTACTTTCTTGGGAGAAAAAAGGGTCTGGAGGAGAGCAATCCCACAGAGGGGAGCAGGATCTGGCAGGGAAGATTCCGGGTCAAGGCGCGAGCTTGCGACTAAAGCTATCTGGGGAGCAGCGGGACCCGAGGAAGGGGGACCCTGCAGGAACTCGCAGGAAGAAACGCCATGGTCTGCGGCTTTCTGCAGAGCGCTGGAGACAAGGTCTCCGGGGCTGGCCGCCAGGCCAACGTGGCCTTTATCGCGGCGAAGCCGGGGACCGCGGGCTTGTCCCCGCCCCTGCCTTTGTTCTGGCCCTGCTGGGCCGCTCAGTGCCCTCCCCAGTGCTGCCCCGCCGCCACGACCCGGCAGGGACCCTGGCTGGAGACTTGGACAGTCGCAGAGCAGCCACTTGGGCGGCTGAGGCAGGAGCATCCAAAGTTCCAGGCCAGCCTGAGCAAACCAGCGAGATCCTGTAGCCCAAAAAAGAGTGGAAGATGGTAGTGGCTAGCCCTGGAGCTGCCCCCAAACATCTGCACAGGAAGAACAGTTCAGGCAAAAACAAATGCAAAGATTCTGAGGCAGACTAGGATAAGCAACTGGTAAAGTGAAAAGCAGTGAAGTGAGGGGTCTGTAGGAATTGCCCAGAGAGGTGACTGTACATCCAGCAGGTCCTAGAGAGAGGTTGGGGCCCCTGGCACCCTATGTTGGCTGTCCCTTTACAGGCCTTCCCCTGGCAGAGCCCCCCATTCCCATCTCCTAGGTCCCCAGTGTGAACCTTCATCTCCAGTGTGGGGCAACCACACAAGCTGGTGACATGCAGTATCAATAGCAGGCCTTGGACCATCCCCTCACCACCAGGCACCAGGCTGCTGTCTCTGTATTATCCAGATGAGGAAAATGAAGCTTTGGAAAGTGCTAGGACAGCACTGGAGGAAGGGAGAGCAGGCAGTCCCAAGAATAGTCCAGGGATGGGCCAAACAGGGCCAGGGCAAGACCTTTCCTCAGGTCTTCTCTGGGAAAAGCTGGACAGCCAGAGGCCCAGAGGTATATGACAGGACAGGAGTTTGCCTTGGCTCTTTCCCCAGGGAACCAAGCCCTTGCCCTCTGTACTCCTTGCTCACCCTCTAAAAAGACTCACTCCTTGGTCCACCAGGAATAATCTGGCCTTGCAGACAGGGCTTCAAGGGGGGGAAACAATGTGCAGGGGCTGTTCAGACTGCATCCAGAGCAGCTGATGACTGCCCACCACCCCAGTTGAAGACCTGGCCACGGATAGCCACCTCACCTCTCTTCCTTCCCTAAACTCCACACCTGTGTCTGGTTCTCCCTTCTACCCTTAGGCATCACCCCAAACCCATGCATCACTGAATGTGTCTCTGTTTTTTACAGGAACGCTCATCATGGATTTCGGGCCTATCTGGATAAACCAAAATGATCTAATCTTGGTATGTTGAATTTTATCTGCAAAGACTCTTTCTAAAGTTTATATTACAGGTGTATCTTCTTGCGGGGTACAAAATTTAACTCACTATGCCCCTATCTTGTGCTTATTTGTATCTCCAAAAAGATATTTTGAAGTACTTGTGAATATGAAGTTATTTAGAAATAGGGCCTTTGCAGATTTTAAGTAACAATGAGGTCACACTGAAGTAGGCTAAATTTTTTTTATTTGTACCTGGAATTGAACCCAGGGGCACTTAAGCACTGAGCCACATCCCCAGTCCAGCCCCAGCCCTTTTTATATTTTATTTAGAGATAGGGCCTCACTGTGTTGCAGAGGCTGGCTTTGAATTTGTGATCCTCCTGCCTCAGCCTCCCAAGTCTCTTGGGTTACCAGCATATGCCACTGAATCCAATTGGAATAGAGTAAATCTTAATCTAATATGACTGGTACCTTTAGAAGAAGATATGTGTACACAGGGAAAACATTTGTAAAAAGATAGAAGCAAAATCCTGGGCATGTAATCCTAGCTACTTGGGAGAATGAGACAGGAGGATGGCAAGTTCAAGGCTAGCCTCAGCAATTTAGTGAAAGCCTGGGTCAAAATAAAAAGGACTGGGGATGTAGCTCAATCAAAAATATCCATGGGGGGCTGGGGATGTGGCTCAAGCAGTAGCGCGCTCGCTTGGCATGCGTGCGGCCCGGGTTCGATCCTCAGCACCACATACCAACAAAGATGTTGTGTCCGCCGAGAACTAAAAATAAATATTAAAAATTCTCTCTCTCTCTCCCCTCTCTCACTCTCTCTTTAAAAAAAAAATATCCATGGGTTCAATCCTCAGTACAAAAATAACAATAATAGTAAAGAGCTGGGGATGTGGTTCAGTGGTAGAGCACCCCTGGGTTCAATCTTCAGTATCCAGTAGTGAAAAGGGGAGCAGACAGAGATTGGAATTATGTGTTTGGAGGCAAAGAAATGTTGGCCAAGAGTATTCAGAAACCATCAGACAGGCATGGGACACAATCTCCCCCCATAAATTCCCAAAGAAACCAACACTACCAAAAACTATAATTCAGATTTCTGGCCTGTGGAACTCTGAGAGAATAAATTTTTGTTGTTTTTAAAAACGCAGTTTGTAGTATTTTGTTTTGGGAACCCTAGGAAACTCACAGCCTCTCCTCTCAGTCACTGACACTCACTGTTCACTATGGATTTGCCTTTTCGAGAGATTCCCCTATGAATATTTTTTCTTTTCATTTTTAAAAAATTCATTGCTGTTATTGCTGTTCCCCCACACACACTTTTTTTTCGTTTTGTTTTGTTTTTGGTGTTGGTGTTGTTTTCATACTAGGGATTGAACCTCTAAGCTATACTCAGCCACTGAATCACATCCCCAGCCTTATTTTGAATTTTATTTAGAGACAGGGTCTCACTGAATTACTTAGTGCCTCACTTTTGCCGAGGCTAACTTTGAACTCATGATCCTCCTGCCTCAGCCTCCTGAGCTGCAGGGATTACAGGCATGCACCGCCACGCCCAGCTTGTACTGTTTTTAAAAAAATATTTTTTTAGTTGTCAATAGACCTTTATTTTTCTTCAATATTTTTAGTTGTTTAGGGCACTTACCACTGAGCCACAGCCCCAGTCCCCCACCTATACTTTATTATGCCATTTTCCTTCCTTAATTGCCCATACTGTCCCTACTGCCTCCTTTTCCTCATCCTTTCTTTCTGGACTCCTGAGAGTCCTCTGGCAGGATTGATGCATGGAAACCTCTGAATGGCATGGCTTAGACTACCCACTGCTACCCATCAGGGAGGCTCCATCACAGGCCTTTCTGGTGGACTCATTGCCCAGTGAAGACTCCAGGCAGCCACTCTCCACCTGTGCTCCCTGTGATACTATGATATACAGCCTTACACAGACAGGATACCCTTGCTGGCATCTCTCTGGGCTTATACCTAGAAAGGGAATTGTATATGTCAGTTTGACTAGGCCAAGGTGGTCCCCAAGTATTTAGTCAAATACTATTCTAGATATTTTTGGTTTGGGGTGTTTTTGTTTGGTATTTTTTGTTTGTGCTATTTGGTTTTGTTTGTGGTGCTGGGGATTGAACCCAGAGTTATTGAGTACTTTTATTTTTTGAGACAGCTTCTTGTTGCCAAACGCTCCATCCTTGTTCCCGATGCCAATCCAATAACAAGGACATGGTTTTGAGTAAAAGGAAAATGGTTTATTGCTTTGCTAGAAAAGGAGAAACGTGTATGTGTGTGTGTGTTAAAGAGGTTCTCAGTCTAGAGTTGTTAATTCACTTGTTAATTTGGGAGGTATTGGTTTCTGTGATCTTCCTGTACCATCCCCAAAGTCTGTATTACTTTGTTCCGGTGATGGGTGTGTGTACTCAAGGACAGATAATTCTGCCTAGGTTGGGAAAGAAAGGTAATTTTCCCGGAGGTTAGGGAGTGGGGAGTAATTAGGGAGGAGCAGGGACGGAGGAAAAGAAAGAAATGTGTGCACTTTAAAAGTAAGTTTGGGGGGGGGGCTGGGGTTGTGGCTCAGTTTTAGAGCTAGCTTGCCTAGCACCTGTGAGGCTATAGGTTCAATTCTCTGCACCACATATAAATAAAATAAATATATTTTTGTGTAACTACAACTTAATAATAATTATTTTTTTAAAAAATAGGTTTTTTAAACCTATTTATCCCCAGCAGGGCTGGGGATATATAGCTCAGTTGATACAGTGCTTGCCTTGCAAGCCCAAGTCCCTGGGTTAAATCCTCAGCACTACTAAATAAGTAAATAAACAGATTGCAATTTTAAAGCATAAAGTAGACCACTGTTATTGCTTTGGTAGCAAAGGAGAAACACGGTTGAAGCTGCCCTGGAACTTGCGATCCTCCCATACAGGTATGTGCCACCATGCCCAGCTCACTTTAAAGTCTACATCTAGTCTGAAGCTAGAGAATCACAAGTTCAAAGTCAGTCTCAGCAGTTCAGCCAGTCCCTAAGTAATTTAGTGAGATCTGTCTCAAAATAAAAAATAAGAAGAGCTGGGGATGTGGTTCAGGGGTTAATCCCTCCCTAGGTTCAATTTCTGGTACCAAAATAAATAAATAAAATATACACTGGTAGCACATGGTGGAGCATAACCATGTAATCCCAGCAATTCGGGTTGGGGCAGAAGGATCACAAATTTAAGGCCAGCCTCAACAATTTAGTGAGGTCATAAGCAACTTAGCAAGACCCTGTCTCAAAATAAAAAATAAAAAGAGCTGGAAATGTGGCTCAGTGGTTAAGTGCCCCTGACTTCTGTTGAAGAAAGGAAGGAAGGAAGGAGGGAGGAAGGGAGGGAAGAAAGAAAGAAGGGTGGGCTGGGATGTAGCTCAATGGTTAAGCACCCATAGATTCAATTCTGAGTACCAAAAATAAAAAAAATAAATACATTCACAATATCGTGCAACCACCAACTATCCAGTTTTAAAATATTTTCATCATTCCAGAGAGAAACTCCAGGGGCTAGGGTAGAGAGCACTTGCCTCAGCACCACATAAAAATAAATTTAAAAAAATAAAGGTATATTGTGTCCATGTACAACTTAAGAAAAGTGGGGGGAAATTCCATACCTGTCAGCAATTACTCCCCATTCTACTCTCTCATTAACCCCTGGCAAATACTACTGTGCTTTCTGTCTCTGCTGGACTTTGGGGTGGAGAGTGTTGTTTTCTGGTTCTTTAGGTTCTTTTTGGAAGAGTTAATTTTGTTTCTAGGCTTGTTTTGTTTTGTTTTGTTTGTAGTATCAGGGATCAACCCAGGGCATATGCTAAACAAACTCTATCATTGAGCTATATCTCCAACCTGAGTCTATGGACTTTTTCTTTCTTTTATTTATTTAATTTTTTTCTTCCTACTGTAGGTAGATGGTTTAACCTTGAGCAGGTGATTAGGGGTAGGGGATGGACATATATGTATGTTGTACTGTGTTTTACGGGCAGTACAACATATATATATATATATATATATATATATATATATATATATATATATATATATATATATATATATATATATCAAAGAGAGTTCATAAGTCACAGGACTGGGAATCACAGGGAACTTTATCACAAAAGGCAAACATCTGGAAAATGGAAATTGGTGAGCCAAACCTCGCCTTTAAGGAAAGGATTGTTTCAAGGTCATGTAACACCAACCCCTTGTGATCAGATCCTCACAACCCTCACATTGTGACCAGGTCATCTGAACCCTCACCAAGGAAATTGGCTGAAGGCTATACAAAGGGTAAGAAAAGCCAGGTGGCTCACCCTGGCTCTGGAGGCTGAGGCAGGAGAATCAGTGTCAGCAGATGAGGCACTAAGTAACTCCATGAAACCTTGTCTCTAAAATGAATACAAAATAGGTCTGAGGATGTAGCTCAGTTGTCAAGTGCCCCTGAGGTCAATCCCTGGTACCTCACAAAATAAAAAGGGTAAAAAACACACTTAAAGAGGGAATGAGAAACTAAGGTAAGAAACCAAAACCCTTGGGCTGGGGATGTGGCTCAAGTGGTAGCTTGCTCGCCTGGCATGGTGCGGCCCGGGTTCGATCCTCAGCACCACATACAAACAAAGATGTTGTGTCCACCGAAAACTAAAAAATAAATATTAAAAAATTCTCTCTCTCTCTCTCTCTCTCTCTCTCTCTCTCTCTCTCTCTCTCTCTCTCTCTCTCTCATCTCTCTCTCTCTTTAAAAAAAAAAAAAAAAAAACCACTCCATTCTCTTCAGAGGCTGTCTGTGCAGTGCCCTGCAGTGTTCCTGATCCGCATTTCTCATTTTTCTAATAAATTCATGTCTATACTTTGTGCACCTCTGTTGAATTCTTCCTAGGGGACCACAAGAACTGGTGTTTTTGAACACCTCCCCTACCCCAACCCCACCACACACACAGCTGCTTTGGCTTCATCTTCTGCCACAGGACTAGGGACTAAAACCTTGTGCTCTACTAGTGAGCTACATCCCTGGGTTTGTTTTTTTTCCTTTTCCTTTTTTTTTTTTTTTTTTTTTTTTGGTACCACCAAGGATTGAACTCAGGGCATTTAACACCTGAGCCACATCCCCAGCCATTTTTAATTCCGGGTCTTACAGTTGCTTAGGACCTTGCTAAACTGCTGAGGTTGGCTTTAAACTCATGATCCTTCTGTCTCAGCCTCCTGAGTCACCAGAAATACAGGCTTGCACCACCAGGCCTGGCCATAACTCTCCTTTTTATTTCTTATTTTATGAGAGAGTCTTGTTAAGTTGCCAAGGCTGGACTTAAACTTACAATCCTCCAGCCTTAGTCTTAAGAATTCCAGGGGGACTGTGGCTCAGTGGTAGAGCGCTTGCCTAGCACATGTGAGGCACTGGGTTCAATCCTTAGCACCACATAAAAATAAATAAAATAGGGGCTGGGGTTGTAGCTCAGTGGTTGAGCGCTTGCCTGGCATGCATGAGGCACTGGGTTCGGTTCAATCCGCAGCACCACATAAATACATAAATAAATAAAATAAAGATATTGTGTCCATCTACAACTAAAAAAATTCTTTTTTTTTTTTTTAAAGAGAGAGTGAGAGAGGAGGGAGAGAGAGAGAGATAGAGAATTTTTAATATTTATTTTTTAGTTCTCGGCGGACACAACATCTTTGTTGGTATGTGGTGCTGAGGTTCGAACCCGGGCCGCACGCATGCCAGGCGGGCGCGCTACCGCTTGAGCCACATCCCCAGCCCCTAAAAAAATTCTTAAATAAATAAAAAAATGCATTCTATCTATATACAACTACATAAAAATACATTTTTTTAATTGAAAAATAAAAATAAAGAATTGCTAGGAGTCCAGGCATGGGCCACCATGCCTGGCAATTGTTTAACCTTTTGATGGAGGTTTATGATATGTAGAAATACATATAGTGAGTACCCCAGAAAACCAGCTTTGATATCAAAAACATTACTGGCTATCATGAGCCCTTGGTTCCCCTATAGCTGTCATCCTGACCTCCTAGAAAAATGTGCCCATTCATGAACACACATGGGGTTTTCACTTCTCTGCCTGGCTTCTACCCTAAATGCACATCCATGTGGCCCATGTCTCATTATATAAACACCCTGCACTTTACATTTTAAAAAATATTTTTGTTTTGAAACTGTCTCTTAATGTGTTGCCCAGCCTGGACGTGAACTCCTGGGCTCAAGCAGTCTTCTGGCTTCAGCCTCCCAAGTAGCTAGGGATACAAGCAGGCCCAGCCTGCACTTCCTTTGACTGCATTTGGGTTTCCCTCCTGCTTGTATTGATATAAATGCAGTTACTATGTGCAGTACCATACACAGTTTTTGACTGAGTATTTCTCAAGATGTAATGAGGAGCTGGCAGGTTTTAGCAGAGGGAGGCATATCTGATTGCCATTTCAAGGTTTCATGTTGGTAATATATAGGTGGGAGTAAGGTGGAAAACAAAAGATTATTGTCCCTGTAGGTCGTTGGAGAAAGCACTGGCTCTTTTCATTTACTCTTTGGAATCTCTTGTGGCTTCTCTAATACTACCACAAACTTGATAGCTTGAAACAAAAAATTGGTCTCTCACACTTCTGGAAGCCAAAAGAAGATTATCTCTGCCTCTTGCAGCTTCTGGTAGCTTTAGGCATTCCTGGGCTTGTGATTGCTTCACTCTGATCTTTAATACCACCATCTTCAAATCTGGGTTCTGACTCCAAATGCATCTTCTTCTGCGTGTCAGTGGTATGGACTAAATTATGTCCCCAGTCATTCATATGGTAAAGCCCTAATTCCTAATGTGATAGTATTTGTAATAATTGGGTTAGATAAAGTCAAGTGGGTGGGGGCCTCATGATGAGATTAATGTCTTTATAAGAAGAAGATCTGAGGGCTGGGGATGTGGCTCAAGCGGTAGTGCACTCACCTGGCATGCGTGCAGCTTGGGTTCGATCCTCAGCACCACATACAAACAAAGATGTTGTGTCTGCCGAGAACTAAAAACTAAATATTAAAAAATTGTTTCTCTCCTCCCTCTCTCTCTCTCTAAAAAAAAAAAAAAAAAAAAAAAAAAAAAAAAAAAAAGATCTGAGAGCTCTCACCTCCCACTGCAATATGCAAGAAGAATCCTCAAAATCAAACCTACCTTGCCACCACCTTGATTTTAGATTTCACTTCTAGAAATGTGAGTCTATATTTCCACAGCCTCTCTATTATAAGAATGCATGTCAATTTACATTTAGGGCCCACCAAATAATTCTGATGATGTCCCCTTTTCAAGATACTTAATCATTATTACAAAGACCATTATTTCTAATAAAGTAACACTTAAAGGTTTCAGGAATTAGAGTCATTTTCAGTTTAGTGCAATTGCTGTATCACAAATGGGAAACCCAATTCTAGAGAGGAAAAGTGGTCCATCAGAGCGCCTTAGCCTGTATGAATCCAACCCACTCCTGGACCTATGGGGTGTCTTCACCTCTTCTGTCTACTGCCTTCCCAAAGAAGCTATGTCTTCCATGAAGGGCAAGGATAGAAAGGGACAGCAGACACTGAGTTTCCTACTTTCCCCTGCAGAGAGGAAGCAGGGCACCTGGGAGAGAAGACATATTCGAGGATTCCAGGCAATGTCTGAGGCGAATCTGAAATACCTTGATACGAAATAAAGTTAAGACATGCCTCAAAATGGTAGGGATATGTTAAAAGGACACAGAAGCGAAATTTGAGGATACAACTTCACATCAGAAAGAATTGTGCCCAAGCTGGGAGCCATGGGCACACCTGTAATCTCAGGTTCTTGGAGGCTGAAGCAGGAAAACTGCAAGTTCAAGGAGAGTCTAGGCAATTTAGTGAGACTCTGTCTCAAAATAAAAAACAAAAAGGGCTGGGGATATGGCTCAGTGGTAGAGCTTTTGTCTAGCATGTTCAGGGCCATGTGTTTGAGCCCCAGCACTGCAAAACAGAGAGAAAGAGTCTGAAACATATACCCATCTGCTACCATATGATGCTGCCTTTTAGCTACTCCTCATTCTGAGAACTTGGCATCAAGCTTGCCTTTCCGAAGGGAACTCTATTTCAGGGGAACACATGGCCCCAGCTCTTGCTTATAGAAGAATGCATCCTGAAATTAGATGCTAAAATATGAAAAACATAATTTCTCAAGCCAAATCCCCCAGGGCATGCCTGAATTATCTACTTATGTTTACACAGGAGGCTCCTGGTATTAATATGGCTGCCTTGGGTACCTGAGCAGGCAGAGCATACTCAGATGTACATACCTATCATAAAATTTAATTTATCCATTGGGCAGAAATTAATAAAAAAGAACAATTATACTTTTTTTGAGAGAGAGAGAGAGAGAATTTTTTTAATATTTATTTTTTAGTTTTCGGTGGACACAACATCTTTATTTTATTTATTTTTTTTTTTATGTGGTGCTGAGGATCGAATCCAGCACCCCGTGCCTGCCAGGCAAGTGCCCTACCTGAGCCACATCCCCAGCCCCCCCAAAAATAACAATTATAATAATATTCTGTAATAAAATTGTCAGCATTAATACTTTTTTTTTGGTATTGAGGATTGAACTCAGGGGCATTTAAACACTGAGCCACATCCTCAGCTCTTTATTTTTAATTTATTTTTATTTATTTATTTTAGTTATAGATGGACACAATTCCTTTATTTTATTTTATATATTATTTTAATGTGGTACTGAGGATTGAATCCAGTGCCTCACACATTCTAGGCAAGAACTCTAACACCAAGCCACAACCCCAGTCTGTATTTTTGTTTATATTTTAGACTTTTTTAAGTTAAGTTGCTTAGGACCCCACTAAGTTGCTAAGGCTGGCCTCAAACTTGTGGTCCTCCTGCCTTAGCCTCCCAAGCTACTGGGATGACAGGCCAGCACCAGCATCACTAATCTTGAGCTTTGGGGCAATTTTTACACAAAACAAAATTATGTGAACACAAGCACAGTGATAACCAAGATAGCTATGGATAACTAAGGGGCAGGATGTGTACATTGCTAAATGTCAGACTAAGGAACAATTCATGTCCCAAGCAGGACAGCTGGAATTTTATCCCACTACTCATAATGACATTCAATTTAAATTTATGAATCCTTGCAGCTGGGCACGATGGTACAGGATTATAATCCTAGCAGTTTGGGTAATCCTAGCAGGAGGATTGTGAGTTCAAAGCCAGCCTCTGCAACTCAGCGAGGCCCTAAGGAACTCAGCAGATCCTGTCTCTAAAATATAAACAAGGCTGGGGATGTGGCTTAGTGGTTAAGCATCCCGGGGTTCAATTCCTTGTACCAAAATAAATAAGTAAAGTAAATAAATAAATAAAAATAAAATGGTTACTTTCCCCCCAGCCACTCTGGAGGCTAAAGCAGGAGGATCACAAGTTCAAGGAAAACCTGAGCAAATCAGTGAGACCCTGTCTCAAAATAAAAATAAAAAGGTGGAGGATGTGATTCAATGATAGAGTACTTGCCTGGCATGCACAAGGTGCTGGGTTTAATACCCAGTACTGAAAAAATAATCAAAGCCCAGGGAGGGGCTGGGGATGTGGCTCAAGCAGTAGCGCGCTCGCCTGGCATGCATGCGGCCCAGGTTTGATCCTCAGCACCACATACCAACAAAGATGTTGTGTCCGCCGAGAACTAAAAAATGAATATATATATTTTTTTAAGAGGAGGAAAAGTTTATTTTGGCTTATGATTTAAGAGGTTCAGACCATAGTCAGCAGGCTCCATTGCTCTGGGCTTAGGGTAAAGTAGAACATCACAGCAGAAGGGCATGGCGGAGGAAAATTCCTCAGCTCAAGGACCAGGGTGACCAGGAAACAGAGAGAGAGGGAGGAGCCAGGGACAAAAATGTATAATCCTCAAACCACATCCCTAGTAACCTACCTCCTCTAGCCACACCACAGTAACTGAAGTCACCCAGTAAAGAAGTACTTTCAAATTAGTAATCCATCAAATGAATTAACCCACAGATTATGTTATAGTTCTTATAACCTAATCATTTCAACTCCTGTATTAACATACAGTTTGGGGGATAGCTCATCCAAACCACAACATTCCACCTCTGGGTCCCCAAAACTCATGTCCATTTCATAATGCAAAATGCATGTGTCCATTTTCAAGAGTCCCCATAGTCTTAACAGCTCCAGTTTTGCCCAAAAGTCCAAGTCCAAAGTCTCATCTGAGGCTCAAGGCAAACTTTTTTTTTTTTTTTTTTTATTTTTTTATTTTTTTTTTTTTTTATTGTTGGTCGTTCAAAACATTACACAGTTCTTAATACATCATCTTTCACAGTTTGATTCAAGTGGGTTATGAACTCCCAACTTTACCCCGTATACAGATTGCTATTTCACATCAGTTACCCTTCCATTGATTGACATATTGCCTTTCTAGTGTCTGATGTATTCTGCTGTCTGTCCTATTCTCTACTATCCCCCCTCCCCTCCCCTCCCCTCCCCTCCCCTTTTCTCATCCCTGTTTAATGTAAATCTTCTTCTCAAGCTCTTCGTCCTTACCCTGTCCTTGTTTACTCCCCTTATATCAAAGGGGTCATTTGGTATTTGTTTTTTAACGATTGACTAGCTTCACTTAGCATAATCTGCTCTAATGCCATCCATTTCCCTCCAAATTCTATGATTTTGTCGTTCCTTAATGCAGAGTAATACTCCATTGTGTATAAATGCCACATTTTTTTTATCCATTCATCTATTGAAGGGCATCTAGGCTGATTCCATAATCTTGCTATAGTGAATTGTGCTGCTATGAACATCGTTGTAGCAGTGTCTCTGTAACATGCTCTTATTAGGTCTTTAGGGAATAGACCGAGAAGGGGAATAGCTGGGTCAAATGGTGGTTCCATTCCCAGCTTTCCAAGAAATCTCCATACTGCTTTCCAAATTGGCTGCACCAATTTGCAGTCCCACCAGCAATGAACAAGAGTGCCCTTTTCCCCGCATCCTCTCCAGCACTTATTGTTGTTTGACTTCCTAATGGCTGCCAATCTTACTGGAGTGAGGTGGTATCTTAGGGTAGTTTTGATTTCAAGGCAAACTTTTGATTATGAGCCCCTGTAAAGATCAAAGGCAAGTTGCATATATCTAATATATATTGGCACAAAGTAAGCATCCCTATTCCAAAAGGAAGAAATGGGGGCATAGAAAAAAGTGATGGGTCCAACACAAGACCAAAATCCAGCTAGGTAAACAAGTCCTGTAGCTCCAAGTTCTGTATTCAGTGCGCATAAGGGCAAAATCTGATCTTCAAAGGGCTTGTGCAGCTCCACCCTGTGGTCTTGCCAGTTGCAGTCCAAATGGCCTTTCTCTTAAGCTGGCTCTGTCCACAGCCAGCCTCTTCCCCCAGCAGATGTTCCATGTTGTTGGCATCTCTTAATCCAGAGTGTCTGCAGTGCATCTTTGGCTTCCTTCTCAGAGCCTCTGCATTGATCTTTCAGGGGCTGGATTCTAAGCTGCTGCACTTTCCCTGGCCTCCCAGGCCTTTCTCTGAAATTTCGTGTAAACTTCCATCACCCCTTAATTCCAGCGTCCTGCATCCATGCAGAACTAGCACCCTGTGAATGATGCTGAGGTCTGAAGCCAGCTCAAACTGTAGCCTGGCCCCCTTAGACCATTACTGCAGTGACCTCTGAATGCCTGGACAAACACAGTGAAGTGAATCCTGGGGAAACTTCTTTCTAGGCCACCCTATGCAAGCATAGGTCCAAGGTCTCTCAAACAAGTTTTCATTTCTACACCCTTAAGCCTGCAATGGGTGTGGTTTTGCTGACTCCTGAGATGCCCTCAGGGTATCTTTCCTTTGTCTCAGCAAAGTACTTAACTTCTCTTTATTGATGACCCTCTTTACAGTAAATTCCTTGGCCCCAATTTTACCTGGGATTCTTTGACCAACAAAGTTTTTCAAATCTCTCTGCTTCCAATTCTCACTGTAGACCTAGCTAAAGTCTGCCAGCAACACCCAGGCCTGAATGCTGTGCTTCCTTGAAATTTCTTCCACCAGATTATTAGTCCATTGCCTTTAAATTCACCTTCACAGAAAGTGTCAGGACATGGGCAAAATGTAGACAACTTCTTTGCTGGAATGTCACATGAATATTCTCTAGTCTGATTCCCAATAGAGTCCCCATTCCCCTCTGAAAACTCATGAGTACAGTCTTTACTGACCACATTTCTAACAGCATTCTGGTCTTCTGAGCTCCCACCAGAATTGCCCATTAAGCTCTGCCTACAACATTCTATGGCTTCTCCAGCCCATATATGTAGGAACGACGGGAAAAGCTCCATAAACTCAACAAGCCGAAACAATCCTTTACGTGTCGGAGGAGATTTTATTAGCAGGACATAGAGGCCAGTCGCAGAAGATAAGGGGGTGAAGGGAGAGGGAGAGGGAGAGGGAGAGAGAGGGAGAGGGAGAGAGGAGGAGAGAGAGGAGAGGAGGGGGGAAGAGAGAGAGGAGGGGGGAAGAGAGAGAGCAAAAATAAATATTAAAATTCTCTCTCTCTCTCTCTCTCTCTTTCTCTCTCTCTATCTCTTTATCTCTCTCTATCTCTCTCCCTCTCTCTTTAAAAAAAAAAAAATCAAGGCCTGAGGATGTAGCTTGGTGGTCAGGATGCAACTTGATTAAATCCCTAGCACAGCAACAAGAATAACAGGAGGGGCTGGGGATGTGGCTCAAGCGGTAGCGCGCTCGCCTGGCATGCCTTCGGCCCTGGTTCGATCCTCAGCACCACATACCAACAAAAATGTTGTGTCTGCTGAGAACTAAGAAATAAATATTAAAAAAAAAATTCTCTCTCTCTCTCTCTCTCTCTCCTTAAAAAAAAAAAAAGAATAACAGGAGGAGGAGGAGGAGGGGGAAGGGAGGGGGAGGGGGAGGGGGAAGGGAGGAGGAGGGGAAGGGAGGGGAGGGAGGAAAAAAGCTGGGACAAGGCCTGTGGGTCCACCAGGGCCTGAGGGTCCACCAGAGGCAAGGGCCTGAGCAGCCTGGGAGAAGGCCTGGCAGGGCCAAAGCCCCCTACCTGTCAGGGTCCATGGGCATGTGTACCAGGTATGCTAAGTAGTGAGGAAGTTCCTGGAGACGGGCCTCTAGGAACCAATCCTTGTTTATTATAGATGTTTTTTGGTTAAAAGAAGAGACTTAACCACCACCTTCAACACAATGGGCAGAGAGGGAGTGACTGAGGTCAGGTGTGGTACAGGTGGCTCTTCCTCCTGTGCTGGTTGTGGCTGCTCAGTTGCTCACCTTGGTAGTGAACCACTTCTCAGACCAGATGCTCCTGAATGGAATAGTGTAAGCTGACAAGATTAACAACACCTAGGTGGCCCAGGAGCCCAGAGGAAAATACTGAGACAGCAAGGGCAGGGACCAAGACTGTATTGTGTGATTGATGTGAACTGCCCACAATGTGCAAAGTGGTAGTGAAGTCATATTAGTGGGGAACAGGAATTGGGACAGCGACTCACAGTAAATGGGTCAAGGGAGCCCACCAGAAGGATGGAAATGGAGGGTGGTGAGGTTACACCACAGGGTAAATTTCACCAAGGATGGTTGAATTATTCACTTGAACTGAAAGAGCAAAGGTAGAGCAAAGGTAGCATCTAAGGGTGTGAAGGCTTGAGGCCCACATCCTAGGGGCAGGGAATTCCTAGCCCCTGGGCATCCAGTGAAGGTCCTTCCTGAGTTGCTCTTTTACATATGAAAGCTCTTTAAACCTTTTCTAACTTTCAGACCTTCTTTGCCTCCACCCCTCTCAGTAGACTCTTTTTTTTTTTTTTTTTTAAGAGAGAGTGAGAGAGGAGAGAGAGAGAGAGAGAGAGAGAATTTTTAATGTTTATTGTTTAGTTCTCGGCGGACATAACATCTTTGTTGGTATGTGGTGCTGAGGATTGAACCCGGGCCGCATGCATGTCAGGCGAGCGCGCTACCGCTTGAGCCACATCCCCAGCCCATCAGTAGACTCTTAATCTCTGGATGCCTTTACTTTTCTGGTAAATGCTACAGGCACCAAGCCTAGTCCCACCCATTGCTTCTACCACCTCCACAGAACTCTCCTGGGACTCCAAACTACATTATTAGGAGGCCCGTAGGGAATGTCAACTCAAGTCTTGAGGTTCCCATTTATTTCCTCTGTGGCTCAACCCTCCTCTGCTGCTACTTGCCTTGCCAGAGTCCCCTTTCAGAATCTACCCCCATCTGCCTCTTATGGGGAGGAGTTTCCATGGAGCATGATTAGCATGCTCCATGAATCCTGAATCCTGGGACCTGCATCCCACATCTGGCACAAACCAGGCTCACAGAATGGGACTTGGGTATTAGTTTTTTCTTCTAGACAGTAATAGCCAGAGAGGGTGACTCTGGATGATGAGCTCGCCTGGTAGTGACGCAGGATGGAGAGAGGCTGTGAACAGACACAGCTAAGGGGCCCTGGAGGATGCCTTTGTCCACTGATCCATGCCTCAGTCAGTGATAGACCCAACTCTGATCTTTTCTTTTTTTTAAAGAGAGAGGAGAGAGAAAGAGAGAATTTTTTAATGTTTATTTTTTTTAGTTTTTGGCAGACACAACATCTTTGTTTGTATGTGGTGCTGAGGATCGAACCCGGGCGGCATGCATGCCAGACGAGCGTGCTACCACTTGAGCCACATCCCCAGCCCCAACCTGATCTTTTCTTAAAAATTGGGAGCCATCTTGCCACAAAGCCATGAAAAGATAATTTTGGCTTTACTGTAAATTACTGCAAATTCTGAACCTGCTTGGAATGCCTGCCCGGGCCTTGAACTCACCCCTGCCTGGCTCTCTGACCAGAGAGCAGCCCTCTCTGAAACTTTAGTGACACCTCATAAATATTGGCCTTCCCTGGCCAGACAACGACCCTCTCTGAGGCTCTAATGGTCTTCATAAATTCTGATGTTGGAGCCAGCAAAAAATGTAAACTACCATTAGTGTGATGCTTGTCAGAGTTCTGTTATCTGTAACCCCGCTTTGTGTAACTTTCTGGGCTATAAAGCTGAGCTGCAGGAAAGCTGCTGTTGCTGTCTTGTTTCCCGCGGTTTGGGGTGGGAGAGGCAACCCGGCCAGTCGAAATAATAAGCTTGCTTTAATTTGATTTTAATTGGAGTCACTGGTCTTTTCTTGTGTCCTGGTCTAACATCAGCTCAGGGAGCCCAGTCACACTGGAGCTCAATTTCTTCTGCTCCTTTCAGATCTGTTTGGTACCTACTTCTCCCATCTTGGGCCTGGCCTCAGATTTTCAATATTTACAGGCCACATAGCTCTTCCCTGTTTCCTTAAACTGGTGTCGTCTACTGCACTCATTCATTCCTCAGAACACTCACATGAGCTGGGCTCAGTGGCACATGTCTGTAATCCTAGGGAGACTGAGGCAGGAGGATCACAAGTTTGAGGCCAGCCTCAGAAAATTAGTGAGACCCTGTCTCATAAAAATAAAAAAAGGACTGGGGATGTGGCTTAGTGGTTGAGCACCCCAATTCAATTTCCAGTATCTAGTGCAAAGCAAGAAAGTACAACCACTACAATAAGGTCTTGGGAAAAAGAAGCAAAATAAATATCTGCTTCAGGCTTGTGACCCTGGAGGCCACAGTTCTTGGGTGCCCTTGACTGCCTGAGAGTGGTCAGTGTTTGGTTCTTCCCATCCAGACCTCTCCTGACCTCCTGGGCCAGGTCCTCCATCTTCACATCTTTCTCAATCATCAGACCTCTTCCTTCAGGGCTGAGACCTTGGCTGAAGCTACTTGGGTTTTCTCCTCCTTACCTTGAGTCGATTGGGCAGACCTTCTGAGTTTGCTGCCTAGGTAGGTCCTTTGTCTTCCCTGTAGTCCCTTTTACATGCTGGTGGGACCTGCCTTCTCCACACTACCATTCTGCAACTCAGCCCATAGTTCCTCGACCTGCCTTGCCCAGGGGAGAACTACCTTCCTTCCACCACCCTTGAAGTTGCCCTTCCCAAACTCAGCTGGGCCTCCTCCAGTCAAGCCTCTCACTTTGACCCCAAGGCCCAGTGCTTGTAGGATGGAGTAGTGACAGCTCCTCTGTGAGGTGCCTGATGACTGTTGGAAAGGCAGAAATGAAGCATTTGATAAGAGGGAGGTGAAGGGTGGGTTTGTGTTCATCAGACAGGAGAACAAACAGATTCTTCCTGTGTGGAGGCCCTGGGTCTCCCGAGGGTACTTATTTTCTACTGCTACTGTAACATAGGACCACAAACTCAGTGGCTGAAAGCATTGTCTTTTTTCAGTTCACCATACCACAGGTTGTCTGCTCTGGGTCTCACAAGCTGCAACTGAGGTGTTGGCCAGGGGGCTCTTACTTGGAGGCTCTGGGGAAGAATCTGCTTACTCCAGCTCATTCAGATGTTGGCAGAATCCAGTTCCATGCTGCTGCGGGACTGGGGGCTTTGTTTTCCTGCTGGCTGTTGTCCAGGGCTCTTCTCAGACTTCCAGTCTTGCGTTCCGTCATCTGGCAGTCTTTACCTTCAAAGGCTCTTTCTCTTTTGACTTTCAGAACCCCGGAAAGTACCTGGGAACTACCTAAATAATTAAGGTTCAGCCTCTATTTTAAGATCAGCTGATTAATAACCTTAATTACAACTACACAGCCCCTCTCACCATGCAGTGTAATTACTCAGATAATATGATCACTGTTACAGTTTCTGGGTATTTAGGTACAAAATCGTGGAGAATCCTGCAGGGTCAAGCTAAGTGAAAGCCAGGGAACGGTGAAGCATCTGCCTGTTCCTGTGTTAGAGCAGAAGGCACCAAGTTGAAAGACATAGATGATCTTTCACCCTGGCAAACCCCCTGGACAAAAGATGCGGGTTGGTTCGAAGTCAGGGAGGACGCTGAGGACATCTAAGCTGTGTGAAAGGGTGCTACAGATGGAGAAAATGACTTGAGCCCACCTCCAGGTGGGCTCCAGCAAGGGACCAGAGGATGAAGAGGAATGACCTGAGATGAGAGGGGTTTTCAAAGTAATAGGAACAGATCCAGTGTGTGTGTGTGGGGGGACAGGCCAATTGGAGGGTGCAGAGTCTGAACAATGAGACCAGGCCTAGACCTGTTGTTGTCTCTGGGGTTTGCATGCCTGCTGTGCAGTGTCCAGTGTGTGTGTGGGGGGGACAGGCCAATTGGAGGGTGCAGAGTCTGAACAATGAGACCAGGCCCAGACCTGTTGTTGTCTCTGGGGTTTGCATGCCTGCTGTGCAGTGTCCAGTGTGTGTGTGTGTGTGGGGGACAGGCCAATTGGAGGGTGCAGAGTCTGAACAATGAGACCAGGCCCAGACCTGTTGTTGTCTCTGGGGTTTGCATGCCTGCTGTGCAGTGTCCAGTGTGTGTGTGTGTGGGGACAGGCCAATTGGAGGGTGCAGAGTCTGAACAATGAGCCAGGCCTAGACCTGTGGTTGTCTCTGGGGTTTGCATGCCTGCTGTGCAGTGTCCAGTGTGTGTGTGGGGGGGACAGGCCAATTGGAGGGTGCAGAGTCTGAACAATGAGACCAGGCCTAGACCTGTGGTTGTCTCTGGGGTTTGCATGCCTGCTGTGCAGTGTCCAGTGTGTGTGTGTGTGGGGGGGGACAGGCCAATTGGAGGGTGCAGAGTCTGAACAATGAGCCAGGCCTAGACCTGTTGTTGTCTCTGGGGTTTGCATGCCTGCTGTGCAGTGTCCAGTGTGTGTGTGTGTGGGGGGCAGGCCAAATTGGAGGGTGCAGAGTCTGAACAATGAGACCAGGCCCAGACTTGTTGTTGTCTCTGGGGTTTGCATGCCTGCTGTGCAGTGTCCAGTGTGTGTGTGTGTGGGGACAGGCCAATTGGAGGGTGCAGAGTCTGAACAATGAGCCAGGCCTAGACCTGTGGTTGTCTCTGGGGTTTGCATGCCTGCTGTGCAGTGTCCAGTGTGTGTGTGTGTGGGGGGGGGGGGACAGGCCAATTGGAGGGTGCAGAGTCTGAACAATGAGCCAGGCCTAGACCTGTTGTTGTCTCTGGGGTTTGCATGCCTGCTGTGCAGTGTCCAGTGTGTGTGTGTGGGGGGGGCAGGCCAAATTGGAGGGTGCAGAGTCTGAACAATGAGACCAGGCCCAGACTTGTTGTTGTCTCTGGGGTTTGCATGCCTGCTGTGCAGTGTGGAGGGCGTGGTTCCACCGAGTGGCATCCCCCACCTTTTTACTTTTATTTTGAGCTAGGGTTTCACTAAACTGCCCAACTGGCTTCGAACTTGCAGTCCCACGTGGCTGGGGTTACAGGCTGCACCGCAGAGCTAGGCCCCACCTCCGGTTTCCCGGTGCAGCTGAGTGACAGTTCTGGCCCCGCCCCCACCCGTCACCAGGGCGACGCCGGAAGCGTGCCCGGGTCCCAGATCCCTCGCGTCGCAGCCGCCCCGGCTCCAGCGATGTTCGGTTGGTTTGTTTATTTCCATCTCTGACGAGAGCCGGAAGTGCGGCCTGGCGGCGGCGGCAGATAGCCACGAAAACTCAGGAAACGTGCTGCGGCCTAGCGCTCCGCCTGCACCGCCACGGCCGCGGCCTGGGGTTCCGCCGGCGTTCTGGCCCGGAAGTGCGGCCTGGGAGTTGGTGAGCAGGAGGCGGCCACTGCAGGGCCAGGAGTCGGAGGTGGGGTCGGGCGGGCATCCCCCTGCCGCAGGGTCGGCAGGAGGCCGGGACGTGCTAGGGGAGGGGCCCCTGGCTGGGCTCGGAGCGCACGCTGCGAACGCGAGGGGGCGCTGCAGGACCGGAGCTCCTCGCAGGCCAGGGTGCGGCGGGGGACCTGGGTGGCGGGGGCCGCAGCGCGTGCGGTCGCCGCGGGTCGGAGAGGCGGCTCAGCGCGCACGGTCGGGCGCCAGCAGTGGTGCCCGGTGCGGGACCGGGCTCCTGGAGTCCAGCGCGTGGGCCAAGACTGGCTACGAGTGTGCGACGCCAGTCCCAGGAGGGTGGGCCTTTGTGGGGAGGAACCCAGGAGCGCCCCGCTGCCTCTGGGCTGGGGAATCAGCCCTTCGGGGAGCAGGGCGGGGCGGGCTGGAAAAAGAGGGTTCAGGCCTCGCGGGTTGGTGCTCAGATTTGTGCCCCGCCCTCCTTTCCGATACCCTGAAGAACGGTGCGGCTGGCGGAGACGAGCCTTTGTGGATGCAAAGGCTTGGCTCTGAGGAATTAATGCAAGGCCATGGAGGGTTCTGAGATCAGAAGGGCCCTGGTCTGTTAGGTCCGTACGGGCTCCCTCTGGCTGATGTGTTGGGGAATAAACCTGGAGGTGGAGGATGTGGAGGGAACCAGCAATGTTACTTCATCGGTGACTGGTGCCTAGTGGCTGGGGGTCTTGCTGGAAGATGGTTTTTGCAGATGGGGAGGGAAGAGTTGAGACTGAGACCCCCAACCGATCTTTAGGGTACAGGGGCAGGATTAAGTGGGGCTCCACTCCGGGGTGGTGACCCTGGAGAGACAAGTTGGTGGAGAGTAGACAGTCTCAGGGTTTGTCGATTCTCCCTCTTAGACCAGAAATCTGTACATTCTGGGTGTAAGATGACCAGAGTAAACTATCCCATTCCATAGACAGAAAAACAGGCCCTCTGGACACCTCCTTGATGGGTGAAGTAGCAATTTCTCAGAATCCCCTGGGGGTACCCCCCCTTCTGGTGACTGAGGCTGGGCAGTGCCTGGATCATAGGGTCACAGTTCACAAGAAGCATGAGGATTGCTCAGCCATGCTCCTTACATGGCTTCACACCGGCTGTGGCCTGCTGGTGCTTCACCCTTACCCATTCAGTCACAAGGTCCATATATAACGCCTCTCTATGTCACACACCCTGGGGCACCTGCCTAGCTGTTGACCAGCTTTCTACCTTCACTCCTATGTGACCAGGCATACTCCAGATGGATCTGACCAGGAGGCAGATGTGCCACCTGTGAAGACCTGCATATTCCAGTTAATGTAACCCCATTCTGGTGCAGCATTCCTGGGTCAGCACAGGAAATTAGCTGCAGTAAGATTGAGAAGTAGGAAAGGGAAGATCAAAAAAAGAAAAACAGGCAGAGTGGGGGCCACAACTAGCTGAATGAACACGGCTAGTGTTTCTGTATGAGGATCTGCTAAGTGAGGCAGGGCAGCTGGTCCTAAATGGGGGTTTCTAGCTCCTCTACACAGAGCTACACATTCAGAGGGAGGCTACTTAAGGATGGAGATATATATATTTAGAACTGGGGGTTGAACCCAGGGGCACTTAACCACTGACCCACATCCCCAGCCCTTTTCATATTTTATGTAGATATGGGATCTCCTTGAGTTGCTTAGGGCCTTGCTAAGTTGCCGAGGCGGCTTTGAATTTGAGGTCTTCCTACCTCAGCCTCCCCAGTGGCTGGGATTACAGGTATGCACCGCCGCACCTGGCTACTTAAGGATATTTTAATTGGGGTGGAGTGGGCCAAGAAGAGGAGGAGGTAAACCCTGCACCTTCAGGGATGGGGGAGCACCTGGGAACTGATATGCCTAACCCTTTTCCAGAGGGATGTTGGGGGCTGTGGAGGCAGAGGGCATTGCAGAAGAAGACTTGAGGTGGCTGAGTCCTGTGTGTTGTGAACCAGGACTGTGAGGGGCTGCTGGGGAGCTATGGGGTGGGCAAGGTCTAGAGTGCAGTGCACCCTTGGCCCTGCCCTGAACACTGGGAGAGGAGAGTCCTGGGCTGACCTCCTCTCCTGGTTCTTTTGTCCTATGTAGATGGCGGCTGCGGAGGCAGTGCACCATATCCACCTGCAGAACTTTTCTCGATCACTGCTTGAGACCCTCAATGGACAGAGGCTTGGTGGGCACTTCTGTGATGTAACTGTGCGCATCCGTGAGGCTTCCTTGCGAGCACACCGCTGCGTGCTGGCTGCAGGCTCCCCCTTCTTTCAGGACAAGCTGCTGCTTGGCCACTCGGAGATCCGCGTACCACCAGTGGTGCCTGCACAGACTGTGCGCCAGCTGGTTGAGTTCCTCTATAGCGGCTCCCTTGTGGTGGCACAGGGTGAGGCTCTGCAGGTGCTCACAGCTGCATCCGTGCTTCGCATCCAGACAGTAATAGATGAGTGCACACAGATTATCGCACGTGCTCGTGCCCCAGGAACCCCTGCACCAGCCCCCCTGCCAGCACCTGTGCCCCCACCGCTGGCACCTGCACAGCTGCGCCACCGCCTGCGTCACTTGTTGGCTGCACGACCCCTGGGGCACCCTGGTGTAGCACATAGCCGCAAGCAACGCCAGCCTGCACGTCTTCAGCTACCTGCACTCCCAGCCAAGATAGAGGGTCCTGATGCAGACCCAGTACTTCCAGTTCCCGAGGATAGAGGTGAGGATGAGGAGGACACCGATGGCGAAACCGACGGCGAGGATGGTGACGGTGGTGGCCCAGGTGAGGGCCAGGCGCCCCCTTCTTTCCCTGACTGTGCAACTGGCTTCCTCACTGCTGCTGCGGACAGCGCTCGAGAGGACCCACCTGCCTCTGCTGGCCTCACTGACTATGGCAGTGCAGGCAGAGATTTCCTTCGCGGGGCTGTGGTGGCCGAGGACGTGTTTCCAGAAAGCTATGTATCTGCTTGGCACGAGGAGGGTGGCACTGCCACAGAAGGCTGTCCTGCTGAGACCCCTGCTCCACCTGACTGCTCCCTGGCAGGACCCCGGGTGCCTGGCGTGAAAACCTCAGGAATGCCTGTAGCACTTTTCCCCTTTCACCTGGGCACGCCAGGGCCACCCCAGCCAACCCCTCCTGCACCATCAGGGCCAGCTCCTGCACCCACATCTACCTTCTACCCTGCACTCCAGCCTGAGGCCGCCCCCAGCACTCAGCTTGGGGAAGCCCTGGCCCCGCCTGTGGTGCCTGCCAGTGCCCCTTCAGGTCCCCCTGTTCGTGTTCCCGGAGCAGAGCAGCCTGCCTACGAGTGTAGTCACTGCCGTAAGACGTTCAGCTCTCGGAAAAACTACACCAAGCATATGTTCATCCATTCTGGTGAGCCAAGGGGATCCGGGAGGACCACCTTTCTCAGCCCCCTGGTCACTGGAGATTCAAGCCCTAGGGGCAGTTGGGCACTGATGTGGTTTTATTGCTTTTGTGTTACTCCAGGGGGGCTGGAAATTGAACCCTCCAAATATGAGGCATGTGGGGGGGGAGTCTCATGAGTAATAGGTACTCTTGCCTGTGTCTTCCCCTCCTGTTTTGGGGGATGGGGAATCCTGAGCCTGGATTAGGGTGCACACCTATAAATCCAGGCCTTTGAAAAGTTTGTGGTGGGGCCTGGAGGGGGGCAGGAGAGATGGAGCAGGAATTGGGGTATGGGGGTAGAGCTCCAGGTAGTCTCCCACATCTCTCCAGCTGTTCACTAGGTGGTTGGGGCTTGAGGTACAGTCAGGTGTGTTCCCTGACCTAGGAAGAGTGGGGGAAGCTGGCAGAGGGGCAGCTGAGTGAAGGCTGAGGAGTAGCCCTGTGGGCTGGAGTTTTAGGAGAAGACATGGCCACAGTATGTGAACCGCACAGGCCCCGAGGGGAACCAGGCCTCAAAGACCATGGGGAACTTCCTTCTGATCTTGGCCAGGAAGGTGTCTCCCCAGGGCCAGGGAGCAGTAGAGCAGGAAGGTGGCCTGTGGTGGTGGTGGGTAGGTCCTGGGTAAGGTTGTTTCTCGGGGACTGGGTTGGGACAGGAGTATGAAAAGCAGAAGCTGGCCAGCCGGCAGAGCTGACCATTGTCAGGAAAACCAAAACCATTACAGTGGGACTGAATCCAGAGGCTCTTCAGGGGCCAGAACTTGGGATTTGACTTTGAGGTGTGGGAAAGCCGTCGGTGTTGTCTCAGTTGGGGAGTGACATAGATGTCACAGATCAAAATCTCCATCTGGTTGCTATCCTGCCCGACACAAGGGAGCTGGGTGATGGGCATGCAGAATGCTGCCAGGACTCCAAGGTAGTGACAACCTTGCAAGACATGTATGACCTAAGCCAAGTGCCCAAGCCTGGTTGGTCTGGAGACAGTCACCCTCACCCTACCCCAGCAGGCGCTGCCCTGCAGTCCCTTGGTCAATGCATGATGACTGGAGAGCCTAACCGTCTGCCTCCCCTGCAGTCCAGGGTGATGAGTGCAGCCTCTCACCCTGGGGACAGTGTAGTGGCAACAGTCAGGATTCTGACTGGGGATTCCAGCAGGAAGGGGCAGATGTGTCCTGATCTCTCCTTGTGTAGGCATGCTGGGCCTTACTAGACTGTCCTTAAAATAGTAACTGGCAAAGCGGGGTGCAGTGGCACACCTCTTTAATCTCAGCAACTCAGGAGGCTGAGGCAGGAGAATTACAAGGCTAGTCTGTGCCACTTAGTGAGGCACTATCTCAAATACATTAAAAAGGTTAGCCGGGCACCGTGGTGCACATCTGTAATTCTCATGGCTGGGGAGGCTGAAACAGGAAGATCTCCAGTTCAAAGACAGTCTCAGCAATGGTGAGGCACTAAGCAACTCAGTGAGACCCTGTCTCTAAATAAAATTCAAAATAGGGCTGGGGATGTGGCTCAGTGGCCTAGGGTCCCTGAGTTCAATCCCTGGTACCCCCCCACCCCAAGAAAAAAAGAGCTGGAGATGTAGCTCAGCCGTACAGTGCACCTGGACTCAATCCACAAAATAAAATTAAAAAAAAAATAAAAGGAAAAAAGAATAGTGATTGGCAGTCAGAGAGTTCAGAAGGCTCTACCTATATAGGCCCAGTGTTAGGGAGGAAGGTCCTGAAAGTCCGGGGAGTTCCCAGTGGGGAGTCCAGACACAAGTGGATATTCCAGGGCAGGGTTCCCTGCTGGGGCATACCTGCCAGACAATGGCACCCTTGGATGAAGGTGTGGGTCCAGGAGAGGGGCTCCCTGTGGAGCAGGACTCCAGAATTGGGAAGTTTCCCTGACAGGCTCTTAATCCTGGGGGGTAATGGCTACTTAGGGAGGGGAGAGGACCAGAGCCCCTGCCATAACAGGTGCCGGGAGAGCTGAGTGGTCTGACGCATATGTACTGCCCTCCTTGTCCCCAGGTGAGAAGCCACACCAGTGCGCAGTGTGCTGGCGATCCTTCTCGCTGCGCGACTACCTGCTCAAGCATATGGTCACACACACTGGCGTGCGCGCCTTCCAGTGTGCAGTTTGCGCCAAGCGCTTCACACAGAAGAGCTCCCTCAATGTGCACATGCGCACACACCGGCCGGAGCGCGCTCCCTGCCCCGCCTGTGGCAAGGTCTTCTCGCACAGAGCGCTGCTGGAGCGCCATCTGGCTGCGCACCCTGCCACCTGACGCGGGATCTGGCTACACCCACCAAGAATCGACTGCGCCCCACAGCAGTTGGCTACTGCTGCCTTCCTTCACCACCACTCCACTCTTCCCTGCCCTATCCCTTTCTCCAGACTGAACCTGGGGCCCAGCCTTGGTGTAGACAGGGCACAGGGCCTGCTCCGTCACTCCTCTCTTCCACGTCCTTGGACCCTCTAGGTAGGGCAAGGTCCACAAAGGGGACAGTCAGAGACCTGGCCACTAAGAACTGGACCATTTCCAGTCTGAAAGTAGGCTCACAGGCCCTAGGAACTGGGTCCAGGGTTTAAATCTCTGGTGTTGATTTGCGCGCGCCTCCCATTAGCTGTAGGGTTGGGATACAGCTCTGTCTGAATATTGGTTGAATGATGTCCCTGGGCCCCACTTGGCACTACCCCTTCCTCATCCAGGGCCTGAGAAAGCCCAGATGGACCCATCATGGAATAGGTCAGACCTTGGAACTCTCACTTCTCACTTTATAATAAAAGACTCTGGTCAGTGCATACTGCCATTGTAGACTGGCTGGGCTAGGAACATCAGGCTTCGGCATCCACGTTTCTGGGCAGCACCCTGCCGTGGGATTCTGTTCTGGGTATCTAGAGTGAGTTGCATATACGACTGAAGGTCAGTTCACTCAGAGCTGTAGGCCAGGCCCTCCATCTGAAATGAGGGGGACCGCAAAACTCACCCAGGGGGTCCTTTGGAGCCAGGCTGCTTGAGGGTATATGAGCCCAGGATACCTACTTTTGTTCCCTTTGTTACTGGGTGCCAAGTACTAGAGTGCAGTGTGAATTAGTTGGCCCTGGGGGAAGGTGCAAGAGCAGCCAGAGACCCTAGGGCTGGGTGGATGAAGGTGGCCACCCAAGTTAAGATGATGTCTCAGGACCTTGCATCAGACCTCTGCCAACCCAGAGGGGTCCCCCTTCTCCCACTTCCAGTGCACTGACAGCTCTTGGATTGGGTACACTGCTTTAAGGATTTGGATCCAGTGGAGGGGAGTTACAGCCAGAAGGGCCATGCCCTAGTCCTACTTGTCACTGCCTCCAGAGGCAAGGGGAAACCACACATCACCAGAAGAATTAAACTTCTGAACCCCAAGCTCAATCCCTGTTGATGTGGAGGTGAGGCAGAGTCCCAGTGCAGGCCTGTGGTGGACAGCTAGGCTTGAATTCAGGCATTGCAGGTGTTTATTTTCTGAGCTATATTGCTGTGCACCTGGCAGGAGGTTAGGGACGCCTGATCACTGGGAACAAAAGGCTTAACCCAGCAGAACCTCATCTCCCCAAGGGGCTAGTGAGGACTTCAGGAGGACCACCCAGTGAGGTCAGCAGAGTACCTGAAGCTTTTCCATTTGACTTGAGTGAAACACTCCCAGTGCTGGGATTTCTGTCTCCCAAATGCCTGGAATATAGTAAGCATGGATGGAAGGGGAAGGAGGCAGTTCCCAGCCCTGGAATGTGTGGGCTCTTTCGTCCAGCAAGGAGGTCCATGGAACAGGATAGAATAGAGGGTGGCTGCAGAGTTGCTAATCAAGACCTCCGGAGACCAAGCCGGAAGCAGGTCTGATTTTATTGCACAGTTACCATGTATATGTAGTCAGGCAGTAGCTAAGCAGATGACAGGCAGCCACCAATGCAATTTCTGCCAACTGTCCTTGCAGTGACCAATCTAGGAGTGGGCCATGGAGCAAGCATAGGGACTGCAACACAGGGCCTCACACCCAGGGCTGTGCCTATGGGGTAAGTGGTTTGCTACTCAACACCCTTAACGTACGCCATGTATGCAGTACTCCATATACTTGTCCCCACACTGGAAAGAGAACTAGACAAGCAGGACAAGCAGAAAGGAGACTGGCATTTGTGCTCAAGAAGAGACCTGGGGGCCGTGAGGCCTGCAGCAGAGAGGGGGATAGGCCTGGTAAACAGGCAAGAAGGGCTGGGACTATACACAAGACCAGGAGGAGAAAGCAAATAGGAGGAACAGAGCTGAGGGCGGAGCAGCCACTGTCAGATGTCAGTGGGCCATCATCTGGGGGAGGGGTGGACAGGCTGCCCTGAGGGCAGGAGGCCAAGGCCAGGAAACCCAGGGACAGAGGTGAGAGTGCATTCCACAGCCACTTCTCCAAGGACAGAGCTGGTGCCATGGGTATCAGGCAGTGGCTGGCCTTTCTGCTGTTCTTGCTGCTACTGCTGTGGGGTCTAGAGCAGCCCATATGGCTACCTGCTGTGGTACTGACCCTGCGATGGCTCCTGGGAGACCCTACATGCTTCTTGCTGCTTGGCCTGGTGGTATTGGCACAGCCCTGGATCGGCTCCTGGATGTCCCACTGGCTGAGCCTGGTGGCTGTGCTTCTGACACTGATTCTATCACCTGCACGGCCCCCCCCAGGGCTACGCTGGCTGCCTGCAGATATGGCCTACTTGGCCAAGATCCTCTACCTAGGATGGAACATCAGGACACAGTTGAGGCGACAGCCTCCAGACACCTTTGTGGATGCCTTCGAGCGACAAGCAAGAGCACAACCTGGTCGGGTGTCCTTGGTGTGGACAGGGCACAGGGCCTGCTCGGTCACCATTGGTGAGCTAGATGCCCAGGCCTGCCAGGCAGCATGGGCCCTGAAGAATGAGCTGGGCAACCCCACAGGCCTGGGTGTCAGGAAGGCAGCTGCCCTCCTGGTACCGACTTCCCAGGCCATTCCTGCTCTGACTGTATGGCTGGGGCTGGCCAAACTGGGCTGCCCAGTGGCTTGGATCAACCCACATGTCCGGGGGACACCCCTGGTGCACTCTGTGCTGAGCTCTGGGGCACAGCTGCTGTTAGTGGACACAGGTGAGGGCCCCAGGGCCAGTGGAGGAGGGAAGGGGATAGGGGCAAGGGTTGGACTGAAGGTCAGAAGTTCTGGTGGGGGGTGGGAAGAGAGCCCTTTGCTCCCGTGGGCTCATGTCACAGATAATTAGGGTCAAAAGTTGGCATAATTGGAAGCTAATCCTGGGGCCAATGGTTGTAATTTTTCCAAAATTACTGTTTCAATCCTTCTTTGAAAAAAAGAAATAAAATTACTAATTATGGAATTCTTTGCCCAAGAATGCTAGTTGCTGTCTGCCTCTGGGTCTCGGGTACCCCGCTTGACCTCACAGGTAAGCTCTGCCTCAGTTTGCCTCTGGCCATTCCTGCAGATCTTAAGGAGAACCTGGAAGAAGTCCTTCCTGAGCTGCAGGCTGAGAACATCCGCTGCTTCTACCTCAGTCATGTCTCCCCTACGCCAGGTGTGGGGGCTCTGGGGGCTGCCCTGGAGGCTGCTCCTTCTGACCCCGTGCCTGCTGACCTGCGTGCTGAGGTCACATGGCAAAGCCCTGCCCTGTTCATCTACACCTCAGGGACCACCGGTGAGGGTACCCCGCAGCCCCAGCCCGCCTCTGAACTCTCACCTGACACCACCCTGACATGTCCTGTGCCTGCCACTTGTCCTCTGACACCTGCCTTCTGATTCAGACATCTGGTCTTGACTCTGATTCCCAGTGTGATTTGGGTGGTCAACGCAGAAATCCTGCCTCTGTCCAATAAATAGAACTGAAACCCTACTGACCATTAGTCTTTACCTATTACTCCCTATTGGAATTCAGCCTCAGAATACAGCCACAGATTCCTACTTGACCCCTCTGAGGCCTTAAGCCCAGTGCCTGACTGCAGAGCTGCCCCTCTGTTATGGCTCTGCTGTGCTATCCTTTCACCACTCACCTCCCACTCCTTCCTTCCCCAGGGCTCCCAAAGCCAGCCATCCTCTCACATGAGCGTGTACTACAGATGACCAAGATGCTGCCCTTTTGTGGGGCCACAGCTGATGATGTGGTCTACACTGTCCTGCCTTTGTACCATGTGATGGGGCTTGTTGTTGGGATCCTCAGCTGCTTAGAGCTTGGTAAGCCCTTCTCTGAAAATCCCTCCAATCAGTGGAACCTTTGGAGTGGGTGTCAGGGTGGGGTGGTCCAGGCGACAATCTCATAGGTTACCCAGTACCCCAGGTTCTTGCGCGCGCGCGCGTGCGTGTGTGTGTGTGTGTGTGTGTGTGTGTGTGTGTGTGTGTGTGTTGCTTGGGGATTAAATTCACTGAGCTATACTCCAATCCTTTTTATTTTTGCTTTTGAGACACATTCTCACTAATTTGCTGATGTAGGCCTCAAACTCACAATCCTCCAAGCTTAGTTTCCCCAGTCGCTGAGACTATAGGCATGTTCCCCTGTGTCTAGCTTATATATAAATATTTTTAAAAAATATTTACTTTTTAGTTTTAGGTGGACACAATATCTTTATTTTATTTATTTTTATGTGGTGCAGTGCTGAGGACTGAACCTAGGGCCTTGCATGTGCTAGGCGAGCGCTCTACCACTGAGCCACAACTCTAGCCCCTAAATATGTGTATTTTTGAGAAATCTTGCTTGCTAAGTCACTCAGACTTGTCTTGAACTCCTGGATTCAGGAGAATATCTTGTTTCAGCCTCCTGAGCAGCTGGGACTATAGGTGTGTGCCATGATGCCCAGCTTCTTGTGGAAAATTTCAAACACACAAAAGTACAGATAGTTTGCTGGTGTCTTATATATATCCTTGCCCACCTTCAACAGTTGTCAACATGGTGCCAGTTTTATTTCTATATGTACTCTTCTTTCCAGATTATTTTAGAGGAAATTCTAGAATTTTTGTTTGTTTTATGGTACCAGGGCTCAGCAACTTAGCCATCCTCAGCAACTCAGTGAGGCCCTAAGTAACTTAGCCAGACCCCGTCTCTAAATTAAAAAAAAAAAAAAAAACACAACCATTTAGTACTATTTTGTGTCAAGTCCATATTCAAATTTCCCCAATTGCCTTTTTTTTTTAGTTGTAGATGGACATAATACTTTATTTATTTTTATATGGTGCTGAGATTGAACCCAGTGCCTCACACACATTAGACACGCACTCTGGCACTGAGCCACAACCACAGCCCTCCCCAATTGCTTTTGTTCAGTTAAAGTCTCTGTGTTTCCTTTACTTGTTAGGTGTCCATTCCTCTTTCCTCCAGGATTTCCTGTAAGATTGAATGAAAGGCCTTCTAAAGGCGTTTTAGGTTCAGTTTCTGCTTTGTTTTGCTATTTGTTCACATGCTGGGGCTTGAATCTAGGGACTCATATATACTAAACAAATTCTCTACCACTGAACCACACCCGAACTACACCCCAAGAATCTTGCTGATTCCTCATTTGTCACACCGGGGGCACTTATGTCTGTTACCTGCCTTAGAGAGGTTGAGATGGACTGGGAAGTCTCTCCATCAAGGTTCCCTAGTTGCTTCTTTTGCAATTCAGATGTTTCCTTAGGGATTGGAAGCAAAACTGCCAATTTCAGTGACCTGGGTTGTGTTTTCACAGAGAGCATTGTTACTTTTCCCAAAAAAAAACAGTCTCAGAGAAGACACATTTGTTACCTCACCAGGCACACAAGCAGCTACCCCTTGGGTGTAGGATGATGAACCAGATGTCATGCAGGGATCAGGAGGGAAGAATCACTTTTCTGGAGTGAACATAATGGCCCTAAATATTATCACTAATCTATGTGCCATCAGCCAATACTATATGCCCTCCTACCAAACCTCCCAATTACTCACCTTCCTCCTCACCTATTCTCCCATTCATCTCTCTACCTACTTACCTGTCCATTCATCCACCCTCACACCTATCCATCCATCTTTCTATTCACCCATCTATCCATGTACCCACCCACCCCTGCCACCACTCACCCATCCATCCATGCATTCCCCATCCAATCTATCTACCCACCAAGTCACCTTTCCACCCATCCACCATACCCATCCTCCCACTTACCCTTCTATTTTACTAGTCATTCACTTATCAAATTTGAGAATAATTAATCGCCAGCCCTTATTTGGCAATGTTTACCTTATACCAGGTAGTGAGCTTTGCATACTTCTGGAAACAAGACTTGAATCCAGGCCTCCCTATACTCTTCTCATGGGAGTAGTCCTGCTGGGCACAGAAATGAGATTGACATTGTCCCATTTTCTAACATGCCACAATCACACATTCAAAGCAGTTTCTCACAGTTACTTGCAAGCATGATTTGAAACTCACTCCTTCTCTTCCTCCCAGGAGCCACCTGTGTCCTGGCCCCCAAATTTTCTGCCTCCCGCTTCTGGAATGATTGCCGGCAGCATGGTGTGACGGTGATCCTGTATGTAGGCGAGATCCTGCGGTACCTGTGTAATGTTCCCCAGGTGAGGTTCTAGGATGAGGTTTCAAGTTGAATACTCCAGGCATGAAATCCCAGATAATATCCCAAGTAGAATTCTTAGATAAGATTCAGGTACTGGGGCTGGGGATGTGGCTCAAGCGGTAGCGCGGTCGCCTGGCATGCGTGCGTCCCGGGTTCGATCCTCAGCACCACATACCAACAAAGATGTTGTGTCTGCCGAGAATTAAAAAATAAATATTAAAGATTCTCTCTCTCTCTCTCCCCCCTCTCTCACTCTCTCTAAAAAAAAAAAAAAAAAAAAAAAGATTCAGGTACTGGTAGGGGTTGGTTGTTTCGTCCCACAACTAAACACTCAAGGTCACTCCAGGTGAACTGGGCTGCATGAAATAATCGCACAGAGACAGAGAAATACCTTTTTCTTTGGGTCTTGTGATGGCTCCTCTGACCTTAGGGGTCTGTGGAAAGAGACAGAGGCACATGTTGAACCCTTTATTGGGGAGAAGCCATTTGGCTCCTCTGACCTTAGGGGTCTGTGGAAAGAGAGAGAGGCACATGCTGAACCCTTTATTGGGGAGAAGCCATTCAAATGAGGCAAGGGGTCAGCTTTCAGGGGGTTGAGTTTAGCTTTGTGTTGTCTACTGTCAGCAGGCTGACTGACATCTAGGAAGGCCATGCCCATCTCATGAGCTATGTAGGAATCACAAGCAGAGCAAGCGAAAAGACCAGAGCGGAAGCTTGCCCAAACAGAGGGGCAACGTGGGTTCAGTCCACTTTGTGTGCTCGGGGCTCATAGTTCACACATACAGCCCATGGCTGGCTTGCCCTATCTCCACATTCTCATCGCTCAAGGCTAAGGGGCTCTTGGTTCCTACTTGGCAGCTCCCGACAGTTGGTGGTGGCACCTTTGGTCCTATGGGGTGTAGCTCAAAGGTAGAGCATGCATTTAGCATGTGTGAAGCCCTGGGTTCAATCTCCAGCACCCTGAGAAAATTCAAGTGTTGAACTCAGCAAGGTTCCTCAGGTAAAACATTATCTGGGCAAATGCCCAGATAATGAATTATACACAAGGTTGGGGAACTTTTGATGATTAGCTTGGGCAGGTGAGTTTACCAGTGTCATCATTTGAAAAATATAGACAAGAATAGCCCCTCCCTGAGGGAGTATTGTCAAAATTAAATGAATTAAATATATGTAAAGTGCCCAGACAGGGTGTAGCTCAAGGGTAGACTCACATCCTCATACAGAGCAATAAGGTATGGTTCCCAGGTAACTATCTCTAGGCAAGGTCCCCAGGTATCCTTCCCAGTTAAGTTTCAAGGTAACTCAGAGAAAGGCTTCAGGTAACTGCTCAAGATGAGGCTATACGTCACTCCCCTGGTTACCTTCAAATAAAGGTTCCCGAGTAAGCCTTCTAGGTAAGGCTCCCTTCTAGATTACCTTAGGTAACCCCTGCCAGGTCAGAGTTCCAGGTAACTACCCCCAGGTGAGACCCCACATATTCCTCCCCAGTAAGACCCCCAGATGGATGTGGTCTCCAGTCAACCTAGGAGTGACCTCCAGTTAACTTTCCCGAGGCAAAGCTCTCAGGTAACTTCTACAGGTTACCTGCAATTAATATCCTTAAGAACCTCAAGTAGGGGCTGGGGTCAAAGTGCAGTGGTAGAGCACTTGCCTAGTACATGTGAGGCACTGGTTTGATTCTCAGAACTACATATAAATGAATAAAATAAAGGTCCATTGACAACTAAAAAAAATAATAATAATAATAATAAAGAACCCCAAGTAGATCTAGTTATAGGTCATCCCCCAGGATAACTCCTAAGATAAGGACCCAACATAGCCCCCCTCCCCTGGGAAAAGGTTCCTGGACATACTGTCTCCTCCTCACTCTTCTTGTGATGTCTTTGCAGCGACCAGAGGACCAAACACATACAGTCCGTCTTGCAATGGGCAATGGACTACGGGCAGATGTGTGGGAAACCTTCCAGCAGCGTTTCGGTCCCATTCGGATTTGGGAATTCTATGGCTCCACGGAGGGCAACATGGGCTTTGTGAACTATCCGGGGCACTGTGGGGCTGTGGGCAAGACAAATTGCCTCCTTCGAGTGAGTGGGTAGGGCACCCATGTTACAGTGGCCTTGAGGCTGACCCCAAGGACCTCTGCAACGCCCCCTACCCTCCACCCAGGTCCTGTCTCCCTTTGAGCTTGTGCAGTTTGACACAGAGGCAGCGGAACCTGTGAGGGACAAGCAGGGCTTCTGTATCCCTGTGGAGCCAGGTATGGAGGTAGTTTTCTCTGGTGTTGGAGGAGTGGACACCCTTGTGGACACTTGTAGTCTCCTTCTCCACCTCTGGAACAAGCGGCCCAAAGCCTTGAGATGGGTGCCAACTGGGGTGTCTGCAGCCCCCATCCGATCTCCAGGCCCTGGGTTGTCTGACTACCACCTGGGGCCAGCTCCCCTGCCTCAGTCTCTTGCTCTCACTGTGGGGTCTCTAGGTGTCTGAGTTGTTTTCTGCGGGGGTCAGAGTCTCTTGGGCATCAGTCCCTTGTCCTGTACCTTCTTGTCTTCTCTCCTGGGGCCTTGCAAGGACCTGGCCCTGTCTTTCTTCCCACCGCCATTTTTTCTTGCCCATTCCTTGTCACCCTTTTCCTGTTTCTCACGGGCTCCCTGACGCCCCGGCGCCTGTCTCCTCGGGGTCCTTACTCCTTCTCTCCCCTCCCCGTGCCAGGCGAAGAGCCCACCACCCTGGGGAAACCGAGGCGGGGCTGGGGCGGCCGAGGTTCGGTTCCCTCTTTCTACTCCTCCTCCTGCAGGGGAGGCCGGTCTCTTGCTGACGCGGGTCCTAGGCCGCCACCCTTTTCTGGGCTACCGCGGGCCCCGAGAGCAGTCGAAGCGGAAGCTGGTGTCGGACGTGCGGCGCCGGGGCGACGTCTACTACAACACCGGGGACGTCCTGGCCCTGGACGGCGCCGGCTTCCTCTACTTCCGGGACCGCCTGGGAGACACCTTCCGGTCGGGGCCGGGCTGGGGGCGGGGCCTCTGGGGCCCAGGGACCCCGAGGAGACGGCGCTGAGGGGGAGGCGGGGCTTCCCGCCCCCGGGGGCGTGGTCCCAAGCCCTGCCTCCCGCCCCTGCAGATGGAAGGGTGAGAACGTTTCCACCAGGGAAGTGGAGGGCGTGCTGTCGCAGGTGGACTTCCTGCAGGAGGTGAATGTCTACGGCGTGTGTGTGCCAGGTGCGAGGAGTTTGCTTGTTTTAAACCTCCAAAAGCTTTGTGGGCGGAGGTGGTTATTTCGATTCTGCCAGGGGAACCGCGGTGACCCAGTGGTTTACTGTCCAGTGTCACAGCCACTGAGAGAGTGACAGGTGTGCTTCCCAGGGTGCGAGGGGAAGGTGGGCATGGCTGCCGTGCAGCTGGCTCCGGGCCAGACTTTCGATGGGCAGAAGCTGTATCGGCATGTCCGTGCTTGGCTCCCGGCGTACGCCGTCCCGCATTTCATCCGTATCCAGGTGAGCCCGGGCGGCCGAGGGATCGCGGCCCAGGGCTCCACAGAGGAGTTTCACAGTTGTCGTCACCATCTCCGCCCCGTAGGAGGTACTGGAGATCACCAGCACGTTCAAATTGGTGAAGCCCCGTTTGGTGCGTGAGGGCTTTGATGTGAGTGTCATCGGTGACCCCGTGTTCATACTGGACAACCGGGTCCAGGCCTTCCGGCCCCTGACAGCGGACATACACCAGGCGGTGTGCGAAGGAACCTGGAAGCTCTGACCACCTGGCCAGCACTGGAAGTACGAGGGGGCAGAGACCAATACCAACCCACTGTCACTGTGGGCGAAAGATGCGACTCCTGCAGTCCACGGGGAGAAATAAAGAATGTGCCCACGCTTCTGCCCTGGTAAATGATTTTTTCACTCAAATCACTCACTACAATTTCACTCTATCCGTTCTTAATCAAGAAAACAACAATCCTTAATTCTAGGCACTGCAACAGACATAATCAATTCACAGCAAACAATTCTAGATTAATTAATTCACAGCAAACAATTCTAGATTGATTCTAAGCAGTGCAAACACACTTAATCATGATGTGCTAAGTTCAAGTGTCAGATCCAAAGTCTCAAGCCTTGGGCTAGGGCTACCTAGCTCAGCGGCAGAGCACTTGCCTAGCATGCATGAGGCATTGGGTTCGATCCTCAGCACCGCATAAAAATAAACAAAATAAAGGCATTGTGTTCATCTATAACTACAAAAAACAAACAAACAAACAAACCCTCTCAAGCAAGTCCAGCAGAGGAACACTCTCTCAGACTGTGGTGATCCGATCAGGAACTGGGCTTCTGGGGTGGAGCTGATGGCCAGTTAAGGAGAGGGTCCTAGGGACAAGTTGTGGCTCTCACCAGGGTCAAGATGTGGTTGTAGAGTTTGAGAGTGGTGAGGAAACTGCAGAGGGTCAGCAAATGACAAAAAGTGTCAGGGTGTCAGTCCAGGTCCTCATCAGGCTCTTAGAGTGAGGACATCCTTGTTGGCTGGATGGCTGAATGTCTGTTCATTTGCTCTATTATTTATACCAAATTTGGGGGCTTTTGACCCCCCTTTCAATCCTTATCAACTGCCACTGGGATCTCTCAGTGACAACTGGTCTGGTGGTCCCCAAGCTAATCTTTCCACCTTTCTCTCTTATCAAGCCCTTTTCCCTGTAATCAGTGAGGACAGCCTGCCAGAGACTTCACTCTGAGTTTATTAGGGTGGGAAGAAGTGACTTGTTTGTGGCTGAGGGCCATACTGGAGGGCTCCTTTAGGTGTGCCTGGTGAGACTTCATGATTCAAACTTGGGTTTTAAAATGGAGTTGCTGGGACTGGAGTTGTGGCTCAGCAGTAGAGAGCTCGCCTAGCGCGTGTGAGGCCCTGAGTTCGATTCTCAGCACCACATAAAAATAAATAAATAAAATAAAGGTAAAAAATAAATTGGGGCTCTTAGGTTCAGGCCTCAGGCCACCCTCACTTCCACCCATCTCCATCTTGGACCTGCATAAAGCTGTTGTTATCCCAGCAGGGCTGGCCATGACTCCGGGTTTTGCCGCAGCGAGAATAAATTCGACTGTGAACATAGAAGTCTGTGTCTAGCCGGGTAAGGAAGCAGAGAAGCAGCCAGGCTGATGGCACATGCCTGTAATCCTAGCAGCAGGAGGACTGCAAGTTCAAAGCCAGCCTCAGCAATTTGGCAAGGCGCTCAGCAATTTGGCAAGGCGCTAAGTAACTCATCAATACGCTGTCTCTAAAGGGCTGGGGATGTGACTCAGTGGTTAAGTGCTGCTGGTTCTATCCCTGGTATGGAAAAAAAAAAAAGAGGAGGAGAAGGAGAAAATAGAGAAAAGCCATATCCCCCAGTGTTCCCCAAGACCTTACTCCAGAGTCCTCTACCAGAGACCTGATTTGGGGGAGGAGGGGAGGTCCCGTTCGGACAAAGCCAAAGATATGAGAGCTGCTACTCCAAGAGAGTTTCGACTCCATCTGTGGGTCTTTTGGGCTTCCTGAGGCTACAGGGCCTGGGTGGGGCTGGTGTAGTAGAAGGGAAGGATGCCCTGTGACCTGCGGCCTGCAGGATGTGGGGAGAAATGTGAATAGGTGATCAGAAAAGAGTGGAGGGCACTGGCCTAGGACAAAAAGGGAGTGGACCGTTCCAGGCAGGGAGCAGCAACAGGTGCAAAACCCTGAGGAGTTTTGGGCCGGTGGGGTGGGGAGGGCATGGAGCAGACATAGGGTCGCCAGCCTGGGCTCCTGGGAGACGTCCCAGACCCCAATCTGAAGCCTTTAGAAAATGACTGGAAGTGTTTCCTGGGGCGTTGTGGGTACTGCAGGCGGGAGGCGCCTTGTGGTCCAGGTGCCAGAACGCGAGTGCCCTCCGGTGCCGCCAGAGGTCGGTAGGTGCCACCTCCAGGGCGAGTTGCCCTCAGGGTCCCGGAAGTCCCCTCAGGCGCTTGGTGACCAGGTGCCAGGTCCCCAGGCTGGTCCTCCCATCTGGAGCGCAGAGGTGCCATCTGGCGCGGTGGGAGCTGTGGGTGAGCCCGCCTTCGCAGAAGCAGCTGTGGCTTTGCCTTCAGGCTGGTTCTTCTGTGGGTGATGCTGCTCTCACCTCTGGGCGCGGACGGTGACATAGCAGTAACACCTGCATTCAGCTGTCCCTGGCAGCACACTGGGTTGAAGTTCCTTTGAGCCCTTGAGGGAACCTTGGCCTCCTGATCCAAGGGCCCACAGGAGACCTGACCGGCCTTTGAAGCCAGCAGCAGAGCCGGTAGTAGCTCCACAAACTTCCCCCTGGTAGACATTGAAGCTTTGCGGGTCAACTTGGGGAGAGGACCGACTGTACCTCTCCAAGGTTCTGGTCCTGTCAGTTGGGGTCTGGCTTTGAGACTCTTTCATCTGTGCCTGCTGGGCGTTGTGATTGACTCCCATTGTTGTTATTTGCCCTTTCTCTGACTTTCCCAGCTGATGAGGTTGCTTGTGTTCCCCACAGAACTGCGGATCCTTTACACAACTGGTCTGAGACCTGGGCCCACTGGGGTCCAGCTCTCCTCCCCTGCATTCATTCACATTCCTGTTTGTCCCAGGAGGTCAATAGCCTGGCAATGAAGGCATTTATAGCTGTGTGAATATAATAGTAGAGGCTCAAACTTTGCCACCGACTGGGGCCCAGGGTTGTCTCCTGTTGCAGACACCATTTCTCTTAGGAAGGACTCTGGTCAAAAAGGGAGCTAGAAGTTGTATGAACACAGCAGCAGGAGCTGGCCATTACTGTTGCAGCCTCAGCTTGCTCCCCCGGTACACAAAAGGTCTGATGTCATTTGACAGTGGGCACCTAGCAACAGAGGCTGGCCCTCTGGATGGCTCTCCTGCCATGAACTTAGCAGGTCATTGTTACATTAAGGTCTTTGTACCCTCTGAAAGCAGAGAGCAGCCCAGGGGGAGGTTGGAGTGCATGTATGAAACAGCAGAGGTGGGTGCTGGCCACCTCCACTGTGGTCCTGTGCCTGTCATGACTTAGGACCATCCATTGAGATCTGACAAGCCCTGCTCTCCAGGCTTCCCCGAGCTCCTGCACAAAGTTACCCTTAATCTCGTGCTACCCTTTGTCCAGGTATCAGGATTTTTGCATGTACCGCAGTGTGAGTGGGTGTTAAATTTTAGTTGTCTGCAAATAAGTAATGTTGCATTCCTGTGGCAAGAAGTTTGAGGAGTCCTGGGCAGTGAGGCCATGTCATTGTATTTCCTACTATCAGAAAAAGCCAGCATCTGAAATGTGACTGAGGAAATCCACCAGTGAACAGATTACCAGGTGATATGTTCCAGATGCAGAGGAGAGTGGGCATGTGTGGTAGATTTGAACCTGTCTTTGGATCCCAAAACTTGCAGCATGAAGAAAGGCAGCCACTTTTTGGCTGCATGACCTGGGGCAAGTCCCTAGAACCACCTGCCCCCACCCACATGCCTCAGTTTCCTCTAATTTAAAATGGGGCAGATGTCTACCCCCTGTTTACCTTGAAGGATGTTTGAAAGGATGTTACCTTGAAGGACGTTTATCTAGAAAGGTGAAAGGGGATTTTCCCATAAGGGTTAACTAGTGTCTTTGCTTTTGGCATCTTTGCTCTGATGTCACTCAGGGCCTCAGTTTCTTCATCTGCAGAGTGGACATGTATCACATCCGACTAAACACTTAAGGTCACTCCAGGTGAACTGGGCTGGCATGAAACAATCACACAGAGACAGAGAAATACCGTTTTCTTTTTCTTTCTTTTTTAAAGAGAGAGAGAGAGAGAAGAGAGAGAGAGAGAATTTTTTTAATATTTATTTTTTAGTTTTCGGCGGACACAACATCTTTGTTGGTATGTGGTGCTGAGGATCAAACCTGGGCCACATGCATGCCAGGCGAGCGCGCTACCACTTGAGCCACATCCCCAGCCCCATGACAGCTCCTCTGATCTTAGATGTCTGTGGAAAGAGAGGAGCTGAACCCTTTTACTGGGGAGAAGCTATTCAAATGAGGCCAGGGGTCAGGTTTCAGCGGGTTGAGTCTATAGCTTTGTGATGTCTACTGTCAGCAGATTGACTGACATCTAGGGAGGTCATGCCCATCTCATGAGCTGTGTGGGGATCATAGGCAGAGCCAGCAAGAAGACGAGAGCAAGGCCCATCCAAACAGGGGCAACGTGGGTTCAGTCCACTTTGGCACTCAGTGCTCCTAGTTCACACACACACACACACACACACACACACACACACACACACGTAGCCCGTGGCTGGCTTGTCACATCTCCACATTCTCATTGCTCCACGCTAAGGGGCATTTGGTTCCTATGTGGCAGCTCCTGACAGACATGTTGTCTGTCTTGCCTGTCACTTGAGAGAATCATCATAAACAACTACAGGAATAAACTTGTGTCTGAGAACACTCATGGGGTGCCTTGGGGCCAAGCTAGGGCTGGTACTTTTCAATTGACACCTTATCTTACCCTTTAATGTGAGAAACTAGTGGGACTCCATTTTTGAGAAACCAGCCTCTACCTCAGCACAAAGCCTGACAAAGAAAGGGGGTGTGACCTTTGTCCTTGGAAAAACCCACAGAGCACTCCTAAGCACATACCCACCTGCTGAGTTGTTTGTCTACAAATAACAGGAGAGGTCTGCGGTGCCAGGTGTCCCTGACTCAGGCAGGCTAGGTGAGGACCCATAGCAACCCCCTAGCAACCACCAATCAGCATGAGACAGGGAAATACCTGGGATGCCAGGTGACCCCCCAGTAGTTTATGGTGGTTGATAACATGATGGGAAACCATGTAGTTCAGCATGAACACCCCTCTTGGCTTAAACCAATCAGTTCAAATGAACCCCCCCTTTTGTACTAGCCAATCACCCCTACCCAACTTGTTCCTGCCAGTGAATGTGTTAATCAATGTTAAGAGTTGTTGTTTGACTGTCCTACAGTATGGAATGATTTGCTGTGTGATGTTGTGATGCATAGAGTATCCCCCAAAACCTATAAAATCTCACTGGCAAAGGACCGGGACCATTGCATCGGGAATGGTTGTGAGTCCAGGCTTGAGCTTGCAATAAAGGCTCGTGTGATTGCATCGGATTTGGCTCCTGGAGGTCTATTGAGGTCCCATGAATCTGGCATTACAAACGCATCCCATACGGTAGGTTGTAATGGTGTTCCACTTTAAGGTGAAGGTATGCAGTTGAGAGAGGTTATGAGTTATTTAGCAAACCCTATCAGTGCAGGTGTCAGGTCAAAGGGCATAAATGTTATAAACAAGATCTCATTCTGGATCCTCAGACCCATCCAGCTTGAGTGATTTATATTTATGCTAGGCAAGCATTCTACCACCGAGCTACAACCCTAGCCACATCCTCAGCCCTTTTAATTCTGCAGACAGGATCTTGCTAAGTTACACAGGCTGACCTTGAGCTTGTGTCCTCCTGACTCAGTAGCTAGGATCACATATTGTCTGGAGTCTCATTTGCTATTTTTGAAGACTAAGCAATCCATTACATTATTTTGATTTATTTATTTTATTATTAATTATTTGGTACTGGGGATTGAACTCAGGGGCACTCAGCCACTGGGCCACATCCCCAGCCCTATTTTGGATTTCACTTGGAGACAGGGTCTAACTGAGTTGCCTACTGCCTCACCATTGCTGAAGCTGGCTTTGAACTCATGATCTTCCTGCCTCAGCTTCCCAAGCTGCTGGGATTACAAGTGTGCACCACCACACCCAGCCACTATTTTGAATTATGTCTTATTTGTTGACAATGCTGTTAATACTCAGCAGAGTGATGAATGGGATATGTGGCAAAGAAAAAGGCAGACCAGGTCTACCCACATATTGCTGGTGTTCTTCTGGTTACTTCTAAGCATACACCTCATTTTTGGTTTATCAACCTAATAAAGTTCCTGATGATGTGAATTCCTGCTTCATAGTCTTTCTCCACATTTTATTATGTTGTAGTCATTTTCTTTTTGGGGGCTCAAAAATATTGTTGTTGTTTATGTTGCAGATGCTTTTATCTAATATTTTGCTTTTGTAGGAAATCTATTTTCTATGGGTTGAGGACATAGCTTAGTTAATAGAGTGCTTGCTTTGAATGCATAAGGCCCCTGGGTTCAATCCCTAGCACCACCAAAAAAAAAAAAAAAAAAAAAAAAAAAGAAAGAAAGAAAGAAAAAGAAAGAAATAAAACCTATTTCTATTAGATTTTTAAATGTGTTGTCAAGGAGTTATTCACAATATTCATTTTGATGTCTCTCAGTGGATATATATATATATTTTTTTTTTGGTGAGGGGGATTGAACCCAGGGCCTTGTGTATGCAAGACAGCCACTCTACCAACTGAGCTATATCCTAGCCCGGATACAGTTTAATCTCCTTGTTTAAAAAATGTTTTTTTAAGTCATAGATGGACATAATACCTTTACTTATTTTTAAACTTTTTTAGTTGTATACGAACACAATATTTATTTTTATGTGGTGCTGAGGATCAAACCCAGTGCCTCACATGTGCTAGGCAAGCGCTCTACCACTGAGCCACAACACCAGCCCCCTTTAAAAAATTTTTTTAAAAATATTCTTTAAGTTATAGATGGACACAACACATTTATTTGCTCATTTTTATGTGGTGCCGGGGATCGAACCTAGTGCCTCACACATGCTAGGCAAGTGCTCTACCACTGAGCCAAAACACCGGCCCCCAGCCCCTTAGTAAGTCTCCTTTTTTGATAGTTTAGCACTCAGGTTCAAAATGCTTTAATCTATTTTATTTATTGGTCTTTTCAAAGAGCTAGCTTTTGGATTTATTTGTTCTACAACTTTGTTGTCTACCATCATGTGAATTTCTGCTTTAACAAGCTTCTGTAGCCTGGAGAGAGGCGGGCCGGAGGACTAACCTATTCAGGGTTGTGATGCCCTTGTCTGCTCTGAAAACAAAAGGCTTGTAAACTTGCACCAGCAACATAAGTTATGAACTGCCTTCATCTCCACACTCCCATTGTTTCATGGTTTTAGGCTTTTACCCTAAACAGGGTCTCTCAAGCCCTGGAATTGAGTCAGGTTAAGGGGCCTCCTATGCAATTGTGTGTGTGTGTGTGTGTGTGTGTGTGTGATGGTACTGGGGATGGAACCCAGGGCCTCAAGCATGCTAGGCAAGTGTTGTATCATCAAGTTATACCCACAGCCTGCTCTATGCATTTCACAACAAATTCTACAGTCCTCAAAACTTTTGATTGGTTGATTTTCAGGGTCTTGCTAAGTTGTCCAGGCTGGTCTTGAACTTGCAATCCTCCTTTCTCAGCTTCCAAGTAGCTGGAATTATAAGCATGTGCCACTGAACTCCCTGCCTCTCTTTTTACAGTCAGGAACCTGGAAAACAGAAAATAGATTCTACTGCAAGACACAGTCTGGGAATTAATTCTTGGCCTGCTAAGTGCAGCAGAGAACAATTTGCAGAGAAATATCTGTTCTTTTTTGATCCAGAGCTCTTTTCAGGAGAATATCTGAATTGTTAAATTTACTTGTCATTTTACTTCTTTTTTTTTTTAAATATTTTTTAAGTGTAGAAAGAGAGTATTTTTTTAAAGAGAGAGACAGAGAGAGAGAGAGAGAGAAAGAGAGAGAGAACTTTTTAATATTTATGTTTTAGTTTTTGGCGGACACAACATCTTTGTTTTGTATGTGGTGCTGAGGATCGAACCCGGCCGAACCCATGCCAGGCGAACGCGCTACTGCTTGAGCCACATCCCCAGCCCGTCATTTTACTTCTAAATGTATTAGATAATGACTAGAAAGACCATCAAAAAGTGAAATATAGTGTTACTATGTAACTTTTGGGGAAAGTTGTCTAAAACACCTGCACCATTTTATATGCCCACCAGCAGTATGATAGTTTTAATTTCTCCACGTCCTCTCCAACACTTGTTATTGTCTTTTTCTTATTACAATCATATTAGTGAGTGTGAAATGTTATGAAGAGTTTATACAGGACCCAGATTCACCCCCTCCATCACCACCAGGGATGGAACCCAGCCACCACACCCAACCAGGATCCACTTTTCTGATCATAATCCATTAAATTTACAAATAGGAAGCTCTAATAAAGTTAACTATTTGACAAGACATTTCCCTCAAAAGTGCTCTGGGAATAGAGTGAATGACCAGGAGCTGTAGGAAGCAGTCTTCCTAATAAAAGGCTGAGGTGGCTCCCGGTTCCTGTTGGAGGACCGGACTGGTTTGAATAATCCTGCAGGCTAGAGGGAATGGAGACCTGCTACTCAGGCATAAGCAGGAACTGTGCCTGGCCCATTTACCAACTTGTTTGCTTAGGCCCTTATCAATGGGAGCACATGGGGTAGGAAATGTGCTAATTGTCATCCAAGGACTTCCTTACTGGTTTCAGATGTCAAGGCAGAACATAATACTGGGCTTGAATTTTAGCTCTTGCACCACAACCACAGATGCTTCCAGAGTGAGACAGACCCAGGTCAAATCCCAGCTCGCCAATCATGGGGTCAGCTCTGGCAGTGGAGAGTGTTTCTGGGCCCCAAGTGGGCTTAACCAGAGCCCAGGAAGTGAAGAGTCTTGGGGGAAGACCTGGGTGGGGAGAAGGAAAGGCTCATGGAGTCATCATGAAGATCAGATGAATTACAGCGGAACCTGGTAGAGGAGTAGCAGCTTGAGTTGGTATGGAAAAGCACCCTCCCTGGAGAGGCAGCTCAGGGAACGGAACAGATGAGTGGGCACCACTTCAGGCCTGGCCTGGCCTAGTTTCTCATGAGATGATGTAGATTCTACAACCCACTCTGGAGGCTGACAGTGCTGCTGAGTTAGCTAAGGCCAATGCAGTGGATAAATGACTGAAGAAAAGAAGTGAAGACATGAATGGATCAACTGCATGGAAATCAAACCAGGTATACAAAGTGACACACAGGGTGGCACATATGAGCAACTGTGGGCTCTATTGACATACACTAATTACCTTCTGTCCACAGAATTGAAAAGGAAATAATGAGAGTCCACAGTGTTAAACTGTTGGGAACTCTTGGGGATGCAAAGTAAACTGACCCCAAGCAAGTGTGGAACACACTTTCATGTGCCCATCAAGAACTTAAAAATCTGGGGCTGAGATAGTGGCTCTGTGGTGCAGCACTCACCTAGCACAGGTGGGACCCGGGTTCGATCCTCAGCACCACATAAAAATAAAGGCATTGTGTTGTGTCCATCTACACCTAAAAAATAAATATTAAAAAAAAAAAAAAGAACTTAAAAATCCCTGGCTGGGGTTGTAGCTCAGTGGTAGAGCGCTTGCCTAACACATGTGAGGTACTGGAATCGATCCTCAGCACCACACAAAAATAAATAAATAAAGGTACTGTGTTCATCTACAACCAAAAAAAAAAAAAAAAAGAATCAAAAATCCCAGCCAACTCCAGCCCAATTTTCTAGATTTTTAAATTCAAAAAACTTTTTAAATTTGAGAAGTCAGTATTAAACATTAATCTATTAATGTATGCATGCTATCTTTGACTTAAACTAATACTACAGATAATACAGAAAAATAATATATTTTAGTAAATTATTTAATTTCACCCAGATGAACAATATTCAATAAATGCCTTGTTTTAAAAAGCATTTCTCAGCTAAGTACAATGGTGCATGCCTGGAATCCCAACAGCTCAAGAGACTGAGGCAGGAAGATCATGAGTTCAAAGCCAGCCTCAGCAACTTAGGCCGTAAGCAACTTAGTGAGACCCTGTCTCAAAATAAAACTTAAAAACAGCTGGGGATGTGGCGCAGTAGTTAAGCGCCCCTGGGTTCAATCCCTAGGACCAAAAATCAAAACCAAAACCAAAACCAAAAAAGCATTTCTTGATTCAAAGTCATCTGAAACTGTTCTATATTATATTCTAGATGTTTTAATTTTCTTTCTGTATTCAGATCTTTAACCTGTCTGTAATGTGAAATAGGAATTTGTTGAGAGCCGTCCATGGGCTCACTGCAGCCTAGTGAATGGGATTATCTGGTGTCTGGGAACTTCCAGTGGACATTTCCTCTGTGTGAGACTGCCTAGATGCACTGTGAGCCTTATTCCACTCTGCCTGGTCCCACACAGCACCAGACATGGGGTGACCTGCTAACCACCCAGCCTCACAACCCCTCTGAGATGGGTGTAACCTGGCAAGATGCAATCAACCTGCTGAATGCAAGACATCAAGAAGCAAGACTCCACCCTTGAAACCTTATCCCTGCCTTTTGTCTACCCCCTTAAATAAGCCACATGAGTCCAGCTCTTGTGTGGACTGGACCTATCAGGGGCTCCAACTTTGAAAAAAATCTTTCTTTGTCTTTTGTTCTTCACTAATTATTCCAGACTTTAATTTCTAAGGAGACTTATCCCTCTGAGCAGACAAGAATTCCCTGGCAAGGTGCTGGCCAGCCCAAGACAGGAATCTAATTTTATTTCATTTCATATAAGTAACCAAGAACTCATTTTCTATTGACAGTGATGAAGAAAGGGAAGAGAATGCACCACAGCCTTAGAAAAGCCCAGACTGTGATCAGAACATGGGATAAATATTTCTTGAGCCCAAAACTGAACCCAAAGCCCAACTGGTTGACAGTCTGTCCCACTTTGGAAACTGAGTTGAATTGGGTTTTTTAGACATCTTTAAACATCTCTCATTTTCTGCCACTGTTGCTGTCCCTGTCAAGGATTCAAGGTCTATGGGTTCTTCACAGGTACTGCTTGATGGAGCCATTGTGCTCTTCCCATCAATTCACTTTTGTTAAAATCCTATCTTATTGGGGCAGAGGGGTGGGAGGGAATGGGAGGGGTCAGGGGATTAGCAAGGATAGTAAAATGTGATGGACAACATTATCCAAAGTACATGTAAGAAGACACCAAATTGGGTGTCAACCTATTGTATATATAAACAGAGATATGAAAAATTGGGTATATATGTATAATAAGAATTGTAATGGGGGGCTGGGATGTGGCTCAAGCGGTAGCACGCTCGCCTAGCATGCGTGCGGCCCGGGTTCGATCCTCAGCAGCACCACATACCAACAAAGATGTTGTGTCCGCCGAGAACTAAAATAAATAAATGTTAAAATTCTCTCTCTCTCTCTGTCTCCCTCTTTCACTCTTTCTTTGAAAAAAAAAAAAAAAGAATTGTAATGCATTCCACCATCATTTATGTTTTTAAAAATCAATAAAAAAAATTTAAAAAGAGGGAAAAAAAATCCCAGCCAGGTGGTGGCACATACCTATAATCCCAGCAGCTGGGAAGGCTGAGAGAGTTCAAAGCTAGTCACAGCAACTTAGCAAGGCCCTAAGCAAACAAGTGAGACCCTGCCTCTAAACACAAAAATGGACTGGGGATGTTGCCCAGTGGTTAAGTACCCCTGGGTTCAATCCCTGGTATCAACAAAAAAAAAAAAAAAAAAAAGAGAATTCCATGTTCTATTATCTGACCTTGAAATGGGAGACGGAAGCATCCAAGTGGGCCCAAAGTCATCACAAAGGTCCTCCTTATAAGTGGAAGACGGGCAGAAGAGTGGCGGTGATGTAATGTAAAAAGACTTGACTGGCTACTGCTGGCACTGAAAATGAAGGAGGAGGCCGTGAGTCAAGAATTCAGGACACCTCTAGAAGGTGGATTCTCTCCCAGATTCTGCAGGAGGAACTAGCAGCCCTGTTGATAAACTGATTTTGTTCACTGAGACATGTCTCAGAGTTCTGACCTTAAAAACCACACATAGAATAAATGTTAAAAACCAACATAGAATAAAACTACAGTGTTTCATGCCCCTGAGTTCGTTGGAGCAGTTATTAGGAAGTCCTGAGTGACTGTCCAGAAAGCCAGACAGGTCTCCTGGGGCAATGGGATCCTCTGCCTTTCTGCTGCATGACCAACTAAGGATGTGAGGATGCAGCCCTGGCGTGAAGGTTTGCATGGCCTCAGGGACATCTGTCACCCTTCAGAGGTCACTCTTGTCCATCTATGCTTTGAAAAGAAGTGCCCTGTCTACCCAAACCCAGGCTCAAGAGTTTAAAGGCTGGTGGCAGAGGATGAAAGTAGGCTGGGGGATCTGGGGCTGTGACCGTAGGGTTGGCAATTCTAGGATTTGCCCTGAGCCTCCAGCTGCCAGGCAGATTGCTGATCTGACCAACAGAAGTGAGAAATCGGGTTCTTATTCAGAAACTTACCTGCTAAAAACATATGATTTATGTTAAGGGTGTACCGTGCACATGGAGGCCCAGGGGTCTCACACAGCAGGACAGACATCAGCTGTGCTTTTCTGAGCTTACTGCCACCTTCCACAGGGACTTCTGTAGGAAGGGGCAGCAAGGCAGTTTTTGAGCAAGAGGTCCCAGGAGGAGGGCGTGTCCTGGGCTTTTATACCTCAGGTAGGGAGGCCTTGGTGATCACCCCACAGTCACCACTCAGCTTGGATTCCAACCCAGGCCTCCTCTAGAAGGCAGGGCAGGAAGAACAGAGCAGCTTTCCCTCACTCCCAGGTGGACTTTTGGGGGAAGGTCCCCCTGAGTCTCCAGTAGGCTGGAGTTGACCCCCAGGGTGCTCTATCTAGGCCCAGAGGTCCACAGGTGTCCCCCTCTACCGCCCCCCAGGAGGGCAGCCCTCCTGCTCAAGGGGCCTCAGGCTGGTGGCTCTTCCTGTGGATGACCAACTGGGACTTCCAGTCGAAGCTGCGGCCGCAGTCACTACAAAAGTGGCGCCGCTGGCCAGCATGACTCTTCCGGTGGATGACCAGCTGCGACTTCCAGCTGAAGCTACGCCCACATTCCTCACAGGTATAGCTCCGAGGCCCCACCGGGCGCCGTGGGGGTCGTGCCACTGGCTCCCGGGGTGCCTGTGGTGGCCTCTCCGGACAGGGGCCTCCTGCATGTGAGCGGTGGTGGATGACGAACACGGACTTCCAGTCGAAGCCCCTGCCACACTGCGGGCACACGTAGGGCTTCGGCTGCGCGGGGGAGAACGGGAGTGGCAGTGCTGGTGGTGGGGATGTGCAGACCTGGCTGCGCCCAGGAGTGTCTACCTCAGCCCCGACTTCTGGGTGGTTCAGGCTGCGCTCGCCTGGGCAGCGGCTCTCACCAACCTCGGGTCCGGAGCATGGTGTCCCCAGCTCTGGCTCACTGTCAGGCTCTGACTTGGATTCAGCCCGCTCTTTGGCTGGCGGGGGTGGCAGCCCTGCTGGGGTGGGCAACGAACGATCAGGTGGGAGATCACCCGAGACCCCAGGTGGGTGCCTTCTGGAAGGGGGAAGGCTGTGACTGGGCCCTGGGAGGCCTGTGCGAAAGCCCAGGCAAGCAGCCTGCACCCAAGCCCAGGCGGGAAGGGACCAGTGGTCCTCACCCAGCGAGACCACCGTGCCGTACTTCTCCAGCATCGCGTCCCAGTACAGCTCCTTCTGTGATGGGTCCAGCAGCCCCCACTCCTCCTGCAGGATGAGGATGCAGCTCATCATTGTGGTCCCACCCCAGCCTGCTAGTGTTGCATCCTTACCTATTACCTGGAGAAGACTACCTAAGCTTCATCTATGGGCTGGATAAGGCACAAGCCAAGAAGGGGCTTGTGAATGTTGGGTCCTCCTTCAGATCATCTGGCCAGCCTGCCAGTACTCACCTGTCTTAGCTGCCCACCCATTGTTCTGGTCAGAGATTGAAACAGGGTGGGATCCAGGTTAAGCTTTGTAAAGACCATTATGGCTGCCCCCAACCTTTGCCCTTTCAAGTATCTTAACAGGGTGCTAAAGGGAGCAAGAGACCCAGGGACTGCTGGGGATTCAGCCACCTGCCAAGCCTCTAACTACAGGAGTCTTCAAAGGCTGGGAGCATTTCAGCACATGGAAATGAGGCTGTGGGGAGGAAGGAGGATCCAGGATCCTGACTGCACCTTGGGATGTGAACAGGGGACGCAGGAGTGGCAGTGGAGAAAGTTCAAAGTGTGGGGAGGCTGGGAATATAGCTCAGTTGATAGAATGCTTGACTCGCAAGTACAAGGCCCTGGGTTTACTCTCCAGCACCACCACCACCACCCCCGCCAAAAAAAAAAAAAAAAAAAAAGAAAGAAAGTTCAGAGTGTGGGTGCCAGTTGGCTCCTGTGTGCTGCTTCTGGCAAGACCTTGAGAGAGGATGAACCTGGCATGTGGCAGAGGCCCCAATGGCTTTACTGAGAAATATACTTCCTGCCTTTGAGTCCTGCCATCTGGGGCTTTGCTGGGTTGGGAAAAATAATCCTGAGGGACAAGCCAAAGCAAGTCTGGGAGCAGGGAGCTGGCCATATATAACCAAGATAGAGATGGTAAAGGCTGGAAGTGATGATCCCATGGAGCCTGCAACTTTTCCACTCAGCCTAAGATTTCTAACCGTGCCATCAGACTATGGAAGGAACCTGGAATCTCAGCCTCAAAGCACACCTCAACCAACAATTCTCCTGAGAAAGCTCCCAACTAGAGTGGGATAGAAGCAAAAGAACTAGGAGAAAACAGTCCCCCACTCTACGTACTTGGGAACTTGGTGCTCAAGATGACAGGAGCTTTGAATTAAGCTTCTAGGCCCAGCTGATTGCCTTTTTTTTTTTTTTAATTTTTTTAATATTTATTTTTTAGTTTTCGGTGGACACAACATCTTTATTTTATTTTTATGTGGTGCTGAGGATTGAACTCAGCGCCCCGAGCATGCCAGGTGAACGCGTTACTGCTTGAGCCACTTTCCCAGCCCCCAGCTGATTGCCTTTTGAGAAAAACCCTACAAGAGAAGGGACTTTAGGCATTTCTCAGGAAGAGTGTTTGTTCTGACCCCAGGTGCTCAAGTCCTGCCAGTTTGTCACTGGTTCCTCCCAACCTGCACACACAAGTTTAAATCTCCAAGTTCTGGCCCTAGACCTCTAGGAGCTGCAAATCTCCCCAGTGACTTCTCTGGAGGTGAAGAAGGCAAGTCTACCAGTTCTGGTCACTTCTGACCAGGTTTCCATGATCTGAGGCTCAAATTTTCCAATAATAGAGGCCAACAGTCTGTTCCTCTACCCCTGGGACTTCTGGGGCACCCATTACTTACTCCACTTTTGGGCAGTAAAGAGCTTAAGAACCAGGCGCAGTGGTGCACACCTGTAATCCCATCAGCTCAGGAGGCTGAGGCAGGAGGATTGAGTTCAAAGGCAGCCTTAGCAACTTGTGAGACCTTAAGTAACTCAGTGAGACCCTATCTCTAAATAAAATATAAAAAGGACTAGGGAGGGCTGGGATTGTAGCTCAGTGGCCGAGCGGTTGCCTCGCACGTATGAGGTACTGGGTTTAAACCTCTGCAGCACATAAAAATAAATAAATAAAAGTATTGTGTCCATCTACAACTAAAAAAGCTTTTTTTTTTTTTTTTTTTTTTTAAAAAAGGGCTGGGGTTGTGGCTCTGTGGCAAAGCGCCCCTAGGTTCAATCCCTGGTACAAAAAATAAAAACAAAAAACAAAAAAAAAGTATAAGAGCAACTGGCCAAGACTGGAAAAACCCCACAGGGCAGAGGCATGCACCAGGGATATTTCCCTCCCATACTTGGGACCTGTACTTTCCACTGGGGACTGCTCACCTGAATCCTGGGTGGGTGGAAGGAAGTGGAGGCTGTGTCCTGGTGTCTAAGATGCCCCTTGGGAGACTGGGTTGGAAGCAGTGGACTGGGAGTTGCTGAAAAGTAAGGTAGATGGGAATGGGTGTCAGGAGTTACCCACACAAGCCAGGCTGGAGGAGGATCTGGTGTTACTGCCAAAGTTTTGGTCCACCTCTGCCCTATGTATGGCCTGTCTTTTGATTCCCAGATCTTCTCCAGGGCTTCCATCCCAGCTAAGGACATCCACCCTCATTTCCAGAGTCTAAGCCCTGGCATAAAGAGGAGCTAGATATTGTGGTATATTCCTATAATCCCAGCGGCTCTGGAGGCCGGGGGAGGACTGCAAGTTCAAAGTCAGTGCCAGCAATTTAGCGAGGTCCTAATAACTTAGCAAGACCCAATCTCAAAATAAATTTTTTTAAAAAAAGGAACTAGGGATGTGGCCCAAAGGTTAAGCGCCCATGGGTTCAATCCCTAGTACCAAAAAAAAAAAAAAAAAAAAAAAAAAAAAAAAAAAAACAAAACACAAGCTGCCTGGGACTCCCCTCCAGGGATGTGCACACCCTTTCCAGGAGCTCCACAGTCTTGGTGTGGCACTCTCCCTCACCCACATGCTGCCCATCAGCACTGGGCTCCTCCTTCACACTGCAGCTGAGCTGGGTAGACCCTTCCATCCTGGCATTATGTGGACCCTCTCCAGGGGCTGCCCCAGAGAACTCCACTGTTCCTGAGGGGCAGGGGCTTGCTGAGGACTCCTCTGTCTTCTGGGCTGCAGGAAGCACCTCTGGCTTCAGGATGTGGGCTGTGATCTGAGAAAAAGAGGTAAGTCACAGGGGCTCTATGTTTGATCTGTCCTTAGAAGTTAATGACACCACACTTACCCAGCCCAACAGCTGCCCAGGGTCGTGTTGTAGCCCTTCAACTAGAGCTACAGCTTCCTCAGGGCTGCCTGGTCGCTGCCCTTGCACCCAGGACTGGATCTCAGGGGGCAGTGTGCCCACAAACTGTTCCAGCACCAACAGCTCTAACATCTGTTCCTTGGAACATGACTCAGGCCGCAGCCATTGGCGACACAGCTCTCTCAGCCGGGTCAAGGCCTCTCTGGGCCCTGCCACCTCTTTGTAGCAGAATCCACGGAATTTTAGTCGTGCAGCCTCAGGCTCCTCAAGGGTGGTCTCAAGATTACTGAGGGACTGGTGTGGGGACCCCAGTGGGGATGGCATTCTCGTTTCAGAGGGTCTTTTTGGAATCACCCAGAGGGACCTACAGAAAAGGAGGGATCAAAGTGTCATTCAAGAGGGCCTGGCTAAGGAGAGACAGATACAAGGCCCAGCCCAGGAGCCAAGGCCAGGGCAGAGGAGACCCTGAGACCAAGGGCAGGTGAGGGGTGGAGGCTCCAGGAAAGCTTCATGGAAGGAGAAGGTCATAGGAGCTGAGATCAGGAGGATGCCTGGGGGATAAACGCTTGGATGGAAGGAGTCCAGGAAGCTGCCAGGAAAGTGGAAAACAGTTCGATCAAATACAGGTAAGACAGGAGCAGGTCCACACCTGTTATCCCAGCGACCTGGGAGGCTAAGGCAGGATTGCAAGTTCGAGGCCAGCCTTGGCAATTTAGTGAGCTCCTGTCTCAAAGCAAACAACCACCACCAAAAAACAAAACAACAACAATAACAACAAAAAACCCAACACCTGGGTATAACAGACAGGAAAGTGGCTCCCCCAGCCCAGAAGTGAACGGTCAATCGACCAGCTGGTCCTGGGGGACTGGGAGCCCTGAGTGTGGAAGGTCGGGCTTTGTGTCTGTCCTCATGGTCTCTGGGACTTGCTGCCTGAAGAGCTGGCTCTGGGGAGCGGGCCTGTCCTCGCCATGAGACAGACGAAGCAGGTGCAATACTAGGTGCCCTCCCGAGTGCGGACACGGGTTCCCAGACACTGTACTTGCTGACCACTGCGAACCGCAGAGGCCTCGAACAGGCTGGGCCCATGCGAGTAAAACCCCAAAGCAGAAGCTCAACAGAACGGAGCTGCGCGTGGCGCGAGGCTGCGGGTTCAGCCCTGAAGAGGTTCTGGGGGAAACGTGCCCACCTGGGGGTCTGTCAGGCCTGTCCTACCCGAGAGACCCTCGGATTTGGGGTCTGCGCCCCGTTACGGGAAGGGAAGGAGCCGATCTGCCAGGAGAACCGGGTTCGGGCCTGGGCGCCGGGGACGGTGTTCTGGGTGGCAGAAAGCCTGGCGGTGGAAGAAGCCGCGCCCGGGCCAGTCAGCAACGCGCTCACCTCGGCAGCCGCTCCGGCCGGCGGCCACTTCCCGGAAGTGGCTGCGCACACCCCCGCTCGCCCCGCCCGCGCGTTGCCCTGGCGACCCCAGCCCGGCCAATCCCGCGCCGGCCCTTCAGGCACCGCCTGCTCCCCGAGGACTACGTTTCCCGTGAGCCTCGTGAGCCCAGGAGCGCATCTTCAAACTCCTGGCGACTGCCGTGGAGTTCAGCAGGCGGCGCCCCCTCCCCTGTCCTCACACCCGAGCGCCAGGCTGACCCACCGCGGAGCCCGCAGGACGGCCGTAGACGTCTGGCGCATGTGCGCGGCGGACCCGCGGCCTATGGGCTAGTGACAGCGTGCTCTCCGACCAATCAGAGGACGCCCTCCGTACGCTCTCCCCACCCCGCCACCCGGCCTGCTCGGTGACACTCCAGCTCCCCCCCCCCCCCAGAGACCGGTGGAGCGCAGCTGCCCACTTCCAGCTTTTCCATGGCCGTGACCCCAGCGTTCCTCCGATCCCGAAGAGACCCTAAATGGCGCTCCGTGGCAACCTCCGTGAATTCGCAGGCTTCCACCTCGCTAAGATTTCTCCTTGGAAGAAGGTACTGGAGACCCTCGTTAAGTGCCCTGCGGACTTTTGGGGGCAGACATTTACTGAGAAGGTAACTATGTATTACCCTGAAGTGTCTGACATGCAAATGAAGGGTGTCCAAGTCTGTGGGATGTGCTCAACCTTCTGTTTATTTTGCAAAACAGAACTAGACCGTGGCTTGTTTTTCACAACAGGCAACGTTGTTATTATTTAACTGTGGGGTAGGGTTCATTCAGCCTCCACCTATCAAGTAGCTGAACTGTCGCGTACTCACTCAATACTAAACTTTATCTGCATGTGTTTTGGTTTTTCAGGTACCTGCCAACAATTCAGGACAAGAGCAGTAGTCCTAAATGCTGACTGGAACCTTGGAGCAGTGTGTGGGTGGAGCTTGTTAACTCTTACCTGTCCAGTGGCTTCATCAGGGTGCTATTTTTTGAAGGGCTTCAGTAGTTTCTCTGGGACTGCAGATTGTCTGGGAACAATTTTTCAATGGGTGGAGAGCTCTTCTCCAGGTACCTTTACAGGAAGACCCTTCTCCCTGGATTGCTGTTCACCAAGCCTCCTGCTGTGCTACAGGGTAAGCCTAGTTGGACTTACCCAAATGCCAATTAAGTAATTGGCTTCTCATCAATGAGTGACAGTTCCTACATCTAGCTTCAGAATGCCATTGCCCTTAACACCCTTCCCATCCTCACACTTGTGCATTTATCTTTTTCTCTTTTTCTTTCTTTCTTTCAGTGCTGAGGATTGAAACCAGGGCCTCAGGCATGCTCAGGGTGCACTCTGCCATTAAGCTGTACCACCAGTCTTCTGGATTTGAGCTAGCCGTGATGCCTATGTTTGAGTCGACCTTTGTCCCAGAAAGTTCAGGTACACTTTTACAGTTACAACTTGACTGGGGTTAAAAGAGACCAGCCCAACATGACCACAGGGGTTGGAGAAAGGCAAGCCAGATGGAGGAGCCAGTTCTGGTTATCAGAAAAGGTAGATTCAAGGAAGTTGGAGCTGAGGAACAAGAACACAGCCCAAAGGTGAGAAAGAGCTCAAGGAGAGGCTGGTGGGGAGACAGGACACTGAATCCAGCCTAAGGGGTCAGGAGGGCTTAGGACATAAACTGGGTGATCCAGGAAATTCTGCCCAAGGCACAGGAAATATTTCATGAGTGGACACACACTTGTTCAACAGATGCCTTTGGTCCTTAATCTCATGAGTTCCCTAGAAGTACCTCTGTGGCAGGGTGGGGTTTGTCTATGTTTCACAGCTTTGCAGAGTGAGTTCATACTGTGGGCAACAGTACAGGGGCCTACAGAGTATCAGGAGGCTTCGGGGCAGTAGGTGGGTATGGCCCAAGTATAGGGGCCTTCAGAGTATCTAGAGGCTTCAGGGCAGAAGATGGATATGGCCCAAGTTGTGGGTAAGCAGGACAGCTGGGTCTTATGTTCTTTGAGTATAGGAGATGACTGCAAAGTCTTAAGGTGATGGGACTGGTGTACCTACTGGGCTGGAGTCAACCTTGCTAGGATACCACATATGGCTGACCCAGCTGTGCCTTAGCAGGAGTACATATTCTGTCCCAGTTTCTCCACTTCCCCCCCTCTCATTGACTGCATCCCCAAAGGCTCATCTCCCAGGAGAGCTGCTGCTCAGGGGAAGGCCAACCCCACCCAGATCTCCTTGCTTCCTCCACCAACCTGCAACCACCAGTGGGACACAGGTGTCTTAGTCCCACACTGGGCTGCAGACAAGCCGCATATTCACCCTGTACTTTCTCCAGGGGACTCGGGTTGAAGCTCTGTGAGGAAGACACCCTGCTGACACATCTGCGTTATGTGTGTTTAATACTGTCTGCATTGCATTAGAGTGAAACAAGCACCAGGCTATTATTGTTCACAATGTTTAAAAAGAAACCTTTACTAGGAAGACATCTGAACACCCCTGGAGCCAAGAGAAGAGGCTGAGGCCATGGACTTCCACATGCCTGTACACAAAATTATAACTTACATCCATTTCAAGTTGTAAATGCTATCGTTTTGGGTCCCACCCCCCCTTTCTCCTCTGGGTTAAAAAGACTATTGCCTACCCTGGCAGTGAAGCCCCAGATCAGGAGAGGCACTGGTCTGCTTAACCATATAGGAGTCAAATGGCCCCACTCCATCCATCTGTCCTCAGCATTAAGGGGCATTATACTGGGGAACGTGGCTTCAGAAGAAGGCTGAACATTACATAGGCTTAAGTAATGACAAGTCCTTCTTGTTCAGCTGTTTGTCCACTTTCCAACCAAGGTAGAACAGGTCATGTAGCCACCAAACCCAACAAAAATAAGCAGCCCTGTCTTGTTTCCTCTGCAGTTCTTATCAGTGCTTTGGATGTAAAGATTCCTGGACTTTGGTAACAGGAGCTCGTGACAGAACCAAGATGGGAATGTGAATGCGTGCTGCTGGGAAGCCAGTATCCCTGCTCTGTCTTTCCAAGGCTGACAGCCACATCCCCTCCCTCAGCGCTGCACTGCCTGTGAGTCAGCTGTGTGGCCAGGTCAGACCCTCAGGCCTGGCTGACTACATTGAGGCCTGGGGGCTGAGGTATGTGAAACTGAGCCAGTCCCCCGGCTTCTAGTATCAGCTCTGTCGTGGGCAACTCGCTTTTCCTCTCTGTGTCTCAATTTACTCGTCTTTAAAGTGAGCAAACTAGCACAGGGTTCATGGGCTGACAAGAGGAACTTCCCCACATCTAGAATGGGCTGGTACCCACCTGAAGAGCACCCTCTAGGGGCCCAAATTTTTTCCTCTTTTTCCCAGAGAAGGTAGTTGAGGCTTAGAGCCCAACTACTTGCCCAAGTCCTACATCCTAACTCTCATTCCTCTGTAGCCTCCTATTTGCTGGGTCAGATCCAAAGCAGCTCTGGAGGAACTGAGGCCTGGGCACGGGGGGTGGGAGAGGGAGATGTCACCAGCTGCCAGTTTCTGTGAAGATTTCTTCATGCCTGCACTTCTCCTCCTCACCTTAGCATGAGTCATGAGACAGTGAAAAGGCATCAGCATGCAGGGCTGCCTTTTTGGCACCAGGTCCATCCTCCTGGTGTCTCTGCATATGACCTCTTTGAGGACACAGGTGTATCCCAAAGCTGAACTGGCAAATCTTGTCACTTGTACAAATGGAAGTGCGCCAGAGAATCTTCCTGGTGCCTGGTTAGCACGCATAGGGCTTCTCCCCATTGTGGGCCTGCAGTGGACACAGGCCTTTAGCTGTGAAAGGGATTCACAGAAGGTTGGGGAAGGGTAGAAGTGTGCCCTTAGGACTCGGCAGGCGTTAGGGCCGTGGGTGAACCTGAGGAAGGAGTGGCTTTGGATTCCTTCCCATGTACACCTTCTGAGGAGGTCTCCGAAGGAGACCTGGCCTGGGCACGCATCCCGGCCTTGGGTCGCCTCAAGGCCTTCTCACCAGTATGGATCCTCTGGTGGTGGAAGAGGGCTGGGCGCTCACGGAAAGCGCGGCCGCACTGTGTGCACACAAAGGGCTTCTCTCCTGTGTGGATGCGCCGGTGGCTAAGCAGCACTGCTCCCTTGGCAAAGGCCTTGCCACAGTCCCCACAACGGAAGGGCCGCTCACCTGTGTGGAGCAGCTGATGCTGTGTGAGATTGGAGCTGTGGCTGAAGGCACGGCCACACTGCGCGCAGGCGAAAGGTTTCTCACCCGTGTGCACCCTCTGGTGCTTAAAGAGCGAAGAGCCCTGGCTGAAGGCGGCACCACAGAGCGCACAGGCATAGGGCTTCTCACCCGTGTGTGTGCGCTCATGCTGGATCAGGTGCGAGTTGCGGCAGAAGCGGCGGCCACACTGGGCACAGGCGTAGGGCCTCCCGCCTGCATGGATCTTGCGGTGCTGGCTGAGGTTGGAGCCGTGGCTGAAGGCCTTGCCACACTCGCTGCAGCGGAAGGACTTCTCTGCTGTGTGGATACGTTGGTGCCGCACCAGTGAGGAGCTGTGCCGAAAGGCTTTGCCGCAGGCAGGGCATGCATAAGGCGTCTCGCCACTGTGGATGCGCTGGTGCTGTGTCAAGTGTGATGTCTGGCTGAAGGCCTTGCCACACTGTGCACACTCATAAGGACGCTCACCAGTGTGGGTGCGCAGGTGCTTGAGGAGGTCTGAGCTCTTCACAAACACTTTGCTGCATGCCCTGCATTCAAAGGGCTTCTCCCCAGGGAGCAGACCGGGAGCAGCATGGAGCGCCTCGCCCAGCTCTTTCCAGGTTGGGGCCTCTTGGGTACCCATGAGTCTCTGAGGCTCATGCCAGTTTGTGTCCATTCCCCGTTCTCCCCCACTGCAGATGGTTCTGAGGTCTGGATTGCTTGGGAAGGCTCTGGGGTGAGCTTGCTGCACATGTGGCTTCTGTAGCTCCGCCATCTGTGGCAACTTCCCTGGAGCGGGGCAGTCTGTAAGGACTTTCTCTCTAGACTGGTCACTCTCAGAAGCCCTCAGTGGGGAGGTCAGTCGCAGGCTGATGCTGCCTTTACCACTGCCTGAGCCTAGCAGGAGCCTCTCCCAGTAGATCACTGACACACCTGTAGGTTTTCTCTCTCCAGATGAGAAGGCATCCCGTTTTCCCACCAGGCTGGGACCAGTAGGTGTCTCAGGGGAGCTATGCAGGAAGGCCCCTGGCAGTGTCGGTTCTCCAGAAACATCTCTGTCCTCTGCCAGACAGCAGGAACCTGAGGGTAGAGGAATGATGGCTGCCTGGGGCATCTAGCCAGGATGTGACCACAGCAGGCTGCTGGGAAGGCAGGGGGAACCCAGGGGATGGACGAAAAAGCCTAGGGAGAAAAGCGGAAGCCTACGCGGGCCCTGCAGGAAGCGGGTGGAAGAAGCATCTGCCCTGACAGGTATGGCATTCACTGTATCTGCACCCCCATGGTCAAGAGGAAAGCCCCAGACAACCAGATGTGGGAGTACAGAGAACTCGGCATCTCTTACATACCACCTAAGCCTCTGCTGGCTATCCCTACCACAGATCCCTCCCCACAGTTCATTCCCCAGCCTGCTTTTTCTCCTTGCTCTGATTTGTTTCTGAAGCTATAGAAAATTCATGAACAGTTTACTCACTGCCTCTCCCCTGGCATCAGCCCCAAAGAGCAGGACAAGGAGTGTCCTCATCAAGGTAGTGTTCCCAGGACCTGGAACAGGCCTGGTCAGAGCAGGCACTCAAGCAACATCTGGACACATGAATGAAGGGAGGAAGGAATACCCAACAGATCTAACAGCTAGATGTGGAGGTCTGAAGCTGTACCACCCAGTTGAAGGAAGGACTCGGAACAGATCTCACCACAGTCAGGTGACTTCCTATGTGAAATCAGATCCTATGTTTTTAGACCCAGGCCACAGCCTCCAAGACAGGATGATGAAAGAAGGGAAAAGAGGCAGATGGGCAGCCAGAGGAGACAGTATGTCTACAGGAGGGGAGACAGAGGCTGGGCCACCAGTTGGTCCCAAGTTCACCCCTACCTTGAGCCCCAACTCACCAAGGCTGGACTTTCTGTGGGCATTCCTGCCCAGGGCTGTATCTGTCCCACTGGGAACCCAAGGCTCCTCACCATGCTCCAGCTGGATGACCACACGAGGTCGGGAGGCAGAGAGTCCTATGAACAAGGTGGTTCAAGTGAGAGGCCACGTCAAGTCAGGACCACCCATCCCACAGAAGATGGCAGGAGTCAGGGCTTCCTGGAAATAGACGATATTATCTGTGCAATCAGGAAAACCTGGGGTCACAACAGGGCAGGGGCTCAGTGGGACAGCTCAAGGATCCCTGCAAGCAGCATATGTGCTGGGGCACCACAGGAAGAGGACTGAGCCCAGGCACAGGAGACTCAGTCAGATGGGGCCACAGGGTAAGATGGAGCAGCCTGCACATCTCCAGATCCTGACCCTTGCCTCATGTGGCATCTAGCCAGAAGGTCCTACTCTTGGGTGGGTGGGAAAGTGAGATGATAGTCCTGATGACCCAGCCAGGTACCAACTTGGAGGACCCAGGGCCTTACCCAGTGAGGCCACAAGCGCAAAGTTCCCCAGCATCACGTGGCGGTACAGGGCCCTCTGGGCTGTATCCAGGAGCATCCACTCTTCCCGGGAGAAATACACAGCTATGTCCTCAAAGGCAATCAGGCCCTACGACAGCAAGCAGTCTAAGGTATGGCTGTGACTCAGAACTCAGATCCCTGTCCCCATGGTCACCATCCTTGGCACTTTCTGAACATTCATGATCTTCCTGGGGTTCTATTCCAGCGCTATCTTCAGGTGGCACTTCCTCCACCCATCTGGGCCCCCTTCCTTCCACCTTTCCTGTTCAGGCCACAGAAGCGCTCTCAGCCTCTCCCCTGGCTAGTTTACACAAGCAAGTGACAGCCATCCTCATGGTTCTTGGCTGGCATCCACTCAACCCAGCAAGACCACTCATGACCCTACCCAAATGTGTCCTTCCTAGGCCGGCACAAGCAACTGTGTAAGTCCCAGCTGTGGATACCCCAGGGTGTGCCCACTCTAGGATCCTCCCTGCTGTGCCCCTGACATTTCCAGGCTGGTCCTGGAAATCAGTTGCCACAGGAGGGTGGTCCAAAGGGCCTGGTGGACACACAGGAAATCAATACCCTACTGTCCCCTAGCATTGTCCCCTCTATTTCTTCACTCTTTTTCCACCCTCCCCTCCTTCAGCCACCTGCCAGACTCTTGCCCTGACAACTCCAGTTATTCCCAACCATTTTCCTCTCTCTAGGAAACTGAAACTGACCATCCTCCACTGAGTCTGTGAGATCACCCCCTCCTCAGTCCACTTCCCAAACTCTGCTTTGGCTCAGGACACCTACAATGTCAACTTCACTGTCAGACATGGCAAACTCCTGATCTTTCCTCTGTGAGTGTGTGTGTGTGTGGGGGGGACTTAGGCTTCTGACAAGCTTCCAACTGTGCTTCACTCACAACACTTGCTCATACCCCACACACCTGATACAAACGCAGCTCTACACATAATTGAAACTTTTCCCCTACAAATCTCCCCATCCAGTCCAGGAGCCATCCTTTGCTCACCTGGGCCGTGGTAGGAACCTTCACCCTTCATACGGACACACCTCTCCACATCTGTTCTCCACTCAGCACGAGGTGAGATGCTTTCAAAATCCTAACTGGGAGGACGTCTGGTCTCTCTTCAACACTTCCCATGGCTCCCACGCCCTTGGGATACAGTCCCCACTCCTCTACCTGCCATTTCAGTCCCAAGACTCCTCTCCCTGTATTCCACATCCAGGACGCTGTGCCCCAGAACCCAGGTGTCTCCGCACGTGTGGGACCTTCTCACACCTGCACGCCTCCCGGACCTGGACGACCGGGTTTGGAGGGCACCGGTTCCCGCCCGAGCAGCAAGAGGGCACAAGGACCTCTCGTCCCTGAGGCTCGGGGTCCTCGGAAGGGGTCTCCCTACTCACCGGCGCCGGGTCTGCCAGCCCCCCTGCCGCCGCCATCGGAGTCTGCAGCCGAGAAGGGGCAGAAAGGGTGCACGACCAGCCCCGCCAACTGCCCGCAGCCTCGCGCAGCCTCCCGGGCCTCGGTCTCGCGGTCGGCCCAGGGCAGGTGGCGCCTGGGAAGCCGCCGCAGCGCTGCGGCCGGGGCCGAGGAGCGCCAAGCTCCGGCACCGCCCTCGCGCTCCGGGAAACCGAGGCTTGGCAGTCGGGCGGCGGCGGTGCGCAGGCGGCACGAGGCCGGTCTTCCTCCAGGACCTTCCTCGCCTTCTCGTCTCGGGACCCAGAGGCTCCGGTACAGCCGGCCCCGCCTCTAGGGTACCCTCCGGAGAGCCGCAGTGGCCTGACGCCAGGCAGCCGGGTGACAGTCCCGAGCGCCGGAAGTCGGCCCCGGCCCCCGGGGGCAGGCGCACGTGGCGGACGCACGCGCAGAGCCCTCTGGGTGCTGTAGTTCCCACGGCCTTGCCGCGCGGGAGCCGCGGGTCTGTTCTCATGGCAACGGCGAGCGTCGGCGCGAGGCCTTCTACTGAACCCCGCCGGCCCTCAGCGCAGCTTGGGCTGCTGGCTGGGCCACCTGTGCCGAGGATCCCCGGTCCCAGAGCGCAGCGAAGCAGCCCCGGAGACTCAGCCTTGAAGATGCCAGAGGAAAAGTTCCGAGAGTCCATGGGGAGCCACCAGCAAGGGGCGCAAAGGAGAGAATGGAGTCAGAGGAGTCTCTGCCTAGAGTTGGGAGTTCAAATCCGACCCTTCCCTGACCATTTCCTGCTGTGCGCCCTGAGGAGAGGTTTGGACTTCTTTGTGCGTGACTGTGTTGGAAAGAGACCTATCGGTTTCGCCACCTCTACCCTCCATTTTCCGTGTAGACTTGGATTTCAGAAGTTCCTTCCCAGTCTTACTTGTCCTTAGGCGCTCTAGTGCTTGCCTTACCCCACACATCACACGTTGACTTCCCCTTCTCTCAGACCAATTCAAGGGCAGCACTGAACACCAAGGCAGGATGCTCTCAAGGCAGACTGTTTCTGGCAGAGAATAAAAGAGCCCCACAGGGGTCAGGGTTGCAGCTCAGTGGTACAGTGCTTGCCTCGCAGTGTGAGGCACTGGGTTGGATCCTCAGCACCACATAAAAATGAATGAATGAATGAATAAAACGAAGGTTAAAAAAAAAGAATGCTTAAAAAAGAGAGAGAGCTCTCCGGTCTGGGCATGATGGCTCATGGTGGCTCATGCCTATAATCCCAATGACTCAGAAGGCTGAGGCAAAGGAACCTAAATTTCAAGGCCAGCCTTAGAAACTTGGTGAGACTGTCTTAAAAAATAAAAAGGGCTGTTGCTGTACTCGGTGGTAAACCACCCATGGGGGTTCAATCTTCAATAACAGAAAACAACAAAAACAGAGTAGTTGCAAGCCCTGGCACCATGCTGAAGGATTCTATGTCCTTTATCTGTCACTGAGGAAACCCTGCCATTACCACACCCATTTTAACACTGGAGAACATGAGCCACATGTTCCAGAGTACTGAGCTGACCATTGGCTGGGGTGAGATGTCAGCCTACACATATATGCCTTTAACCACTTCACCATCTCAGGACTTACTTTCAATTCAGCTTTAAATAAAAGAAATGGTTGTGTGCAAACTGCAAAGTCGGGGACTTAATAAGCTCTCAGTAAGTATTAGCTATTGCTTCACTACTGTTCAAGATAGGTTTGATTGAAGCATGAGTAGGGCTTCTTGTGTCACTGGCAGGGGAAGGTGTTCCCAGCACAGGGCAGTGCACCCGCAAGGTCTTTATTTGTATGTGGTGCTGAGGATCGAGCCCAGCGCTCCATGCATGCCAGGCCAGCGGGCTACCGCTTGAGCCACATCCCCAGCCCCCAGCCTGGGTTTTTAAAGTGGGAGAAAGGTTGGGTCTGGCCAAGGGGGCTTCATGAGTGAGAAAGGGAGCCTGGGTAAGGGAGTGCTGTGAGGTACTGGAGTCTACAGACCCCTGAGGAGTTAGATTTCATCCTAGGGCAAGGGGAAGTAAAGTCTGCAGGAGGTGTGAGAAATGGAAACTTTTGGTTGTCCATTTTCAAAATATAGTATTAAGGCTGGCACAGTAGGGCACGCCTATAACCTTGGGAGGCTGAGCAGGATTGTGAGTTCAAAGCCAGCCTTAGCAACATAGCAAGGCACTTAGAAACTCAGATCTTCTCTCTAAATAAAATATAAAAGCTGGGGATGTGGTTCGGTGGTTAAGTATCCTGTGTTTCTAACAATTTTGGCACCCGAGGTGGGGCTCCATTCATCACCTAGGGAGTCATAGGGACTCCTTCCTTAGAGGAGATGTCTTACTATCTTCTTGTGGCCTCAGAGTGGGGGGTGAAACCTGAGATTCCTGAGGCCAATAGGGGACTCAAAATAAAAAAGTGGATCAGCAGGTTGGGGCTGTAGCTCAGTGGAAGAGCGCTGGGTTTGATCCTTAGCACAACATAAAAATAAAGAAATAAAATAAAGGCATGCTGTCCGTCTACAACTAAAAAAACAAACAAACAAACAAACAAAGTGGATTAACAACATAGAGAAAGGGCCCTAGCAAGCATTCCAGTGACCAAGGTAGGAAAATCTGTTCCCCAGGAAGAAGCACCTCCTCAGTGGTCAGACATCCTGGAGGCTGTGTGAGTGTGATTGAGATGTGAATGCAAGTCCAAGGAGCTGGATGGGGGTGGGCAAGAGATCCCCAGTAAAAGGGATTGAGCAAATGGGGGGTGGGATGTGTAAGATACCTCCAGTAAGGGGGGTTGTTATAGGAACCTACAAGAAAAGAGGGAATAAAAATTCTAAGCCTAGAGACAAGGAAGGACAATGGAAAGAGTCCATGTGAAGTCTTCTTTTCCTTTGAAGAGTCCTAAGTAGGGAAAATAAACAGTGGTGATGGCGGGAGTAAACCTGTCCCCATGCAGGATGAATGGCCACCTGAACATTTGATTTTAGAATCCATCCTGGCTGACAGACTCTATTCCTAATGTTCCCACCTGCTCTTTTCATGTGTAAAGTCATCGTGTAAAAATCTGTGACTGGCTCTATTTTAATTTCTGAAGGGTTAATTTTATTTTTTTGCCTTCTACCTGTATGAATTTAATACCTGGTAAAGAGCTACCAAATCTTTGTTTCTTGTCTGTTTTATGAATACTTGTGCATACCTGGATATTGTACGCTGTGCCTATCTATGTGCTTGTGTCTAATTATGTACATAGTATCAAAATTGGCTTATAGATAAATGAGCACTCATGTAATGAATGGATCCAAGTGCCTTTCAGTTGACCTGACTTAAATAAAACTTTAACAACAAGGGTCAATCTAAATTGGTAAGAGTAAAGATGTCTTTGAGGGCTAGGGTTGTGGCTTAGTGGCAGAGTGCTTTCCTAGCATGTGTGAGATTTTGGGGTTCAATTCTCAGCACTGTGTATGAATAAATAAAATAAAGGTCCATTGACAACTAAAAAAAAAAAGATGTCTTTGAAATTACAAACTACTTGTTTTGTTTTTCTTTTTTTAAATTTTTATTTTTTATTTTTTTGTAGTAGAGCACTTGCCTCGCACAGGTAAGGCACTGGGTTCAATCCTCAGCACCACATAAAAATAAATAAAATAAAGATATTGTGTCATCTACAACTAAAAATTAAAAACAAAGAAAACATTAGTTTCTATACAATGTTTAAAGTGCAATGTCCATTGCTTTTAAGGATTTTTCCTTTGGCAGAAACAAATAATTTGAAGTGTTAATTAGACTTGTCTGATACCTTGGTTTTCATGGGAAGATATTTTAGTGTTATTATAGAAATAACTTAAGTTAAACATGGATAAATTAGATTTAACATAATGAATAAACATTTCTAAATGTGTTGGTTAGAGGAGATGTCTGATTAATTTGCAAAGTTAAAATACTAAAACATCAATTAAGTATAAATTCAAGTTCTTTTGCATTTTAATTTAATTTTATTTTTTTAAAGAGAGAGGGAGAGAGAATTTTTTTTAAGAGAGAGAGAGAGAATTTTAATATTTTATTTTTTAGTTTTCGGCAGACACAACATCTTTGTTTGTATGAGGTGCTGAGGATTGAACCCGGGCCGCACGCATGCCAGGCGAGCACGCTACTGCTTGAGCCACATCCCCAGCCTACATTTTAAATTTATAAGGTAACATATTTGGTTTTGTTAAATGTGTTTTTATACATTGGTAAATTTTAAAAAATGGTAATATTCCTTGTTTCTGGGTCTTAAACTAAAAGTAAGGTTACTATGAGTTATTACACCTGCTAATTCTTTCTTTAATGAATTTTTTTTAGTTGAACATGGATATAATACTTTTTTTATTGGTTGTTCAAAACATTACAAAGCTCATGATATATCATCTTTCATACATTTGATTCAAGTGGGTTATGAACTCCCATTTTTACCCCAAATACAAATTGCAGGATAACATCAGTTATACACTCACATTTTTACATAATGGCATATTAGTGACTGTTGTATTCTGCTATCTTTCCTATCCCCTACTATCCCCCCTCCCCTCCCCTCCCATCTTCCCTCTCTACCTCATCTGCTGTTGTTCAATTCTCTCCCTTGTTTCCCCCGACATAATACTTTTACTTTATTTTTATGTGGTACTGAGGATTAAACCCAGTGCCTCACATGTGCCAGGCAAACACTCCACTACTGAGCCCCAGCCCCAGCCCTACACTTGTTCAGGTGTAATTCTATATGCATACAAAAAGTTTCAGCTGTATTTTGATTAAAGTACTGTAAAGAGTGAAGTATTTCATCTTATTATAAAGGTATGCCAGGCACAGAGGAAGACGCCTGTAATCCTAGTGGCTTGGTAGGAGGATCTCAAGTTCAAAGCCAGCTTCAGCAACTTAGCAAGGCACTAAGCAACTTAGTGAGACCCTGTCTCTAAATAAAATATTTTTAAAAGGGATAAAGTGAGACCCTGTCTCTAAATACAATATTTTTGAAAAAGCTAAAGTGGTTTGGGAGGCTGAGGCAGGAGGATCTCAAGATCAAAGCCAGCCTCAGCAAAATTGACGTGCTAAGCAACTCATTGAGACCCTGTCTCTAAATAAAACACACAAAAAAGGGGCTGAGGGTGTGATTCAGTGGTAGAGTGCTCACCTCTTTATATGTATTTGAGTTGATAAATCTGTGAGTCTTTGTGGATGTAAAATAGACCACAAAGATATTTTAGTGGTATTATAGAAATTACATTTCTTGGTTCAAAGTTATTATACAAACTATTTTTTGGTCCTATTCATTTCATTTTGTATTTTCCTTATAGAATTTTATAAGTGTTGCCTTTATTTGTATGTGGTGCTGAGGATCAAACCCAGCGCCTCACACGTGCTAGGCAAGCACTTTACTGCTGAGCCACAACCTCAGCCCCAATCTGTTGGATGTTTAAAACCCAAACTTAGAAACCACAGTTAAGCAACTAAAAGCCAAGGAAAAAGCAGCCAATATTTGGCTCTTGCGCTTTCTTTAGAGTCAGCCAGGATCCAGGGAACGAGGGACTCCTTCTAAGGGCACTGTTTCCAGTGTCACCTGAGATCCTGATCAAGGTGGAGAGAACAGGAAGCCAACCAGTGCACATTTGCAAAGAATAGGGTCACTGGAGAGGGAAACCACATGTGGTCTGCAAGACCCCAACTCAATTTGGCAGATGTTACAATTAGTAGAGGAAAAACTAAAGGAGCCAATAAACTTCTCACTAGTTCCCAAGAATGAACCGAATCTCAACAGTTGGTAGGAAAAAAAATCAATTTTGACCAACTTGGTCTTAAACATTTGGCAGGAGAATATAACCAAAACATAGCCATACATGGGCTTTTTTTTGTTGTTTTTGTACTAGGGACTGAGCCAAAGAGTACATAATAATTGAGTCACACTACCAGTCCTTTTTTATTTTATTTTATTATTTTTTTAGTTGTAGCTGGACACAATATCTTTACTTTATTTATTTATTTTTATGTGATGCTGGGGATTGAACCCAGCACCTCACACGTGCTAGGTGAGCGCTCTACCGCTGAACCCCAGCCCCAGCCCCAGCCCCTTTATTTTTTATTTTGAGAAAGGATCTTACTAAATTTTTTAGGGCCTCGATAAACTGCTTAGGTTGACTTTGAACTTTCAATCCTCCTGCCTCGACCTCCCAAGTTGGTGGGATTACAGGAATACACCACTGCACCAGTCATACATGGACATTTAAAATAAGACGATGGTTCCATTACTGTCCTCAGATGCATATTCGTATCAGTCCTCCTGAAATTAAGTAAAACTGTGAGGTTATAAAGGGAGGATTTTTATACAGGAGTGCCTGATAAAATATCACAAAAATCTCCGAGTCACAAGTTTTTTCTAAGTCAATTTGCGACCTACAAATCTTCCTAACTCTTCCATAGGCAGACTTGACCTGTGTCTCTGTTTTGTTTTTTGTTTTTTGCTAGCACGATTATAAGCTGCCTTCAGACTCTTCTTTTGGAGTTCTCAGTTCATCACTTCAAGCTTGGCAACTTGATTTCAATCAAGACCTGAAAAGAAGACAAGCTTTGGGGCTGGGGTTGTGGCTCAGTGGTAGAGTGCTCGCTTAGCATGCACAAGGCACCAGGTTCGAACCTCAGCACCACATAAATGTAAAATAAAGATATTGTATCCACCTAAAGCTTAAGAATAAATATGAAAAAAAAGAAGAGAAGCTGAAAAGGACTAAGCTTACCAAATGTTCCTGATCACCAGGATAGCTATCTAAACTGCTGAAGAGGAGAGAATCCATGACTGTGGGCAGTTTCCACCTCAAAAAGTAAACATGTCTAGATGGATGGCAATACCAAAAGGTACAAGAACAAAAATGAAAATGAGACCAAAAGGTATAAAAAGAAAAAAAAAAGGGAGACTTGTGAAAAATAGAAAGTTCGGTGGTCCACTTTTCAGAATATAGTATTTAGCCTTAATTGGGTTATAATATCCAATTATAGCCTCGTTTAATTACAGCCCTTCCCTCTGCTTGCCTCAATTTAATAAAATCAGCCAATTGTAGATTGTAACTCCAAGCTCCTTCCATCAGAGCAAGGGGCAGAGCTGCTCTAGAGATAAAAACACTGAAGGGTGCTTCCTCCCAGACTGGAAGGAAAGTTGGCCTTACCGACAGGCTGCTTCCAAGCACGCTTGGTCCATTCTGGCCTCCCGGTGTTTCTACCAGCCAGTGTGGAGCCTCCGTGGTACTGTGGCTGGAGCTGGGTCTCCCTGCATCGCTCAAGGTGTATGGAGTAGCTGGAGGAAAGAAAGAAAAGGGGCAAAAATGAAATTAAAAGTATCTCTTGGGAGGGTTAGGCCCTTCTCTCTGTCAGAATCATAGTGGTATAACCTCTTCTGTGTCTGGCTCATTCCACTCACCATTTTGTCTATATCCATGCGCTTATTGTTGAGTGATTCCATGGTATGGATGCAGCACAGTTGATTTTTCCATCCTCCTGTTGGACAATGGGTTATGATCAGATATTAGCCATTAAATGAAATCCCTGTAAACATCTGTGTAAAAGTTAGGCTTAAAATTAGGTTTTCAATTTTCTTAGGTAAAAGCTAGAAGTAAAATTGTTGTATCCTAAGTTGTCTTGCTTCATGTTTCCACCAGCAATGCATGAGTCACTAGGGTTCCACATTCTCATCAACATTCAACATTCAAAAATTTGGTGGTTTTTTTTTTTTTTTTTTGGTACTGGGTGCTGAATCCAGGAGTGCTGTACCACTAAGCCATACCCCTAGAAAAACTTTGTTCTAATTAGTTATACATGAGAGGAGATTGCAAACCACAGCTCTTTTTATCTAATTATTTTGATACTGCTGCCTCCGACCCCTGAGCCACTCCTGAGATTACAGGCCAGGACTGCTGTGCCTGGCCAAAGCATTTTTAAAACTATTTTTTTTAAATATTTTTTTAGTTCTTGAAAGACCTTTATTTTTTATATATTTATTTTTTAGTTGTAGTTGGACACAATACCTTTATTTATTTATTTTATGTGGTGCTGAGGATCTAACCCAGGGCCTCACACATACTAGTCGAGCGCTCTACAGTTTAGTCACAACCCCAGTCCCCAAGATCTTTATTTTATTTATTTAAATATTTATTTTTTTTTAGGTATAGATGGACACAACACAATGCCTTTATTTATTTTTATTTTTTTTAGAGAATTTTTAATATTTATTTATTTTTTTTAGTTATCTGTGGACACAACATCTTTGTTTGTATGTGGTGCTGAGGATCGAACCCGGGCCGCACGCATGCCAGGAGAGCGCGCTACTGCTTCAGCCACATCCCAGCCCTGTTTTATTTATTTATACGCAATGCTGAGAATCGAACCCAGTGCCTCTCATATGCCAGGCAAGTGTGCTACCACTGAGCCACAGCCTCAGCCCTTAAAACTATTTTTAACTGTGGTAAAATACACATAAAATTTAGAATGTTGGTGATTTTAAGGTGTACCATTTAATGTACTATGTACATTCACACTGCTACTGTTGTGCAATTATCTATCTCCAGAACCTTTTTTATCTTGCATCGCTGAAACTCTGTTCCAATTAAACATTGCTTCTCTGTTGTTCCTCCCTGACGACCCCGGGCAACCACCTTTCCATTTTTTTGTCTATGAATATAACTACTCTAGCTACATCCTATAAGTAAAATCAAAATCAATTGCCAATGCCTTTTTTTTTTTTAAAGATTCACCAGATCCTTGGGCTGGAGTTGTGGCTCAGTGGTAGAGTGCGCACCTTGCACGTGTGAAGCACTGGGTTTGATCCTCAGCACCACATAAAAATAAATAAAGGATTTGTGTCTATCTAGAACTAAAAAAATTTTTTTAAAAAAATTCACCAGATACTTTAATGTTACCTCTATCAATAAAGTCATAAGGCTCAGTTAAAAAACTGAGAAATGAAAGAAAATTTCACAGAAGTAAAAAATTTTCTGAAAAATCCTTGTTAGTTTATAACATTAAAAAGTGTAACATCAGGGCTGGGGATGTGGCTCAAGTGGTAGCGCACTCGCCTGGCATGCGTGCGGCCCGGGTTTGTTCCTCAGCACCACATACAAAAGAAGTTGTGTCTGCCAGAAACTGAATAATAAATGTTGAAAAATGTTCTTCTCTCTCTCTCTCTCTCTCTCTCTCTCTCTCTCTCTCTCTGTCTTTAAAAAAAAAAAAGAAAAAAAAAAAGAAAGCCTTCATTAATAGCTCCCATCTTCTTCGTCATCAGAAAGTTCATAACACAGAAAGGCCTTTGAATGCAATGAGCAGGGGAAATCCTTCCTGCAACTTGTTCTGCATCAAAGGATTTACACTGGATAAAGACCTTATTAAGTGTACCCAGTGTGGAAAAGCCTTTAGTCACCTCTGCAATCTCCTTTCACATCAGCGAATTCACACTGGAGAAAAGCCTTATGAGTGCAACAAATGTGGAAAAGTTTTCTGCTTTGGCTCTAACTTTTCTAAGTACAAGAAAGATCATGCTAGAAAAGAACCTTCCAAGGCTGGGTGTGGTGGCCAATGCCTGCAATCCCAATAGCTCAGGAGGCTGAGGCAGGAGGATTGCAAGTTCAAAGTCAGCCTCAGCAATTTAGCAACTCATAAATAGGGCTGGGGATGTGGCTCAGTGGTTGAGTGCCCCTTAGTTCAATCCCTGGTACCAAAAAAAAAGAGCCTTCCAAGTGCAGTGGACATGGGCATACCTTCGGCTAAAGCTCCAGTTTCTTTCAGCACTAGAAAAAGGCCTTAGGGGTGTGGACCGTGTGGGAAAGCACTGACCTCGGGCTTTCCTGTTCACTGTAAATGGCCTCAAACGAAAAATTTCTGTGAAGCGGGGTGTGGTGGTACTCTCCTGTGATCCTAGCTTCTTGGCAGAACAAAGTAGGAAAATCACAAGTTTGAGGCAGGTCTGGCAATTTAATGAGACCTTATCTCAAATTTAAGCAAACAGGGGCTGGGGATATAGCTCAGTCAGTAGAATGCTTGCCTTGCATGCCTAAGGCCCTGGGCTCAGTCCCCGCACCACACACACACACACACACACACACAATAAAAAATAAAATAAGCAAACAATAACGGACAACAGTGAAATTTGTGAGAAGAATCTGTGAGGAAGCCCTCAACCAAAAGTTGAGATTTGTGTATCCCAACGCCCCTCATGGAGAAATTGCTTATGAGTGTCAGATATTAGGGAAGTGTTTCAGGAGCTATGATCCCTGTGACCTGTCCAGATTCTTCATCAGCTTATGTCACAACCAGGTACCATCTCACCTTGATGGTGACGGCCTCTGCAACATGAGCTCCCATCCCTGAAGAGCATGATAGGGGCCCTTTAGGGTCACTAAAGTTCCCATCTCTTCTGTCCCCAGTGTTTAGTCGTCACCCTGACCTAGTTCTCTCCAGGAGCAATTTCCTTCCTGGTTCTGGTCAAAACTCCTTTTGTGGGGCTGGGGTTGCGGCTCAGTGGTAGAGCACTTGCCTAGGACGTATAAGGCACTGCATTCGAGCCTCAGCACCACATAAAAATAAAGGTATTTTTAAAAGTCTTAAAAAAAAACTTGTTCAGCCTCCGTATCATCCATCCTTCACAGTGTGGTGATAAAGTCCTTATTGTTGAAACCATTTGTTTAATCTGGGAGGCTCCACCCTCTTTGGGGAGAGACTGAAGTTAATTGGGCTCTAACAGGGCAAAGGAGGAGGATTTTGTTAGGGGCGTGTGGCTCATTTAGCTCAAGAAGCGTCACAGTAAGCATCAGCTCTCAGTGCAGTCAAATTCCTTGAGGCCTGAGGCCTTCTGGGACAGACTGATGGCCTCTGTTGTTGTGTTCCTCACGACTAAAGCACCCAGGGTCACTCCAGGGGAATGGGCTGCACGGAATGACCACACAAGAGACAGAGAGACTTTTTTTTTTTTTTAGTTGTCGGTGGACACAACATCTTTGTTGGTATGTGGTGCTGAGGATGGAACCCGGGCCGCACACATGCCAGGCGAGCGCGCTACCGCTTGAGCCACCTCCCCAGCCCGTCATGCTCATTCTTGACAGGACATGGACACCATGATTCCTTCTGTGTGGGACACTATGCCTGGAGTTGCCTCCTGGGAAAGGTTTTCTGATTCCCAGTCTGAAACGATGCTCATTCCTGCTGTCACTTCTGGCTCTTTCCTTTCCTTCAAAATTCTAATGGAAATAGCCCTGCCTGGAGTCGCCTCGCTTCTTCTCTGCTTGGTCAGATCTCTGTTTTCCCCATTCCGTTCAGGGACCTGGAGTGAAGACCATACCCACTGCGTCACCTCAGCTGCTTACCACAGGCCCCAGCCAAGGGCCTGCAGTCAGAAGCAGTTCAGGAAACATTGGTTGGTTGGCCCCCCACAGAATCCGCTTCGGCCACCTCCACACCTACAAACGTACCTATTGCTTTTTGTGGAAAGTGGGAGAAAGAGCATTATGACAGGAAAAGAAAGAGTGAGTACCTTGCCACCTGATGATATCCCATACTGTATCCCTCGGCACTTAAGGACATTTATTTAATGAGTGCCATCTAAGCAACCACTGTGTGCTGGGGACTGCATTAGTAGAGCAGTAAACACACAGATGCCTTCTCTTGTAAGAAATAAAGAGACAAGCATTCCTTTAAAAAAAGAAATCGCAAAATACACATCGCTTTCAGTCCAGGAAAAGTGGCAAAGGCAGGACTTACCCTTCCACTGGAATAACCAGACGAGATATAAGAATGTTTTCCACACACTGTATAGGAGACAACATAGACCAATGATCCCTCACAAAAGAGGTGAAGTGAGCTCTGTGGTGGCTTCTAGCTTCTGCCTAGAGAGAGCATTCAGGCCACAGCATAAGGAAGAAGATGCAGATGGAACCTGAGGTCTGCGGAGTTGAAGAGACTGGCTGAGAGCCCAGGAAAGCCGTGCAGCCTCATTCCCACCGTGGACGGCTGCAGCAGGAGAGCCGCAGAGCCCAGGAGCTGGCAGGTCCGTGTGAGGTGACGAGGGACAGATGGGACAGTCTCCAGAGTGTGAACTTGATTCTTCATTTTCTCATCAGGGAGGGAAGGAAGCTTGTGATTTGTGGGTTAGATGTATACTGCCTTGGTGGAGAAAGGCAGCTCAGGTGCCCCCTAACAGCTTGAAAGCAAACCTCAGAATACCTAACTACCATCAATGAATGATCAAAAATTTATATTCAGAAATAAATATGTCATTTAAAGTAGCATGAAATAAAACCAGGCATAGTGGTGCACGTCTGTAAACCCAGCAACTCGGGAGGCCGAGGCAGGAAGATCACAAGGTCAGCCTTAGCGATTTAGCCTTGTCTCTAAAAAAAAGGGCTGAATATGTTGTTCAGTGGTAGAGCACCACTGGGTTAAAACCCCAATATCGCAAAAATAAAATATGAAACTTGAATATTTAGCAGCATGTTTCACACACACACACACACACACAAGACCTACAACACCTGTACCTGAAAGCTGTACAACAGAGCTGTGGCTGTAGCTCAGTGACAGAGTGCTTGCCTAGCACATGTGGTTCTTAGCACCACATTAAAAAAATAATAATAAAATAAAGGCATGGGCTGGGGCTGTAGCTCAGTAGTAGAGCGCTTGGGTAGCACATGCAAGGCCCTGGGTTAGATCCTAAGTAACACGTAAAAATAAATAAAAGAGATCTGGGGTTGTGGCTCAGTGGTAGAGCATGGGCAGGACCCAGGTTCGATCCTCAGCACCACAAAGAAATAAAGGTTTTTTTGTGTTGTGTCCATCTACACCTAAAAAAAAAAAATGTTTAAAAAATAAATAAAAGGTATTGTGTCCAAATACAACTAAAAAAAATATTAAAAAAATAAGGGCTGGGGTTGTGGCTCAGTGATACAGCACTCGCCTAGCATGCACAAGGCACCGGGTTCGATCCTCAGCACCACATAAATGTAAAATAAAGATATTGTGCCTACCTAAAACTAAAAAATAAATATAAAATAAAGGTATTGTGTCTATCTACAACTAAAAATATAAATATTTAGAAAATACAAAATAGGGCTGGGGATGAGGCTCAGTGGTTGAGTGTCCCTGAATTCAATCCCTGGTACCCCCAAAATATAAAATAAATAAATAATTGAAATCAGGTGGCAGATGTCCTTCAACTTTGTTCTTCAGTTTTAAAATTTGTTTTGGCTATTCCAGTTCCTTGAATTAAATATATATGTAGACATATTTACAATATATATTTAGTTGTAGTTGGACACAATACCTTTATTTTATTTAGTCATTTTTATGTGGGACTGAGTATCAAACCCAGGGCCTTGCACATGCTAGGTGGTTGCTCTACAGCTGAGTCACAATCCCAGCCCTTATTTATTCATTTTTATGTGGTGCTGAGGATGGAACCCAGTGCCTCCTGCATGCTAGGCAAGCACTGTACCACCGAGCCATAACACCAGCCCCTGTTATTTCATATTTTTAATTAGAGTTAGAGCCTCACTGAGTTGTTTAGCACCTTACTGTTGCTGAGGCTGGTTTTGAACTTGCAATCCTCCTGCCTCAGCCTCGTAAGCCGCTGGGATTACAGGCATGCGCCACCTTGCCTAGCCCAATAATTTATTTTTAATTGTATTTTTTTTTTTTTGGCACTGGAGATTGAACCCAGAAATGCTCTACTACTGAATTATATCCTGACCTTTTTTGTTTTTATTTAGAGATAATAAATAATAACTGCTAAGTTGGGAAGAAAGAAATAAAACTGTTTTTGTTTACAGATGACATGATCATTTATGTAGAAAATCTGAAATAATAAACAACAGCAAAATACTCCTGGATTTAATAAGCAATCACAGCAAGGTTGGAGGATACAAATATACAGAAGTCTATTGCTTTCCTATGTGCCAACAAAGTACAATTTGAAACTGAAAAACAATGTCACATTAGTATCCTAAGATGAAATAGGTATAAATCGATAAAACATATAAAATATATGAGAAAAACTACAAAGTTCTGGTGGACAAAGTCAAAGAATTGAATGAAAAGAGACATTCCATGTTTATGTATAGACAGAAAGACTTGATATTGTCAAGATATTGTTATTCCAAGCTTGATCTATAGAGTCAATGCAATCCCAATAAAAAATGTCAACAAGTTTTGATCCCAGGGATACTGAGCTACATTCCAAGCCCTTTTCATGTTTTTTGTTTGTTTGTTTGTTTTGTTTTGTTTTGTTTTTTTAGTGCTGGGGATTGACCTCAGGGGCACTTGACCACTGAGCCACATCTCCAGCCCTATTTTGTATTTTATTTAGAAACAGGCTCTCATTGAGTTGCTTAGCACCTTGCTTTTATTGAGGTTGGCTTTGAACTCACAATCCTCCTGCCTTAGCCTCCTGAGCTGCTGGGATTACAGGCATGTGCCGCCTTGCCTGGCTTTATCTTTTATTTTGAGAGAGGGTTTTGCTAAGTTGCTGAGGCTGGACTGGAATTTGTGATCCTCCTGCCTCAGCTTCCCAAATCACTAGGCTTACAGGTGTACACCACCATGCCTCACCTCAGCAAGTTATCTCGTGGATATCAATGTTCTGATCTAAAGTTTATGTGGGGAGAAAATACCCAGAATAGCCAACTCAAAATTAAAAGAACAGGGCTGGGATTGTGGCTCAGTGGTAGAGTGCTTGCCTGATATGTATGAGGCACTGGGTTCAATTCTCAGCACCATGTATAAGTAAATGAATAAAATAAAGGTCTATCAACAACTAAAAAATATTTTTAAAAAATTAAAGAACAAAGCTGAAGGACTGACACTATCTAACTTCAAGACTTAATACAAACAGGGTCCATCAGTGCACACCTGTAATCCTAGCTGCTTAGGTGTCTGAGGCAGGAGGATCACAAGTTCAAGGCCAGCTTGGGCAACTTAGTGAGACTCTGTCTCAAAATAAAAAGGGCTGGTGTAACTCAAAGGTAGAGTGCTTGACTAGCACGCATGAAGCCCTGGCTTGAGCCCCCCGCACTGCAAAATAAAATACTTAAATCTACAGTAATCAGGGCAGTATATTATTGGCAAAGATCCCCAAATAGATCAATGGAACAGAACAGAGAGGTCCAACCCAGAACAATTAATCTTGGCAAAGGAACAAAAGCAATATTGGGTAGTAGATGTGATTATTTCAACTAGATAGCCATCCAAATGGAAGAGAAGGAGAAGGAAGGAGAAGGAGAAGGAGAAGGAATCTGGCCAGGCATGGTGGCACATGCCTGTTACCCCAGTGACTGTTACCCCAGGGACTTGGGAGGCTGAGGCAGGGGGATTACAAGTTAAGAGAACAGCCTGAACAACACAGCAAGACCCTGTCTCAAACTTCTTAAAAATGACATAAAAGCGGTTGGAGGTGTGACTTAGTGGAAGAGTGCCCCTAGGTTCTGTCCTGAGTATCATGATAAATTTGAAAATATATTAAATTAAAACCTATGTGTGAGGCCCTGGGTCTGATCCTCAGCACCTGCACCACTACCCCCGCCCCCCCCCAAAAAAAGAAAAAAAAAACTAGAGGCAACTGTGCCCCATCCCTTTTTCTTGGTACTGGGGATTGAACTCAGGGGCACTCAACCACTGAGCCACATCCCCAGCCCTATTTTTTTTTTTTTTGTATTTTGTATTTTATTTAGAGACAAGAGTCTCACTGAGTTGCTTAGGGCCACATTTTTGCTGAGGCTGTCTTTGAATTTGTGAGCCTCCTGCCTCAGCCGCCCAAGCTGCTGGGATTACAAGTGTGCACCACTGTGCCCAGCCAACTCGGCCCTTTTTGCCAAGCCCAGGAAACCAGGCCAAGCCGTCTCAGCCCTGAAACATAAGGCAGAAACCATAACCACTTTCCATCCTGCCTGGGTTCAGACATCTGCAGTGGGACTCTAACACATGGGGAACACTGTTCCCTGTGCTTCCCATCCTCTTTCCTGGAGGAGTCAGGATTGTCCTATGCCCACTGGAATGGCTTCCCGTTGACCCACAGGGAATCTAGTGTGCTCTTTTCTGGAAGATGTACATTCTTCATGGATGTGGTCAAGTCTCCTGGACACCCCCGCGATGTGTTCTGTGAGCCCATTAACCCCCCTCCCTGAAACACCTGCCTTCTGTATTGTGGTATTAATTCACTTTTAATCTTAGGGGTTCCATGGGGGTAAACTGAGAAATGGAATGGGTAGAATAGGGGACGGCCGTTGAGAGCAGCGAGTGGCCTGGGCCTGGGCCTCAGGGCTCAGGAGGGCAGGGAGTTGCTGCCTGGTCCTGGCCTGCTTTGCACTCCTGTCTAAAGAACATGGAGAGACTGGAAGTCTGTGGAGTAAACATAATGGCTTATATGTAACAGGGCTCCCTGAGGGCACAGAGCTCACCCTAAGTAAAAGGAAGTTTTTCTGCAACACTGGAACGGGTCCCCCGCCCCCCGCATCAGGAGGCAAGTCCCTGATTATCTAGGAGGATTCAGGGTCTCCCAGGTGTCTGAAGGTAAGCTGGCTTCTGGTTCCTAATCAGGGTTAGGGCCAAGACCTCAGGGGCCCGGTGGATAATAGATGCAGACAGAAGAACACTGGGTGTGAAGTAGTGGACAAAGGATCAGCCATAGCTCTGCATCAAGGTGAGGGTATGAGGAGCAATTCAAGAGCTGTGGACCTGTGTTACCTTCCATGGCAGAAGCCCACGTGGAAGCAAATGAATGCAGCTTTGTGAGCATTCATCTTACTTCTCCAGCTGTGTGTGGCATCTGTCACCCTCTAGGCAAGAGGCTGAGAGAAAAGACGGACTGTAGTATAGATAGTAAGTGGCAAGAGGCTCTCGAATTCAAAGGTTTTGTGAACTGACCAGGGTTTCTGAGCACTCTAATACACTGCTTTCATGGCTTTGCAAACTCGCTGTCCAGCAGAAGAGTGGGCACAGGGAGATGAGGGATCGAACACTGTTGCCAGATCTGGTATTTCAGAAACCAGGCACTGTGGTGCACACCTACAAGGTAACAACCCTCTTACAATCCCAGCAACTTGGGAGGTTATGACAGGAGGATTGCAAGTTCAAGGCCACCTTGAGCAACTTGGCAAAGTCCTCAGCCACTTAGTGAGATCCTGTCTCAAAAAGTAAAAAGGGCTGGGGATGTGGCTCAGTGGTAAGTGTCCATGGTGGAACATTGTTAAAATCCCCAGTACCAAAAGAAAAAGAAGGAGGTTGAGATCCAGAATACTGTAGTCTGATGTTTTTTTTTTTTTTTAATTTCAATATTTATTTATTTAGTTTTCGGCAGACACAACATCTTTGTTGGTATGTGGTGCTAGGGATCGAACCCGGGCCGCAAGCATGCCAGGCGGGCCTGCTACCGCTTGAGCCACATCCCCAGCCTCAGTGGTAGAGTACTTGCGTAGCACACTTGAGGCCCTGGGTTCAATCCTTAGCACCACGTAAGGATAAATAAATAAAGGTATTGTGTCCATCTACAACTAAAAAAATTTAAGAAACACCTTTTCATAATCCTATTATTTCAGCATAATCTATATGATGTGAGGCGTCGCTGTTTTTTTGTGCTATGGATTCTGGCCCTCAGACTGACATGCTTCATGGGAGAACAGACGCCCTATAGAAGAGGGCCAGGCTCACATCCCTGAATGCCACTTGTCCCAGGTGCCTCTGCTCTCCCCAGCCTTGGGTCACCCCACTGGCTCATTGGTGTGGTGTGTGCAGTGCCCCATGACTGTCCTTCCTCTCACCTGACCATGGCACTCTTGACCTGTCAAAGACACTAGGGACTCTCATGACTGAATGGCAGGCAGAGTATCCCAGGTAGAAACCTACCCGTGGGAGTGGATCAAGCCACCGGCAGCAGGACTATGAGTTAGGACATGTTGTTTTGAGCCACTAGGTTAGTGAATAGCCTGGGTGTCCTTGTCGGAGTCCTCTTCCTTAGAGCCTCTTGGTAGGTTGACATCCAGATGTCAACTGGGGAAGGTCTGCTTCCAAGCTTCCACATGGTGTTAGCATGGAGCTCTTTGTGGACTGTTGAATGCTGAGAGGCAACAGGTTTTTGGGTGACACTAACTTTGAGTCCCACTGACAGAAGCGTGGCTAGGAAGAGCTCTTAGTCCAGGGAAAGATTTAGGCTCAGTGGACTGCCTCGTGTGGCTGGATAGCCAGGGTCCCCGTGGGCCCACAGCTAGCCCTGAAGAATGGAGTAAACCCTCGCCCAGTAGATGTCCCACTTGACTAGCTGTGTCTCCAGGGACCTGCCCAGGACTCATGAAATCCGGAACCCAGCCGGCAGGTGTCATTGACTCAGACCTACCGAGGTCATCGATAACTGGTTGCCATAGAAACACGGGGTGTGAAGACTGGTGAACTAGGGGAACATGGCCATCCATTCTGAAGGCACATGAAGACATGTTCCAATAATGGTCAAGTGGGATAAGGGCGTGTAGAACTCAGGACCTACAGAGCTGGGGGTCACCCAGAACTGAAATCCTAATCACTGTTTTTTGGTTTCCTAAGTGGTTCACCTCACAGCTATTGCTGTACTCGTAGCAAACCCAAGACAGCAGGCAGAGCTTTTAGTCTGGAGAGTGGCTCATGTGAGTAGTGAGGTTTCTAGACTTATTTGCAAAGCATGACTTTAAGCATCACACATGTAGTTTTCACCCAGCAGGTCTGTTACTTTTTCTTTTATATATATATATATATATATATATATATATATATATATATATATATATATATATATATTTTACTTGTTGATAGACCTTTATTTTATTTATATGTGGTGCTGTGAATCAAACCCACTGCCTCACACATGCCAGGCAAGTGAGCTACCACTGAGCCCCAGCTCTAGCTCCTGGTCTATGACTTTTTTGTGTTTGTGTGTGTACTGGGGATTGAACTCAGGGCCCTTCAACCACTGATCCACACCCCTAGCTCTACTTTGTATTTTATTTAGAGACAGGTGAGTTGCTTAGCACCTCGATTTTGCTGAGGCTGGCTTTCAATTCATGAGCCTCCTGCCTTAGCCTTCCCAGAGGCTGGGATTACAGGTGTGAGCCGCTGCACTTGGCTAGGTCTCTTACTTTTTAAGGAGTTGAGAGAAAGCACAGTGGAGTTAAGGTTTTCCCTGATCTCCTGGTTTTGGAAGAATCAAATATTTGAATTTTTATGTGACTTTTATTTTATAAATGTGGGAAAATATTTCTGGAAAATTTCAATACAAATTTAATTCAACAAAATCTTTAAATTGGCTATACAGATGCATCTCGACCTAGGATGGGGCTGTGTCCTGATAAACCCATTGAAAATGCCATATTTCCCACGTGCTTTTCCCCTGTGGGGCCAGCTGTCTCCAGTACACAGCAATAATGCACACGGTGTGAGATCAGTATGTGCGAAGACTCAGGCTTGAGCTCAGGGAGAGCATCTAGTACTTTCTTCCCATATGGTGCTCTTCTCTCTCCCTCTGAAGGGTTCAGCTGATGGTGGGGCTATGATATGGGCCCTGCACGGATCTTGCAGAATAACTAAACACGAGACAAATGTCCCTGAGGACCACCTGTGTGCCAGGCCCTTGCCTGTTGACTGGAGTATACATATTCATCTCAAGCTGTGTGCAATAGAGAGAATTAACATACAGACCAAAGAATAGGATGATTACAGAAGCTAGGATTCTGAAGAACATTCAAGGGAGATGGCAGAAAGCCATGAACATCACTTCACATTGTAGCTGGGAAGGCCTTTCCAAAGAGGTGAATTAGGAGATGACCTGAGCATTTGAGAGCCATGAGGTCAGGAGAAAACGGCAGGGCTTGAGGTCAAGAACTGGGTCATACTGGCGCTGCAAGCTGGGGTGAGGTGTTTGCTTTATTCTAAGCCCCATGGGAAGAACTCATGGCACCACAGATTCAGGCTGGGAGAGCGAACACTGGGGACAGGCTGATGTCGCTGGGCAGGTGATGTGCAGTTGGTAGCTTCCTGGGATGGAGAAGGTCAATTCAGAATAGTAAGGTGTGAAGGACACATGGTTAGCCTTCATGCTAGAAGAGTGTGTCATCAGTGGGTGTGGAGACCGAGTTGGGACATGCATGGCAGGAGAGGGTGTGACTCATGTGGTGACCACTGCAGGTAGGACCCCGATAGGCAAGACTTCTAGGACATCTGCATTCGCTGTAAGCCCTGCATGCCTATAATTCCAGTTACCTGGGGGCTGAGGGACTGTCTTTTGCTGCCTGGGTCTCTGTAATAGAAGACCTACATCTGGGTACTTGTTTTTTTTTGGTTGTTGTTGTTTGGACAGGACTGGGGATCTGGGGATGGAAGCCGGGGCTTAAGCATGCTAGGCAAGCACTCTGCCTCTGAGCTGCATTCTCAGCCCTTTTTGAGACAGGATCCCACTAAATTGCCCAGGTTGGCCTTGAACCTGTGTTCCTCCTGCCTCAGCCTTCTAAATCCTGTTCTCAGTACTTTATAAGAGGTTAAGGGCTGGGGTTGTGGTTCAGAGGTAGAGTGCTCGCCTAGCATGCGTGAGGCACTGGATTTGATCCTTGGCACCACATAAAGTAAAATAAAGACATTGCTTTATTTAAAAAGAAGGAGAAGGAGAGAGGTCAATTTAGCTCCCAGTTTTGGGGGTGAAAGTCCAACCAGGCAGCCCTATCTGGCCCCTGGTGAGTGCCTCATGATGGATGGCAGAAGAAATCGCATGGTAAGGCAGGAAGCCCGGGACCAGACGGGCCAGGCTCACTTTTTACAAGAACTCACTCTCTGCTCTGGTGCAGAGCAGGCCTACATGCAGTTTGGAGTGTGGGAATGGTGTGTGTAGCACGTGGTCCTGGGTGCTCCTGCTCTCTCCCAGACATGCCGTCCTGTGAAGGACAGCTACCGACAACACACAAGTTTAGCTGAACTGACATTTTATTTATCTTTTGAGGAAATAGTTTCCAATTTTTTTTTAAGTCACAAGACCCCACAATTTAGAAGATCTGATCCATATATTGATCCTGCCATCTCTCTTCTTGGAGCTCTGGAGGGAAAGCCCTGCCACCATGGCTGGAAAACTGCAAGGACGAAGGCCACGGTATCTGGAGACACGGGAGCACTAGCTGCAGCCCAGAAGCCACATCCCAAGATGCCTGGATCTTCCTTCTCTCAGTCCTAGGACAACAGCTCAAGGAGGCGAAGAATCAAAAACCTGGAGATTACGTACTGCCAGTGTTCCTGGCCACAGAGAACAGGCCAGTAATTCCTGCGGAGTTCTGGATTCCTCCCAGGAAACACAGTTGCTGGAATACTGTGTATGTGTATGTCTCCCTACGAGTGCCTCAGGCCCTCCAGTTTCCTAGACCCCATTTACATTACTTCACTCAGTATTTCTGCACTCACTCACCTTACCCAACTGGTTTCATCTGGAACTTACCTACATATCCTAGATTTTAGAGATCTGGCTTCTGAGCTGATTCTGCAAAAGCTTCTGAACAAAGCTGGAAGATATGGACAAATCCCTGGGAACAAGAGACCTTTTGCTGTCCTTAGACACACCGAGGCCCTCATACCAACCACTGCCTTCTTCAGGCTGAGCTCTGGACCCACAAATAAGCCAGACAGACTACAACTCTTTCCCTAAAGGACTCAGGAACCAGTGCAAATGAGGCCAACCTCAACTACAGCTATTTTCTGCCATTCTCTTGTTGCCATGAGGGCAAGACAAAAAGTAGGGAGCCCCACAAAAGCGATTTGCTTCATTCATAGCACCATCTTTCCATACAAGGGATCAGAACCCCCAGGTGTCAAACTTACTGCCCCTTATTCCAGAGCAGCAGGAAGTAGCCTGTACCATGGTCTGGCAAGCACCACATTGATAGTTTTGATGGTTTCTGTGAGAATGCGAAATACCCCTGAGGAGGCCCAGCAGAGTCCAGCTCAGCTTCTCCTGGTCAGAGCTGGGTCACGTACTTGCCTAACCTGGCAAGGGGAGGAAAAGTGGCCTGCTATGGGCTCTGCCATTGGTAATTCTCTTCTACCAAGGGAGGGGTCCTGAGGTCAGCTTTCCTGCACCAACTGGGTGACACATGCACACTGTGGGGACCTGCCAGGTGGTGGAGGGGAGATGACTTCAGTCACAGAAACTGGCAATGATGACCATGTCAACAGCCCTGGGCAGGTCAGAGTGCAATGTAGCTCCCAAGAGTTTCCCACACACCTGGTACACATGGCCATCTCCCCAGGGAACTGGTGGGACATTCAAGGCTTGGCTTCCTTCAGTTAGCATCCTCATAAAGGTCATCATTTTTATTTTTATTTTTTTTAGTACCAGGGATTGAATTTGGGGCACTCGACCACTAAGCTGTATCTCCAGTCCTATTTGTATTTTATTTAGAAACAGGGTTTCACTGAGTTGCTTAGCACCTCGTCATGCCGAGGCTGGCTTTGAACTCATGATCCTTCTGTCTCAGCTTCCTGAGCCGCTGGGATTACAGACATGTGCCTCTGCACCCGGCCCTTTTATATTTTTTTATTTGGAGACAGGGTCTCACTAAGTTGCTGAGGCTGACCTCAAATTTGCAATCCTCTAAGTTTACAGCCTCAGCAAAAAGTGAGGAACTAAGCAACTCAGTGAGACTCTGTCTCTAAATAAAGTACAAAATAGGGCTGGGGATGTGGCTCAGTGGCTGAGTACCCCTGAGTTCAATCCCTGGCACTCCCCTCTCCAAAAAAAAAAAATGTTGCGATCTTCCTGCCTCCTCTTCTCTGGTCGCTGGGATTACAGGTGTGCACCACCACCACCAGCACAAAGGCCATCTTGATCCCCTTTCTTGTGTTGAGCAAGGTGCCAGTGACTGAAGGCTTTCCCACATGCCCTGATCTCCTAAGGCCTTTCTTCAACATGAATTTTCTTATGCTGAAGGAGGGTAGAACTGTGTTTGAAAGCTTTCCCACATTCTGGGCATTCATGAGACCGCTCTTCAGTGTGGAATTGCTGGTGTCGGTTGCGGTAGGACCTGGTGGTAAAGGTTTTCCCGCACAGGCTGCACTCATAGGGCCGCTCTCCAGTGTGAACTTTCCAGTGCTGATACAGGCCAGAACGGGTCACATAAGTCTTCCCACATTGCTCACATTCAAAAGGCCTTTCTCCAGTGTGAACTCTCTGGTGAAGAATGAAGCTATTGTTATATTTGAAGAACTTCCCACATTCCCTGCACTCATAGGGCCTTTCTCCATTGTGAACTTTCCGGTGTCGGATGAGGGTGGACAGAACGCTGAAGGCTTTCCCACATTTGCTGCATTCATAAGGCCTTTCTCCAGTGTGAATCCTCTGGTGCAGAGCAAGTGCATCTTTGCGGCTGAAGGTTTTACCACATTCACTGCATTTAAAAGGTTTTATGCCTGTGTGAACCTTCTGGTGTTTCCTCAGTTTAGAAGGGTAACTGAAGGCCTTCCCACACTCATCGCACACATGGGATGTTTCTCCAGTGTGAATTTTTCTGTGATTAATATGAGTTGATTTCTCCTCAAAGGCAGTTCTGCCTGTTTGGTACCTGAAAGGTTTCTCTTCAGAATGAGTTATCAAGTGGTCAAGGAGAGCAAAGGCCTTCAGGAAGCTTCTCCCACAGCTGCTGCACTTGAAGGGTTTCTGAGCAGCACAGACTCTCTGCTGCTGTCCACAGCTGGAGCTGGAGGGGAAGACCGCTCTGTGCCTAGTGCTCCTGCACAGCTTCCCAGGGGTGACCTGTTGCTGGAGGAAGCCTGTGGTGACTGGGCCATCCTTCACAAACCTTTCATACACAAAAGGCTTCTCTGACAGGTCGACTCTGCAACTCTTCACTTGCTTGGGAGGGGCATCCTCATCCTTCATTCTACACAGACAACCTGAAGTCAAGAAAAAGCCCGTTGCTGGAGTTGGGCTGGAAGGGAGGTACCTTCATCACCAGTGCACATCTCACCTTCCCAGAAGGGACTCCAAAGAACTGCTATGAGTTGCTGGGAAAGGTCTAGAGGAAGAAAGGCTGGACAAGCAGAACTGGGCTCTACTGACCACAGAATCAGGAAGACCTGGATGGAGATGAGGACAGAAAATGGGGTGCAATGCAGGGAAGAAACCTGTGGTTACCAAGACACTTGTATCCAAAGGTTGTCAGCAGGGCCTTGGATGCTGGTGACAGTGAGCACTGTGAAGAGGCAGGTGTTTGTCCCAGCAAAACTGACTACGAAACAGCAGCTGGTCTTCAAAAAACATTTAAGGATATATCCATATCTCACAGGCCACTAGGTGAGGTTATCTAAAGCCTGAGAGTCATGGTACGGAGAAGGCAAAACTGCACAGTGTCCCAACGGAAAAGGAAGGAGGGAATAAGGCACAGTCACTGACTTCAACACAAAATGCCAGTGTACACAGGTATCCAGCATGCCATGAGCCTGTCAATGAAACCAAGGCATCTCCCTGCTCCACCAAGGAATACATTATTAACAAAAGAAGTTAAGTTTTGAACACTGAAAACTTAAGATGTTGAGAAAAACTAAAGAACTATATAAACGAGCCCACACCCCATTCTCTGATCTAGAAGACTTAGGATGGCAGTATTCCCCAGAATGAGGTACTGATTCAAGTTCACGCTCCGGCCTGGTCCAGGGAGGGCCCTATAGTTTCTTGTGGAAAAAGAAAGCAAACCTGGAGCAAGGAGGGACATGTCCTCAGCAGTAAAAGGGCCAGAGAGTCAGAGGTGTGTGGGATTCGGGGGTCAAACAGTGAAACAGTTGCCCCCCCCCAAATCCTGCTCCCCTCGGCTCTGGAGCCACAGGTGTTTACAGGCTGCTCGGAAAGAGGCAGAGAGAGGGCACAACCAGGCCTAGCCCTCACAAAACCTAAGACAGGGACCCCGTGGTCCAGGGGGAACGGCCGAGGTGTCAGGGTGCTGGCGGTGAAGGAGAGACTTACCCAGGGAGCTGACGAGCGCGAAGTTCTGCAGCATCACATCACGGTACAGGCTGCGCTGGGCCACATTAAGGAGACCCCACTCCTCCCAGGAGAAGTGCACGGCCACATCCTCAAACATCACCAGGCCCTACAACGGTGGATTCCACTGAGACTCGAGTCCACCAATGGTGGGGGACTCTGCACCCATCCAGGTCCTCGCCCTGTGTCCCAAGTCACTCACGGGCATTGCTCTTCCTGGGGCTCAACCTTCCCCAACACACACCCTCATACCTCTCCTCTTCCAAGGCCCCACCTCAGAAGGATTCGGCCCGTGTCACTGATGCTTCTGAGCCCTGCGTCCGACCACAGCTGCGACAGGTGCCAGCGGCCCCACGCACGGCCCGCCCGATCTCGCGCCGGCCGCTGGCCCTCTCGGACGCGCCCCTCCCGGCGCAGGTGCCACCCCGGTGCAGGGCGCGGCCTCCAGCGCCTGGCCTCACCGTGCCTCTGCCTGGCGGCCGCGGCCCCCTGCCCGCACCGGGCCCTCCCCTCGGCACGGCGTCCTCGTCACCGGACGCGGCCTGTCCCGGCGCTCACCTGCGCGGGGCCGGCCATGGGAACCCGTGCGCCACGTGGACACCTCCCGTTACCTGCCCTCCAAAAGCCGGTCTCCCGCGCCCGGTCCAGCTCGCCGGTGCCCAACGGCCCCACAGGCCGGAAGTCCCGCCCCGCCGCGCGGCCCTGGCCCGGGCGCCCGCCGTCTCCTCAGCCGCACCCGGCCCCCGAGATCGGCGCGCGGGGGTGGCCAAGGCGACGGAGGAGGGCGCGGACTACATTTCTCACCCGCCACCGCGCCGCGCGCCCGTCCGTCTGTCCGTCCGTCCGTCCGTCCGTCCGGGCCCAGAAGGGCCCAGGAGTGGGCCCGGCGGCTGCGCCCTGGACGGCGCTCCGGAGGCTGCCGAGCCTCGGAACCGGGAATCTCGTGACTTGTGCGGTGAGCAGCTGCTCTTCAGAAAACACTTACGGTCCCAGGTCCTGGAGGTCGCACTGCTGGGGTGTCGCCGGGTCGCCCCCTGGGCGTAGCGTCCGCTCAGAAAGCCTAGGCTTGGGGTCCCGGGCAGCAGAGGATCGGAGGAAGATCGGCGGTCGGTTCCCCGCAGCAAAAGCGACAGTTGACCGCTGGTAGACAAGAGAGGGGTGCCAGGGAGTGTCCCCTGCGCTTGTCCTCAGCACAGTAGGCTCCGAGCCTACCCCATTTCCAGACATGGTGTCATTTCAGAATTGGGGCCTGTCGAAGGAGGGGTGGCACGTGGTTGAGTGTCTTTGGAGACAGGGTCTTGGATATAGCAAAGTCAGGAGGCTGGCCCTAATTAAGATGTACTCATGGTCGTGGCCCTTGTCTCCTGGAAGGAGCAAGGCTCAGAGGAGCATCTACCTGGGGCTGATGCTGAAGAACTGTGCACTCGTGACTTCAGGGCTCACTGTTTTCCTCTACTTTTCCGGTGTTGCCCTTGGAAGTTGCCACTGGTGCTGGGATGAACACACTGCCACCTCCTATTCCTATCAGCTACATGAACATCCTCACACATTCTACCCTGGGGTCATGGGTGGTCAAGACTGGGGGTACAAGTCTACATCTTCACAGCAGATGATGTCCAGCTCAGCCACTTTGTACAAACGTCAGGCACTGCCTGTACTAACATGGTCCATTTTGGGTCTACTGTACTCTTCCTGGGCGTTTCTCCTGGACGTTCAGTTTGTGAAGTTCAGTGTTGTGCTCAATGTACAGCTTATTCTTACCCTCTGGTGTTTGTCACAGGGTGTATTGGCCTCAGCTGGGCATATTCATAAAAATCTGTCATCCCCAAGGTCTGGCTGCTTCAACATTCCACTACCAAAATCAGCTGTGGCAGACAGGCCAAAAGGAGACCTGTCCCTGGTGACCATCCCTCAAGGTGGGTTGATCTCACATCTGCTTCCTGGTCCATGCCGTCTCAGATCTTGGTGAGTCCCTGACTCCTGATTTATTTTTCCATCCTCTTGATAGCTCTCTGAGTCTAGTCCCCTGGCTGTGTCCCTTCTCTCTTAGAGCTCAGCTGTGCAACATTCACCTTTCCTTAACTGTCCTGATCATACATCCTCTGATAATCCTTGCAGCTCTATTCCTCAGTGACACCTTATTGTCTCCAGTGGAGGTGGGCACAGCTGAAACTGCCCCAGCTCATGGTCAGTAGCCACATACTGACATAGGTGGGTTGTCTCACCTGGACTGGACTTTCACCAGCTTATTCATACCCCACAGGATTGTCATCTTTAAGCTCCATGAGTTTACCCAACTGGAGTACAGTCAAAGGCACTGATTCATGATCTAGATAGAATTGAAACCAGGGATAGCATGAGAGGTTCAGCTGTGGAGATTGAAACTGGTGGGGGGAGTCTCCCTGGGGTCTTCTTATACTGGTACCTGAGCTATCCTTCTCGTGTCTGAATGCCAAGGTCACTAGCCTTGCCAACTTTCAATCTTCCTCCTGATCTGCTGGACAGTCTACCTTCATACCTGCTTACTGATTCCTGTAACTGTCCTCTGCCTTGTTTTTGGTACCGGGTATTGAACCCAGGAGCACTTTACCACTGAGTCTTGTTTTTTTTTTTGATAGGGTCTTGCTAAGTTGCTGAGGCTGGCATTGAACTTGTGATCCTGCCAGAACCTTCTGAATCACGGGAGTTATAGGTGTTTACCACTGCGTTCGGCTCTCACTCCCTCTTACTGCCCAGTTCTAAGATGCTGGCCACTCCTTAACATGCTATGGACTGATACATATTTTTTTAAATATTTATATTTTTTTTAGTTTTAGGTGGACACAACGTCTTTATTTTTATGTGTGTTGAGGATCAAACCCAGTGTCCCGTGTATGCCAGGCAAGCGCGCTACTGCTTGAGCCACATCCCCAGCCCATTGATACCTATTTAGTCACTGAAAACTGTTAGTTCTGTGAAGAGAGTTTGTTCTGCCCCACCAAGGAGTAGGTCACATAGTGAGAGGCATCACACAGTTGGTCCTGAGCCGTGTCAGACAAGTTACCACTCTTAACCAGGTTCTCTCTTGAGCCTGCATTCATGGCTGTTTGTCCTGCTTCCTGGTTCCTCACTTTGGTTTCACTTTTCCCACTTCACATTTCAGGCTGAGTGCTTCCCTAGAGACTACAGAGTCTTACTAAAGAGGGGACAAGGTGACCCCTTCCTCTAAGGTACTCCACTGGGCACTGGCTGCTGGTGACAGCCAAGCATTGTGAAGATGCTTGTGTCACAGGGTGAGTGATGCTCTCCTGTAATCCCAGCAACTCTGGAGCCTGAGACAGGAGGATCGTAAGCTCTAGGCCAACCTGGGCAACTTAGTGAGATCCTGCCTCAAAATAAAAAGGACTGGGGCTTTAGTTTGGTGGTAAACACCCCTGGATTCAATCCCCAGTACAAAAAAAAAAAAAAATCTCAGTTGAACAGGGGGCTGATTTGCATCAATTGTGGCAGCCTTGCTAAGTCTTAAGTTCCTTGTGTGAAAATTAAAACAATTGGTAAAAATGTTACACTGAAGCTCAATGGGAATATGTGGTTGGACCCAGATGAAATGAGTTCCCAAGGCCTCTGAGTCTCTCTTGCCAGCAGTAGTTTGCTCTTCAGTGTCTGAGAAAACTATCCCTGCTGTGCTTGAAAACCCGAGAGAAACTCACCTGGGCCACATGCCCATTCTCAGCAAGAGCCACATGACCTCTACCTAAGGCTGCTAGACCCAAAACTAGGTTACATCTCAGCTTCTCGGGGAGAGAAAAATGACTTCACATGGAGAAACTTCAAGACTGCCATTAATGCATCGGTGGGAAACTGGAAAATGTGTGAGATGGATTCTAAGGTCAAGGAGGCTGGAATTTAATAACAGGGCTGACATCGTTGCAATTTACTAAAATTTCCAATTTGATGTTCTTGCTCAGTTGTGGAAGGCTTAAGAACTGGATTCACTGGTGGCCTGGAGTCAGTGAGACAGAGATGCCAGATCTCCCCTGGTGTGAAGTGGAGGGGAGGCCAGAGGCTTAGAAGGACAGGCTTGCTGGACTGGATTCATCCCGTGAATTGTCTTGTGCTCTAGTCATTAGCTAAATACTAACATCTCTGCTGTAATCCCCAGAACCTGTGACTGTTATTTTACATGGCAAAATTAATTTGCAGATGGGTTTAAGGTTGCTAATCAGCTGCCCTTAAAACAGGGATTATATCCTGTATTATTCCTGTGGACCTTGGAAAGCAGAAGAGGAGCAGACTTGGTAGTATGTGCCTCTAGACCCACTTGCTCAAGGGTGTAGGTGACAGGATGGCTTAGCCCAGGAGTTCGTACCTGGGCAACACTGTGAGACACCATCTCGAAAAAAGAACACAAGTGAAAAAGTGAGAGAGACAATAATTAAAGAAAAAAACAAAAACAAAACTGAAGAGCGATTGAAAGCATGAGAGGAAACCGAACGGCCATTACTGACTCAAGACGGAGGAAGGAGACCACAAGCCAGAGAAGGCAGAGGCCTGTGGAAGGGGAGAATGGGGTGCACCGTGGGTGCCATGACTGACAGCAAAGGTCTAGGGAATCGTCTCCTGCGTGATGCAGATAGTGCTGGAGATGACTGGACAGTGAGTCTGCAAGCAATTCTAGACCCCAAGAAGGAGGACACAGCCAGAACCAACCATCTTAATGTGGACTTTCAATGGGTAGAACCCTACAGGTATCTGACACGAATCTCAGAGAAATGGAAAATTAGGAAACAATTTTTACAAAGAAACAGAAGGCAGCATTGCTGGAGCACATGAAAAATGCTGGGCCCAAAAAGCAGAATCTTCAAGCCAAACGAATACAAAAAAAAAAAAAAAAATTGCCCAGAGCATGATGCTTTGGCAAAAAAGATCCAGCATCATCCAGACAGGCACAAGACACTAAAGGAACTGGAGGCTCTGAGGAAAGAATCAGCACACCTTTCACAGACTCAAGAAAGCACTGGAGATAAGCTGGAATTGAGACAGAAACAGCCTCATGTTCTTCTCATACCCTCTACACCATTCAGCAAACCCTGGAAAATGACAAAAAGCTCTAAGGCAGAAGCTCAGGAAACAAACATGGACAGGCTGATCCCCACTCCCAAGGGTACTGACAGAGCTTGGTGATCTTAAGTGTGTCTAGAATATGAAGCTTGGTGGTGACATACTGTGCTCTTACATATTAATGATAATTAATATTAAAAATAAATGAGGGGGATGTGGCTCAAGCAGTAGTGCGCTCGCCTAGCGTGCGTGTGGCCCGGGTTGGATCCTCAGCACCACATACCAACAAAGATGTTGTGTCAGCCGAGAACTAAGAAAAAATAAATAAATGTTAAAATTCTCTCTCTCTCTGTCCCCCTCTCTCTCTCACTCTCTCTTTAAACAATAAAAAAATAAATGAGAACACATTTATTTTAATATAAAGGAAAACAGCTTCAGTGTATATTTGTTTTATTGAAATGAATTTTTCATTTTTAAAAGATAGGCAGCAACACCCACAATCATTTAATAAAGGTCTTCAAACTAGATGTTTTTGCTCATTATTATTCCAGATAGTTTGTTTTTTGGTACTGGGATTGGACCCAGGGTCACTCAACCACCGAGCCACATCCCAGCACTTTTTGTGTTTTACTTAGAGACAGGGACTTGATGAGTTGCTTAGGGCCTCACTCAAGTTGCTGAAGCTGGCTTTGAACTTGCAATCCTCTTGCCTCAGCCTCCTGATCTGCTAGGATTACATGCACCACTTGGGTAGTTTTTAACTGGTAACATTGATTCCTTATAAAATAAGTTGAAGATGTGAGAAGGTGGCGTTTCTAGGATGTATGTAAGAAGATGAGTCAACTTCTAGAAACCACCACTTTGGAAAATGAAGTCCATAAATAGGCTTCAGAGGGGCCACGAACCTGTGAAATTCTGTGCAAAACGTGTGTGGTGTGCGTTTGTTGTGGGAGAGATTCTTTGATGCTGAGAACCACTGAGTGGTATGACCAAGAGCAGCAAAGCAAATCCATCCATGTTCACCACTTCCTCTTTGAAGAATGTGGTTGTTAAATGTTTTCTTATGTGCTTTGTTTCAACTGTTTGTCTTTAGGACTATTTTAATCAAAAAATATTTGAGGTGAAAAAAAAAGGTGAGAATGACCCTCGGGCTGGTGTCCAGCAAGGACATCAAGACCTTGTTGACAACCACCGGAAGCTGAACTCTGAATCCCAATGAGCAAGATTTCTTTCAGAGCCTCAGAAGGGAGTGCAGCCCTGCTGACACCTCAGTTTAGGTCCACTGAGCCCCGTGCGGGACTTCTGACCTCAGAAATAGAACTCTAAGGTACTACATCTGTGTTTTGTCTTAAGCTGTGAGATTTGTGCTGATTTGTTGTGGCAGCAATAGGAAACACATCACCATTCCCAACCATGCTCTACCAGAAGAGGAGGGAGGTTTCTTCCACTACTGTGATTGAGAAACTAAGAGAACTGCGGCCATGAAGATCTCTGCAGGCCAGTTATAACCAGAGATGCTGCCACTGGTGTGGTTAACTATCCAGTACAGGTGGGCGCGTCTGCCAGTGGAATGCCTTGACCCGCAGGGGTCTTCAGTTGGTGGTTGATTGATTACAGTTCTCAAAAATAAATGAGAACCACAATAATGGGAAGTTATTCTCCACGTATGTATGATATGTTAAAATACAGTCTATTGTCATGCATAACTAAAAAGAACATATTTTAAAATTTGAAAAAGAAATTAGTGGGGCTGGGGCTGTACCTCTAGCAGAGTGCTTGCCTGGCACACACAAGGCACTGGGTTCAATCCCTAGCACCACATAAAAATAAAAATAAAGGCATTCTGTCCCTCTACAACTTCAAAAAATTTTTTTTAAATAGTGTATTATTGGGGCTGGGGATGTGGCTCAAGCGGTAGTGCGCTCCCCTGGCATGCATTCGGCCCGGGTTCGATCCTCAGCACCACATACAGACAAAGATGTTGTGTCCACCGAGAACTAAAAAATAAATATTAAAAAAAAAACAACCTCCAAACTTCTGCTCCTTGCAACCCCACTCCTAGCTCTTTCAGACAAAAGGAAGAAAATGTATCCCGTTTCCCTCAGGAAAAGGGGTCTTCTTGACATAAAGATTCATAAAGTGGGGGCCACAAAAACATCTCTGGTTGAATGATCAAACTTTGTGGAAATAAACTTGTTTAAAAAAATAGTGTATTATTATCCCATGTGCATATATGACTACATGACTGGTGTGATTCTACATCATGTACAACCGGAAAAATGATAAGTTATACTCCATCTATGTATGATGTGTCAAAGTGCATTCTACTGTTATGTATAACTAACTAGAACAAACAAAAATAGTGTTCATTTGGAAAGGCAGGGCCAAAGTCAGTGGTAAGATAAATAAGTGAGTAGTGTGTGGACTATTAAGATAAGCTCTAGTTCTGGTGCCAAAGACATGACTTCATTTGCCGGGAGAGAATCGAGAGAATCACAGCCCCTCAGTTTTCAGACAGGTCAGCTCACAGCCTGGCAGACACTTTGCTTGAAGACGAGACCAGGTTTTCCTGAGAAAGGACCTGGCATCATTGTCAACAGCAGGCACCACTGGACTGGGTGCAGCTCAGGGCAGATTGCCTGTCCACCTGTGCCAGGCCTGAGTTCCATCCCTGGCGCACGCACAGTGCACAATCTCAGTCTTCTTCCATGCCTTCCCAGAGGGACTTGCAGCTAGTTGTCAGAGTGACTACACTGGGGAAGAGGATATGCCCAGCCCTTCTGGGGTTTCCTGAACACTGTGTGTAAATTGACAGTTCCTCAAACCCCAAACACCATGATTGTCCTTTAGTTAAAGTGGAGCCCATAATGGTCCATTGATAGATGGTCTTAACTCAGGTACAACACTCTCTCTCTCTCTCTCTCTGGGGGGGGGGGCGGCACTGGGGATCTAACACAGATGAACTCTACCACTGTGCTACATCCTCAGGTCTTTTTATCTTGAAACAGGGCCTAAGTTGCTGAGGCTGGTCTCAAACTTGCAATCCTCCTGCCTCAGCCTCCTGAGTCACTGGATTACACCTGCATCATGGCATCAGCTTCAAGTACAACTCTGGATGAATTCCTTGGGTTCACTGGCCCACACTGGTTACTTCCCCAGCCACTGAGTACATAATTGGTATAGGTATACCAATGCCTGGCAGAACCCACATCACCACGCTGACCCCCAAAGTGAGTCACTTTGCAAGAAGGTTAAATGGAAGCCTCTGTATATCTATGCCCTGCCTAGATAGCAAACTGGAAAGAGCAGCACATCCCTGGAAGAAATGCAGATTGGATCCACAGTCAGACTTTAGAACAGCAGAGGTGGTTGTGCACATCACATTCCCATGTAACTCATGAGTTCTGCCTGTGCAGCAGTTATCATTTTTAAAAAGTATTTTGTGGGCTGGGGATGTGGCTCAAGCGGCAGCGCGCTCACCTGGTATGCGTGCGGCCCGGGTTCGATCCTCAGCACCACATTCAAACAAAGATGTTGTGTCTGCCGAGAACTAAAAAAAAATAAATATTAAAAATTCTCTCTCTCACTCTAAAAAAAAAGTATTTTGTCATGAACTTTTATTTATTTATATATGGTGCTGAGAATTAAAACCAGTGCCTCACACATTCTAATCAAGTGCTCTACCACTTAGCCACAACCCCAGCCCAGAAGTTAGCATATCTTGATGAATGTGAACCACAGTAATTTTTTTTGTGCGTGTGTGTGTGTGTTTGTGTGGTGGAGATTGAACCCAGGGCCTTATGCATGTGAGACAAGCACTCTACTGAGCTCTACCCCCAGCCCAACCACAGATTTAATCCAGTGGTGACACCAATTATCCCTGCTGTTCCAGAGGTAGTGCCCTTACTGCAACACGCAACAAGCCTCCAGCGCTGGGCATGCAGCCACGGAAAAATGGGTGTCTTTTTCTGCACATAGTTTGAAAGGACCACCAGAAACCATTTGCTTTTGCCTGGCCAGACCAACGGTGCACCTTCACACTGGTGCCTCAGGACCTGTCAGTCTGCTCTCTGCCATCATACAGCCCACAGAGCTCTTGATCATCTGGACACTCCAAAGGTGCCACATCAATCACTTTGTTGATGACATTATACTATGTGCATCTGATAAGAAGTAGCAAGTACTTTAGATACTTAATAAGACACAGGCAAACAGAGTAGGAGAGAAAACCTATGCAAATTCAAGGACTGCTACCTCTGTGAAGCCCTGCTGAAGTCTGACTGTGGATCTAATCTGCATTTCTTCCAGGGATGTGCTGCTCTTTCCAGTTTGCTATCTAGGCAGAGGCTTCCATTTAGCCTTCTCGCAAAGTGACTCACTTTAGGGGTCAGCGTGGTGATGTGGGTTGTGCCAGGTATTGGTATGCCTATGCCAATTATGTACTCAGTGGCTGGGGAAGTAACCAGGGTGGGCCAGTGAACCAGACGAGTTCATCCAGAGATGTACTGGAAGCTGGGTGCGGTGGTGTCTGATTCTATCTACCACAACAGACCAGAGGCAAAGCACTTGTAAGCCTGTCATGTTTGACTCTACTTCTTTGACTATCCACAGAGTGGTCAAGCTTCCTGTTTGGGGTGGGAACCAGAAAGAAAGAAGGCTCTGAAACAACTTCAGGCTGCAGGGCAGCCTACTCTACTACCTGGCTTGTGATTCAGCAGATTCAACATTTGAAATGTTTGTGGCAAGTGAGAATACTGTATGGATTGCAGAAGCTCAGGCCACTGAGGCAGGAGGATTGCAGGTTCAAAGCCAGCCTCAGCAATTTAGCCCTACCTAACTGGGTGAGATCCTGTCTCTTAAAAAAAAAATACAAAAAAAGGGCTGGGCCTGTGATTCAGTGGTTAAGCACCTCTGGGTTCAATCCCTGGTAACAAATTAAATAAATAAATATATAAACAAACAAACAAACCAGTATGGAGCCTCCAGCAAGTAGCAAAGCACAACAGGATTTAGGAGCAAGTCTGTACCTTCTCTACCTTGGAGAGACTTTCTAGCTTGCTACTGCACCTTTAGTAACAAACGAATACCTATGAGCCATCAGGCAACCATGTGGCCTTAATGCCATTATGAGCTGGGTATTGTCGGACCCTTGTAGCCCTGAGTCAGCTGGGCACATGCAACAATCTGCTGTTTTGTGAAAATGGTCTATTAGAGATCAAGCTCGGCCTGCAACTCAGCAGGCCCTGCCTCAAGACTTGTGGAGGGCTCAGTGGCAGAGCATTTGTGCAGAATGGGCAGCTCCCTGGGTTCAAATCCTGTACTGAGAAGAAAAAAAAGACTGAGGAAGAAGAGAGGGTACATTTATAGAAGAAAGGGGCCATAACACCAACCAAACCAGGGACAGGTAAGTGGGATCCGCTGGGCCCACTGAAAGCCCAGCCCCTAGACCTTACCCTATAAAACCTGAGGTGACAGCTGCTGGGGCTGCTTTCAGGGGCACTCGAGGGGAGTCAAGGACTGCATGTGCACAGCCCCAGCACCCACGGCACCAGCCAAGGGAGCAGCGAGTGGTCCAGTGTTGGGGTGCACTGGCCTTCCCAAGTTCCCAGGGGTGAGGCAGCATGCTGAGGAGGGCAGGAGGGACGGACTCAGTGAGCTTAAGAGCTCAAGGCTCTCCAGCATCACCCTGTGGCACAGGCCTCTGAGCACACTGTGAACCTCTCCTCCCCCTTGGAAAAATGCGTGGCCACATCCTCAAGTGTCACCAAACCCTGCAATGGATGGGTTCAGCCAATCCTGGGGGCAGAAGTGTGGACAGATGGACCCTGCCAGGCCCTTGACCGGGAAGGGTCCTGCCACACTTCCACTGCATCAAACTTCCCCAAGGCCCGCAGCACAGTGCACATATCCTGATTCCACCTTCCTTCAGACCTGTTTCAGTCACCTTTTCACTGCTGTGACCCGAAGACCTGACAAGAAGAAGCAGAGAAGGAAAAGTTATTTGGGGGGTTCTCCTTCACAGATGGCTACTCCATTGCTTTGGCTTGAAGTGAGCAAAGACATCATGACAGAAGGGTGTGGCAGAGGAAAGCAGCTCAGGGTAGCCTGGAAGCATAAAGCTCCATTCCACAAAGACACAATATAGGCCCCAAAGGCCGCTCCCAGTGACCCACCTCCTCTACCACACCCTACAGTTACCACCATTCAAGTGGATTAATGCACCAATTAGGTTAAGGCTTTCATAACCCAATCATTTCACTTCTGAACCATCTTGTATTGTCTCACAGCTGAGCTTGGGGGCCCCTCATATCTAAACCATAACAGCCTCTACCTCTGAGGGTCTGGTTGCCTCTTACTTTACTATTAGACACTGTGTCCAGTCTGCAGCAACAATAGGCAGGTGTCCAGCCTCCCATCAGCTGGGGAGGCTGAAGCAGGAGGACGGCAAGTTCAAAGCCAGCTTGCAGAACTTAGTGAGACTCTGTCTCAAAGTAAAATATAAAAAGGCAGGGCTGGGGTTGTAGCTCAGTGGTAGAGTGCTTGCCTAGCATGTGCAAGGCACTGGGTTCAATCCTCAGCACCATGTAAAAATAATTAAATACAAATAAAAGTATTGTGTCCAACTACAACTAAAAATTTTTTTTTTTAAAAAATAAAGGGGCTGGGGATGTGGCTCAAGCGGTAGCGTGCTCACCTGGCATGCGTGCGGCCTGGGTTCGATCCTCAGTACCATGTACAAACGAAGATGTTGTGTCCACCGAGAACTAAAAAATAAATATTAAAAAAAAGAAATCAATTAAAAAATAAATAAATAAAAATTTATAAAATAAAAAGGGACGCAGTTGTAGTCAGAGGCTGGCCTAGCATGCAGGAGGTTCTGTGTTCAGTCCCCAATAGGAAGGAAGGAAGAAGCAGAAAAGAATAAAAGGAGAAAAAAGGAAAGCCCAAAGCTCTAGGGACAGCAGACACACAAGCCCACAGAAGAAAAGTCAACCCAGACCCAGGCCCTGCCGACACTCTTACCTACCTCATCGCCATGCCATGGACTCCATCCCTAGTCACTCTCCCTTCAGGAGAGTTGGCTCCTACCCCCTCTCTGCATTCCCCTCTTGACACAGGCGCCCTCCACAGAAGGCACTGTGACACCTGCACCTTCCTGGTTTAAGAACTAGACAGCTGTTCTCACTGTCCAGACCCTTGGGGGCACTTATTGCTCCCCACAATCCAACACCTAGGTGCGTTCTGGTCCACACAGCAGTTCTGACCACTCAGAAGTCTCCACCCAGGAGAGCTGAGAGCTTCTGTCCATGCAGAGCCGCCACTCAGCAGCCTCTGGGACATCTCGCAATACTGAGCACAAACCCAAGCCTGGACCTTCCTCCTGAAACACAGACTGGGCTCTCAGTGTCAGTGGTTACCCCACCCTTTCCAGAAACAGTGTCAGAGAGCACGCACCAAATGCAGGACACAACCAGAATGTCTGGCCCTGCAGGGAGCAGGCTTGCAGCACCACACGAACTACATTACCCAGAAATCCGGGTCCCATGACACCCTGAGGCTCGACAATGCAGAAGGCCCAGTCTCAGACAAGCTAGTCCTTAGAGGCAAAATAGATGAATGGCTTACCCGGATGAGGGCAGGCAGGAATGAGATTTGACTGCTAAGGAGTTTTTAAAAAAATGTTGTTTGATACTTTGTCCCACAGCTCTGCTGTCCATGAATTGCATGGATGGGCAAATTGCAAAAAAAAAAAAAAAAAAAGCTTCAATAAAGCTATATTTGGTTTGGGGTGTAGTTCAGTGGTAGCCCATGGGTTGAACCAGAGTGATTAAAAAATATGGCAGGGGCTGGGGTTGTGGTTCAGCGGTAGTGCACTTGCCTGGCATATGTGAGTTCGATTCTCAGCACCACATATAAATAAATGAATAAAATAAAGGTCCATCAACAGTAATGCCAAATTCGTGGGACCCCAATAGAGCTCCAGGAGCCGAATCTGATGCAATCACACAAGAGTCTTTATTGCAAGCTCAAGCCTGGACTCACAACAACCGTTCCCAACACAGTGGTCCCAGTCCTTTGTCCAGTGAGATTTTATAGGTTTTGGGGGATACTCTATGCGTCACAACATCACACGGCAAATCATTCCATGCCGCGGGAAAATCAAACAACAACTCTTAACATTGACTAGCTCATTCACTGGCGGGAACAAGTTGGGTAGGGGTGATTGGTTAGTACAAGAGGGGAGTTCCTTTGAACTGATTGGTTTAAGCCTCGAAGGGTGTACTTACTAAACTACATGGTTTCCCAACACGTTATCAACCACTGTAAACTACTGGGGGGTCATCTGGCATCCCAGGTATTCTCCCTGTCTCATGCTGATTGGTGGTTGCTAGGAGGTTGCTATGGGTCCTCACCTAGCCTGACGGAGTCAAAGCCACAGATCTCTCCTGTTATTTACAGACAAACAACTCAGCAGGGAGTCTAGAAAGGCTCTGTGGGTTTTTCCAAGGACAAGGGTCACGCCCCCTTCCTTAGGACAGGCCTTGAGGTAGAAGCTGCTGTTATTTATTTATTTTCTTTTACACATTTTTTTAGACTTTATTATTTATTATTTGTATATGGTGCTGAGCATGGAACTCAGGGCCTTGCGCGTGAGAGGCGAGCGCTCTACCGCTGAACCACAACCCCAGTTCCTATTTATTTATTTTCAAAAATGGAGTCACATCAGTTTCTTACAACAACTAGAAAATACCTATTAAAATTTTTAAAAAATAAAAAAATATGGCAAAGGGGCCTGGGAATGTGGCTCAGTGGAAAAGTGCTTGCCTGGCATGCATTAGGCCTTGGATTCAAATCCCCAAGCACCAAATAAATAAATAAATAAAAATATGACAAAGAACCAGAGAGATTCATTGTTAGAATCTGAGCAATCAGGCAGGATGGCTCGGATGCCTGAAGCAGGAGGATCCCAGGTTCGAAGCCCAGCCACAGCAACTTATAGCAAAGCTCTAAGCAACTTAGACTGTCTCAATATAAAAAAGGACTGGGTAGTCGCTCAGTGGTTAAGCACCCTTGGGTTCAATCCCTGCTACCAAAAAAGGAAAAAAAAAAAAAAAAAGGACATGTTCATCCCCAGGGAGTTGGGGATGCAGGTGACTGTCACACTCCCTAGGATGGGGAAGCCAAACCCTGCTCCTTCCCATTGATGCCAGAATTAGACAGGCAGTCTGTGTAGATGGGTAAATAGAGTCAGGTCCAGGTCCGGTCAAGGAGGCCAATTTTGAGTGAGTCTGGGAAGTTGGAGGCTGTCCCCTGAGGGATCTTATCAAGAACCTGCCCCTGCTCCAACCTGTTGCCAAGGTAACCCATCCCAGTAGGGAGGGGAAAATGCACGCCAGGCAAGCACTTTACCACTGAGCCACAGTCCCAGGCCCCTTTGCCATATTTCTTATTTTTTAAATTTTTTAATAGGTGTTTTCTAGTTGTTGTAAGAAACTGATGTGACTCCATTTTTGAAAATAAATAAATAGGGGCTTCCCCCTTCAGCCCCCCCGGTTTCCCACCGGTCGGCCCTCCCACCCGGCACTCCTGGGCCCAGTCACCTCTGCAGGAAGGAGAAAGATGAGGAGGGGAGGAGGAGAACGGAGGAACCCTAGGAGGTAGAACCAGGGCAGAACACCTTGCCTCTGGGCACAGGGACACCAGCCAGGCCCCGCCTCCCTGGCAGAAGTCTGTCGCCCCTTTTTAAACAAACCCTGCTTCCGAGCTTGCCCCAGCTGCTTCTCAAGGTTCAGACCTCACCGTGTGGGGAAGCAGGACTCGTCACTCTTCCTCTACAACCTCATCTACCCGTGTACCAACGGGCCGCATTAAGTGTTCTCACCGCTCACTGCGCCGCCAAGGCGCCTCAGCAGGTGCCCCTAACCACGGCCTGGGCCGCCGCGCCCCCTTCGGCTGGCGCACTCGGTGCAGGACCCCTCCTCCGCGCTCACGCGTCCCGCTCGGCCCGGCAGCCGCGGCCACACCCTTCGCTCCTCCCCTAGTCGCTGGTTTCCACCCCCTTCACGCCCGATCTACCCCTGGCGCTCGGGGCGGCGCGTCGTCAGAGCCACGCAGGCCTCAGGCTCCCGACGGGTCCGCCACTCTGGCGTTCCCGCCCGGGCCTGGCGCTGGGTCCGAGAGCGGCGCGCAGACCTCGCGGTGCGGCGAAGGCGGGGCCTCACCGCCGGGCCTCTCGCCTCTGATTGGCCGTTCAGATCTGACGCGCTGGCCGTTCCTTCCACCAGGCTGGGGGCTCCTCTCGCCTCTGATTGGCCGTTCAGATCTGACGCGCTCCCGGTTCCTTCCACCAGGCTGGGGGCTCCTCTCGCCTCTGATTGGCCGTTCAGATCTGACGCGCTCCCGGTTCCTTCCACCAGGCTGGGGGCTCCCGGCGCGCAGGGAGGGCGGGATCTGTGTCTCTAGCCATAAAAGTCCGCTCTCCCGGGTGGCCCGGGACGGGGCGAGGGAGGAGGTAAGATTGTGGCCCAATGTGTAGGCGAAAAGTGCGTCGGAGGAGAACTGAGGAGGGAGGGAAAACAGGCTGCCCCGCGGAGGTGAGCAGGGATTTTGAAGAAAGCTCCCGCAGCCCACCCGGCCCTGCTGGGCAGCCTGTTTTACCATCTTCAGTCTGGACCTGGCACCCCCCAGTGTCCAGCGACGGCCCCTCTTGGCCACGGACTTGTCGGGTCTGGGCAGGGGCCTCTCGGACCCTGGCAGGATTCTGTATTGGTCAGGGCCCTCTAGAGGAACAGAAGCCAGAGGAGGTATGATTATGAAAAGGGGGTTTATTAGCTTGGCTTCTACAACCAGAAGCTGGATCGTCCACAGTGGCCATGGCAGGCTGGAGAGCTGGAGGAACCAGCAGCAGCATGGACCAAGATGCTGAAGCCTCAGAACAAGAGAGGTCAGTGGTGCTGCCCCAATCCAAGATGAAGGCTTCTGAAAACTCCCTGGAGAATCACTGGCAGAGTCCACTTGGGAAGAGTGGAGGAGCCAGAGTCTGATGCCCTCCTACCATCCCAGCAGCAATCAAAGTCAAGAAGAATCTAGCTTGCATCTGCTGCCACTTCCTGGTTCTTCAGCTTTTATTCCATCCAAGCCTCCAATCTATTGGACTGGGCTGCCCACATATAGGGAGGGTCTCCACTTTGGTTAGCTATCCCACATGCCAGTCATTCCTAGACATATCCTCACCGACACACCAGAAGCCTCTTTTTTTACATATTATTTTTTTAGTTTTAGGTGGACACAGTATCTTTATTTTACATTTATGTGGTGCTGAGGATCGAATCCAGTGCCTCATGCATGGTAGGCGAGCGCTCTACTACTGAGCCACAACCCCAGCCCCCAGAAGCCCGTTAATCCTCAGCATTTTAATCCAATCAAGTTGACGATTTAAATTAACCATTATAGGGGCTGGGGATGTGGCTCAAGCGGTAGTGCGCTCGCCTGGTATGCGTGCGGCCCGGGTTCGATCCTCAGCACCACATACAAAGATGTTGTGTCCGCCGAGAACTAAAAAAAAAATAAATATTAAAAAAAAATTAACCATTATAGATCACAAACAGTGGAGACCCTGACATCCCTCCTGGCTTGTGGGGAAGAGAGCTGGGAGACAGGACTAGGGAAGGTTTGGGAAGATGAGCTTGGCAGAGGATGCAGTGTGGTGGCCAGAAGAAGGGGTCAGTCTGCTCAGCCCTTCATCTGCAGTGTGAGGTCAGTCCTTGTTCCTGAGTCCCCTAACCCTGGGATGTAAAAGTCACTCATTGAGGGTTTATTGTTGCCCATATTAGAGAAGAGAGAACGAAGGTCTGGCCCACACAGGCCTCTTGGGCACCTGTGCCAGAGTCTGAAGCTGTCTCCACTTTCTGGGCATCAAGGCACAACAAAATTGGGGCTAAGTGACAAGGCCATGGGACCAGAGGTGGTGTCCAGTGGGCATGGGTGGGCAAAGGGAGGGTGCAACTCCCGAGCCCAAGATGAGAGGGGAATGGGCTGGGGTGAAAAAGTACCCCGTGGTCCTGTGCTGGGTGGTTTAGGGCAGCCCCTTTGTGGGCAGTGGGCAAGGAGGAACCAAAGTAGTAATCTACAGATGGATGTCAGCAACACCTGGGCTCTGTCATCAGCCTCCTTTTAGGGAAGGAGAGGATAAGGCCCAGGCTCCCAGACTGGAATGGTGCAGAAGCCACAGTAGTTCTTCCAAGGCAGCTAGTTAGGACAGGGAGGGGACAGCTCTGCCCACACCCCAGCCTCCACCTGTCGTCCCCAGATTCATTTACCTTTCTGCAGGATATGCACCTACCTCAATGCCAGCTCTTGAATGCACTTAAGGATACAGCCCTGAGGTTCCCTCCTCCAGGGTCCTCCTCAGACGGCAAACTCTCTGGCTTCTCTTCACTGCCAGCCAAGGATCCCTTTCTGGCCAGGTCTGCCCACCCTCACTCCCTCAGGTTGGGGTGGAGGAGAGTCAATGAGGAGGGAGATCTCAGAATCCAAAAGTGTCCAGGTGGTGATCCCTAGAACCTGTGAGTCTGCTAACTTACCTAGAAAAATGGACCTTGTAGACTGATTAGATTAAGAGTCTGGGGATGGGAGTTATCTTGGATGATCTGTACAGACCCAGGGTACTCTCACAGTCTTTTCAAGTGAAAGAGAAGGGTCAGAGAGGTTTGTAGATATTATGCTGATGGCTTTGAAGAAACTGTGCCAAGCCAAGGAAGACAGCTGTAGAAGCTGGGAAAACTAAGGACACAGATTTTTGCATAGCCTCCAAAAAGAACTAGAACTGTTTGAACCTGGATGTTAGTCCAGTGAAATGATCTTGGGTTTCTGAACTGCAGAACTGTAAGATAATAAATGTATTGTCCTAAGGCATTGAGTTGGGGATAGTTTGTTACAGTAGCCAGAGAAGGGACCACCAGCCCTGCTCCTGCGGGCTGGTTTCCTTCCTGAGGCAAGGGTGTGGCTTCCCAGTGACCCAGTGTGCTAACCCCAGCTCCCACGGATGATGTTCACAGTGGTGTGGGGCAAGAACTGGTCTGGGAAGACACACCCTGGACTCCCTGGTGTTCCTCCTCTGGCTTGCCACCTGAACTACTTCTGAAGACATGCCTGAGCCAGGGTGTTGGGGCCCTGGCAAGCCTGGGGTACCCACAAGCATTCCCAGGCTGCATCTCAGTGATCTGTGATGCCACCAATTTCCAGTAACCATTCCCCCAGTAACCTCTTGGCACCCACTGCATTTCCAGTGCTGGCGACAGACATGTGAACATCACACAGGAGCTTCCCATCACACATGAGCCTCCCCATCCCTTGGTGAACCCCCAACACCAAGTGGGGTTTCAAGGCCTGTGGTCAGTCTGTGCAGAAGGTAGCTACCATCGGCCTCTCCTGGGAGCCCATGCCACCTTCCCTGAAGACTGCTGTGAAACTAGGAGACTCCAACTTCCACGGGAGCTGGAGGAGAGGCTCCGCAGAGCTGATGGAGCCATGGAGAAGGAAACTGGCCCCTGCTTCTTCACATCAAGGAAGCGGCCAAGAATGTGAGGAGAGCCTACGGAATGGGAGAAAATCTTGGCCAGATGCACCTCAGAGCATTAATCTCTAGGATATATAAAGAACTCAAGAACTCAAAAAACTGAACGTCAAAAAAACAAATAACCCAATCAAAAATGAACAAAGGAACCAAACACTTCACAAGAGAAGAAATATGAATGGTCAATAAATATATGAAAAAATGTTCCATATCTCTAGCAATTAGAGAAATGCAAATTAAAACTACAATGAGATTTCATCTCACTCCAGTCAGAATGGCAATTATCAAGAATACAAATAACCATAAATATCAGTGAGGATGTGGGGAAAATGATGAATTTGTACATTGCTGTTGTGACTGCAAATTGGTGCAACCACTCTGGAAAGCAGTATGGAAATTCCTCAGAAAACTTGGAATGCAACCACCATTTGACCCAGCTATCCCACTCCCTGGTTTGTGAGCTTGGTAGGGGAGGCAATACTAAATATCAGCATAGTACAGTAACAGCTCAATTAACAATAGCTAAGTTCTGAAACCAACATAGGTGCCCTTCAATAGATGAATGGATCAAGAAAATGTAGTACATATACACAATGGAATATTAGCCACAAAGAAGAATGAGATTATGGCATTAGCTGGTAAATGGATGGAACTAGAGACTTTCCTGGTAAATGAAATAAGCCAATCCCCCAAAACAAAGGCCAAATGGTTTCTCCGATATGTGGCTGCTAGGTGCCCTGGGGGTGGGAGGGTATTGTAATGGATTAGACAGGGCAGATTGGTGGTGGTGGGGGGAGAGAGTGAAGATGGGAATGGGAAAGACAGTAACTTCCTATGTTCACCATGAATACACAACCAGTGAAACTCTACATCATGTACTCCCACAAGTATGTATGTTATGTCAAAATACATTCTATCATCATATATAACTACATATATAACAAAAAAATTGACCCTTGGAAATTAGTCAGGGTGAAGGGACTCAGGCAGGAAAAGAGGCCAGAATCACTCAGGCTAACCAGGTAAGTCCAGGACTCCTCTAGTCACATCTTGTGTCTGACTTGGGCCACCTTGGCTTCCGTAAGCCATGATGACCACATCTGCCCCACAGCATGTTGGGAGGTTTGCAGGGTCATGATTCAGAGGTGAAGGCAAGCTGGGACTTAGAAACAGGGTAGCAGCCAGTCTTCATGAGATGTCCTCGCTGGGCCTCAGCAATTTAGCAAGGCCCAAAGCAACTAAGAGAGATGTGTCTCAAAAAGTAAATAGTTCAGGGGGCTGGGGATGTGGCTCAAGCGGTAGTGCGCTTGCCTGGCATGCGTGCAGCGGAGTTCGACCCTCAGCACCACATACAAACAAAGATGTTGTGTCCACGGAAAACTAAAAAGTAAATATTAAAATTCTCTCTCTCTCTCTTTAAAAAAAAAAATAGTAAATAGTTCAGGGACAGTGGAGCATACCAGTAATCCCAGTGGCTGGGGAGGCTGAGACAGGAGGATCTCAAGTTCAAAGTCAGCCACAGCAATTGCAGGTGAGAAGCAACTCAGTGGGTCCTGTCTCCATTTTTTTAATTTATTTTTTATTTTTTATAATATTTATTTTTTAGTTCTCGGCGGACACAACATCTTTGTTGGTATGTGGTGCTGAGGATCGAACCTGGGTCGCATGCATGCCAGGCGAGCGCACTACCGCTTGAGCCACATCCCCAGCCCAAGACCCTGTCTCTAAATAAAATACAAAATAGGGCTGGGGATGTGGCTCAGTGGCCGAGTGCCCTTGAATTCAGTCCCCAAGACACCCCTGCCACCACCCCACCCCACCCCCCAAAAAAGTAAAAAGGACTGGGGATGTGGCTCAGCAGTTAAGGGCCTCTGGGTTCAATCTCTGGTACTAAAGAGAGAGACAAAGACAGAGACAGGGCCCTAATCATCCCTGGTCAGGTCACCCCTGCCCCTCTGAGCCTGAGTTCCAGCCAGGGGCATGCTTGTCTTCCTATGTGCATCCTGCAGGCAGTAGAGTGAAAAGAAAAGCTCACACTCCGTGTGGGATAGTTGTCCCTGCAAGGAACAGTGGAGGGGCATGACCACAAGATATCAACAGCAACTTTTCTCTCCAAGACCCCTTGACCTACAGTGCACCCCAAGGAAGAGTGGATCAGAACCTTTAACCCTGGTGCCGGCTGGGGATTCTTCTGCGCCCCTCTTTCAAGTTCAGAGCCCCTGTATGGATGTCAGTGGGGTAGCGCCCAGCTGGACTCCACTAGACTCCCAACTGGATCTTACAGGGATGAGGTTCACCAATGACCTCCAGGAAAACCCTTACAAACGTCAGGCCAGCCAGGGCACCCTCAGCTGGACAGCCATGGGAATCAGCCAGAGACATCTCCAGGAGGCCTCCCATGAGGGTCAGGTGTGTTCCCAGAGGATCCATGTGGGCCCGCTGCGGTGGTTGCTGCTGTCCGTGGTGGTACTACCTAAGTGCCCTGCCCAGTCGGAAGACATAGGTGCTGGGAATGCACACGCTAAGGCCCAGGGGATGCCCAGAGGATCCCAGGCGCAGCGCGGAGGCACTCATCGAGGTCCCCACACCCTCCTCATGCCCCGTAGTCGTGGGGTCCAGCCGGGGCCCTCCCCTGCTTGCCACGTGCGGTCTGATGGGTCGTCCAGCGTGCCGTCTGGCTGGGCTGGGTCCTTACGGACGCTCTCGCGCTCCAGCGCACCCACTGCAGTCCCTGGCAGGGTGTTGTCCAGGTCAGGTCTGGTGGGGCGCGGCGTCCAGGGTGGCCCCAGCGTGGGTCGCGGCGGAAACCAGGAGAAGCCGGGCTCAGGGGCCAGAGCCACCAGCTGCGGCCGCACGGGGCCGGTGGAGGCAGCGTGAGGGATGAGGAAGAAGATGTAGACGCCGGAGACCACGAGGCCCGCGGCCACCAGCACGGCCAGCGCAACGGCCGCGTTGAAGACCCAGGCCGGGCTGCTCAGCGTCAGGCGGCGCGACAGCGGGCGGCCGAGGCGCAGAGGCGGCGGCGGGGGAGCGCGCGCGCCGCGGCTCTTGCGCGGCCCCGGCGGCGGCGGCGGTGGCCGCAGGTAGAGCAGCCCGCGGCGGCGGTCGAAGCGCACGGAGCCCTGGTGTGGTGGCGGCGCGCGCGCGTCGCGGGGCAGCAAGCCAGGCTGCGTGGGCAAGGCGGGCAGCCCTCCGCGCGGCGCCAGGCGCGTGGGTGCGCGGCACACCGGACAGGCCACCGCGTCGCCGCCGCCCGCCGTGGCCAGCGACAGGCGCGCCAGGCACTCGAGGCAGAAGATGTGGCCGCAGTCCAGGCGCTTGGGCAGCTTGAACACACCGTCGAAGGGCGACACACAGATGAGGCACTCCATGGGAGACGCGGGGGGCAGGATGGGGCCCGAGCTGGGGCTCCCATCGCCCTCATCCTCCTCTGCGTCCTCTTCCTCATCTCTACCTGGCAAGTGGGGTGCAGAGGGCGCGCCTGGCGTGCTGGGGCTCGCACTCTGGGTCCGCAGGCGGCGGAGCCAGGGAGGCCGCGGGCAGGGCATCTGGACCCAACGTACAGGGAGAGGTGGTCAGGCGGGGAAGGGCAGCAGCGTGCAGGATGCCAGAGGGAGGACTTCTAGAAAAGGGGCTGCTCTGAGGGGGTTACCCAGAACAGGGGGGATTGTCAGGTTAACAGGAGCCAAGGCGTCAGGGATGGGCCCTCGGAAGGTCCAGGCAGAGACTGAAGCCACTTGTAGATTGTGTGGACTCCAGGAAGGAATAGGTGCAGGAGACCAAGGTTAAGTGGGAGTCGCAGACCTGGCTGTGGCACCCAAGATGCCACGGAGGACCCACCAGGGTCAACTCCGGAGATAAGGATGTGTCCAGATCAGTGAAGTATCCTGGGCCACAGGTGAAGGGACATCAGCAACCCTCCCTACCTTGTGATGCCTTCTCCTCTGCCTGCTGGGGTGTCCCTCCTGTACTGCCCAGTCTCTGGTCTGCCTGCTGTTGGGTATGAGTGCCCCTCCCTAGGGGAGGGTGTCTGACCTGGGGCCACCCCCCACAGGTCCCACGCACCTGCTGAACTTGTCTGGCTGGCTCCCCCACCCCCAAGACCAGGCTTGCCAGGAACAACAAGCCTGACTTGGGCTGATGGATGAGGATACTGGGCAGGCAGGGATGTGACCACCCTTTTTCAAAATCTACCTTGGTGCCCCTGTAACCCTAGCAACTGGAGTTTGTAAGACAAGGATCCCAAGTCCGGGGTTGGCCTGAGAGTTTAAGGGGGCTGGGGGACGTAGCTTCCTGTTCAAGGACACAGGTTCAATGCACTGTGAAACCAAACATTCCACTATGGAGCCACCAGATGAGCTGCCTGGGCAGGCTCCTGCTTCTCCTAGCACCCTGTGAGTACAGGGCCTGACCTATAGGCCACAACCCAAATAGTGAAGCCAGCATACCCATCTAAGAGGTGGACAGCTGGACTGACCAGCCTGCACACAGGGCTGGGATGACTGTGGGCCAGACAACAGACCTTCTTTACCTCTACCTGGGCGTGCTTTTGGGGAGCCTGACCTCAGGATGATCCACAGGTACCCAGGTCTCACATCATGGACATCCTCTCCCTCATTCCCAATACCTGTTGGAACACTCTAGGGCATCTGGCCGGTGCCCTGTGACTCAAGTTTCCACAGGCTGACAAGTCATGCCAGCGCCATGAGCATCCTCATCACACAAGGCCACCCCCCCCAAACACAGGCAACAGATGGGTACAGCTGTCCCCAAGGGAAGACAGTTTATTGGTCAGCAGCCAGGAAATCAGCGGTTGGACTTGGCCACACGCTCCAGCTCGTCTTTCTTTTTGATGGCATAGGAGTTAGAAGAGCCCTGTGAGGAGACATCAAATTAGCTCTAGATGTTGGGAGCGCCCCGACCCCTGCCCTGAGACCCACATTCCAACCCACCTTGGCAGCATTAATGAGCTCATCTGCCAGGCACTCAGCAATCGTCTTGATGTTCCGGAAGGCCGCCTCACGGGCCCCTGTGCACAGCAGCCAGATGGCCTAGAGCATAGGGGTCAAATTAGGCCTGTAGCCCTCCAGTAACTGGGCCCATTCAGACAAGATACAGGGAGAGGTGACGTCGGCTGGAAAAAACAAGTGTCCACAGACGTACACAGCCAATGATAGGACTTTAGACCTGCCATAACAATGTGATGCACGCTCTTGACCTGGACCTTTGATTGACAAGGTAAAGGGCACATTGGGACAGATGAGTAAATGACAGATATTGTATTGCTATTAAATTCCTCAGGAATGGAATGAAGGGAACAGATAAGCCTTGCTCATAAGACACCTGCTCAAATGCTTAGGGAAAACTGTTAGAATTACTACAACTGCCTCTTACCAGGTCTAAGAGGAGGAAACAAAAAGAAACGAAACCACCCCACACAGTGCATCTGTAGCATACACTACAATTATGGTACACTTTACACACTGTACATCAGAAATAAGATGAAACCAGACTTTGAAGGGCTCGGGGAGCCAGGATGTGCTCTGAACAGGGTGTGATTCCAGGAAGCTTTCCTGGAGGAAGTGAGGCTCCAGGTAAAACATGCAAACAGGGACAACCTTTCTGCCCCAGGTAGGACTCCACCCACTCCTGGCAGCTCTTCCCATTCCACCTGCACAAGGCCAAGGGCCCGGGCCCAACCCCACCTGATTCACACGGCGCAGTGGGGACACGTCCACAGCCTGCCTTCTCACTGTGCCAGCTCGCCCAATGCGTGTTGAATCCTCCCGGGGGCCACTGTTGATGATGGCATTCACCAGGACCTGCAGAGGGTTCTAGTAGACCAGGGGGGCTATGAGCTCAATGTCAAGTCCCAAGTGCTCCCCCTCCCCGACTCAATCCTAAAACAGGGTGACAGCCACATAGGTGATAAGCGTGGCATGCATACCAGGGCGCTTCAGCATGTGGTACAGGCACAGCCTGCCATGCTTGTCACAGAGTCCTACCTCACCAGTGAGCAGGTGGATGATCTCAAAGGCATGCTTGACAATGCGCACAGTCATGAGCTTCTTGCCGTTGTTGCGGCCATGCATCATCATGGAGTTAGTGAGGCGCTCCACGATGGGGCACTGTGCTTTGCGGAAGCGCTTGGCAGCATAACGTCCTGCACTGTGGGGCAGGTACTTGGCATACTTCTCCTTCACCGCAATGTAATCCTGAGGCAGCAGGGGATGAGGAACAGTCAGGAGCAGGATGGACACAGCTCAGGACCAGAGGATACCCAGTACCCAACACTGCAATCCCAGTCTGCCCCCGCCCCAGGGGATATGGATTTGAATCCAGCTTGTCCTGAAAGAGGGAAAACTACACAAGTGGATTTCCTTCCATGTAACACTTCAAGAGCACTCCATTCACAACAGAGTGAAGTCCATTGTTTGTTTTCTTTTGCAACAGTGCTCCCTAAACACGGATGCTGTAGGGCGGATGATTCTCTGCTGAAACTACCACAGGATGTTCAGCAGTACCCAGTACACTAGCAGCAACCCACTCAAAAGTTTTTGTTTGTTTTGGCAGTGCTGGGATTGAACCCAGGGCATACTAGGCAGGTGCTCTACTATCCCTCTTTATTTAGACAGGGCCTCTCCAGTTACTGAGACTGGCCTTAAACTTGCAATCCTCCTGCCTCAGCCTCCCGAGTTATTGGAATTGCAGGCATGCACCACTGTAATTTTGATAACCAAAAATGTATCTAGATGTTGCTGAGTGTCATCAGAGTCAGAAACACTGTTAATGGCCAAAATGGTAGCCTTGGATACATAAGGATGGCAGAAGGAAATTAGAGGAGTATGCAAAGTGGACTGCAGTTGATACTTCCATTACAAAATGTGCCCAAGGCCACTCTTATTATTATTTCTACGTGAGAACATAAATGCGAGCCTTCTACTGCTGAGCCACAACCCCAACCCCATCCCCATCCCCAGTTTTTACATTTTTTAATACCTTTATTTTTATATGTGTTACTGAGGATAGAAGCCAGTGCCTCACAGGTGCTAGGCAAGTGCTCTACCACTGAGCTACAACCTCAACCCTGTAGTTTTTACCTTTCTAAAGCATTGTACAAAAACAAAAACAAAAAAGTAACTGAAATCCAATGTGACTGTGAGGCATAAACATACCATCTGGTTCCTAATGAAGGAAGTTTGGGCCTGTGGGGTGCTATGGTACAGCACTTGCCCATCATGCAAGAAGCCCTAGATTCCATCCCTTGCACCACAATATACAAAGCTGCCTAAGCAAACCCATGGAGGGGTGAATTGAAGCTCTCCCAGACATCCAGAATGAAAATAATCCTGTATCCTTTAGGCACAGTACATAAGTGCTATGGCATCTTTAGAGGGAACAAAAATGCTTTAATTTCTTTTCAAACAAAAAGGGAAAAAAGTAAACACAACTCACATTTATCTTTATACAAACACATTCACAAAATATCATCATTATTATTACTACTGTTTTATGGTGCTAGAGATTGAACCCAGTGGCACTTAACCACTGAATTACATTCTCGGCTCTTTTTTTATTTCTTTTCTCCTTTGAGACAGGGTCTAACTAAGTTGCTTAGGGCCTCAGTTGCTGAGTCTGGCTTGAACTTGTAATCCTCCTGCCACAACCTCCCAAGGTGCTAGGAACTACAGGCTTGCAAAATATAACCTTTAATATTAATTTTTTTTATAACATAGGAAGAGCCCTCAAAAATACAAGTTCCTAAGGTCCATGAAACTCCTGAAACAGGAAGCTATTTGAGGGATGGGGGCATGCTCAGCAAAGTGCACACCTCTGCATCAAGGGGCAGGAGTGGCAGAAACTCTGTAAAACAGTATGAGCATAAGACAGAAGTACAAGCACTTACAATTCTTGATTTCAACATGTTACAAAGCAACAGTAATCAGGACAACATAGTACTGGCATAAACATAAAATATACAAACCAACAACATAATTCAGAATCCAGAAATAAACCCATTTATTCACAGTCAACTGATTTTCAACAAGTTCACCATTCAACTGGTTAAAAAACAGTCTTAACAGATGATGTTGGATAACCAGACCACGTTAAAAAAAACCCAGAGATGTTGGATTAGGGGTATAGCTCAATGGCAGAGCACTTGCCTGGCATGTGTGAGGCACTGGGTTCAATTCGATCCTTAGCACCAATAACACTATATAAAATAAAAGGCATTTTGTCCAAACCCGGCCCCCAAAAAACCACCCAGATGCTTCCACTTTGAAACAATAGAAAAATATTTTTGTGTATATAGTCCTAGCTGTTGAATGCAGGAACTTGAACACATTAGGCAAGCACTCTACCACTGAGCTATAGACCCTAGACTAAATGGTAAACAGTTATGTGTATTCACTACAAAAACAACAAAACGCATGCAACAGTATATGTGATACTTCTGAAAAAGGAACCCCATATAAAACTGTACTAACTTTTAGGCAAGATAAGAAAGAGTGGATGTGGTGATTCAGCGATCTTTTAAAAACATATTTTACTTGTAGGTGGACATAATACCTTTATTATTTATTTGTAGTGCTGAGGATTGAACCCAAGGCTTCACACATACTAGGGAAGGGTTCTAACGCTGAGCCACAACCCCAGGGATCTTTTTAACTGTCCTGACTTTAAATGTTGACTTAGTGGAACAATCCCCAAGTTTTAAAGGTCTCCTCCTGGAAGAATCCACATCTCCTTCCAACGCCTAGTAGGGAAGGCCAGTGCCAAGTCCCTCTCACCTGCAGGGAAATGTCATTGATCTGCACATCATCAGTGCTCCACTTCCCGAAGAGCTTGATGTCCGGGGTCTCTGCAACTGCAGGTGCGGCTGTCTCCCACTCCGTCATCCTGGGGCCAGGGTGAGAGCAGAAATAAACAGAGTCCACCAGCCTGGAGCACAGGCTCCAACTCCGGTGGGATCAACTGTGAGGCTGGGGGAATTAGAGGGGACCTAAGTAAATTGTGAACATCTAGGCACCCCACCCCCACCTCTGAGGCTGACCCTCCTCCTAGCGGTGAAGTGAAAAGCTAGGAGGGACCATTTTCTCAGGCTTCGGAAAAGCACTCGGCTGCCATCTGTCTCACCCAGGAGCCCTGGTTCCAAGACCTGACAAGTCACCTTGTCCACAGCTGCTTCATGAAGCCCTACAGTGGCTTAGCACACAATGCTAAGCACAGCATCTGACGGGAATCAAATACCGCCATGCCAACTTTACCCAAGCAAAATAAGCTGCTCTGAACGTCTTCCGCATCCTTGAGGTGGTAACACTATCTGACATAAGGATAACCGCACAAATGCTGCGACAGAACCCATGAAAAAGTTCCCATTCCGGCTTGAGACTAGGCAGACACTAAGAATTCTCTGAAGAAAACGAACACTGGTAACAAATGGTTACCAAGGAGCTACGAAAACGGGAACTTCCGGTCTCAAAGTGCAGCCGAAAATCCCACATCAGGGCCCGGGAGCGCTGCCTCGGCGGTGGAGGACCCTGGCGTAGCACCAAGCGGCCGCGCGCGCTTCCGACTACCCGTTTTCCAAAGAGGGGAGAGCCGAGCACGGAAGGCGCAGGCCCCTGGGCCCCTCCGCCGATCTCCAGAAGACCCTGGGCCGTCCCTTCGGGACCCAGACCCCCCCTACAGCCTAACCTGAGAGCACAGCTGGGGAGTCTCGGTCGCTCCGCGTGCACCACGCGCCACACTCGTACAGACAGGAAGAGGCCGCGCAGCGCAGACCGACGCTTTTAAATGGAGGGAAAACTTCCGGGTCAGCAGAGGCTACGGGCGAGCACAGTCGCACTGAGCGCTCACAGACCAATCCGGAGTGAGGTTGAAAGGCAGCCCCCCCAATCAGACGAACGCGCATATCCGCCGCGCACGCGCACTCTCAGAAGCGGGACCACAACTTGCCGGGCGGAAGTGCAGTAAGACGTAGTTGCCAGGACACGGGGGCCTGTGCACAAGTGCATAGACGTCCAAGACCAACGCCGCCATTTCAAACGAGGGCAGAAGTCCGGGATGCGATCGTTTCGGCCCGGCATTAGGCTCGGTACCCTATTGTTCTTTGCCGCCCTCAGGACTGCTTCCTCAGGACACACGCATCGCGTCTCCGCGTTGGTGGAGTGAGTCTGCCACCGCCCTCCGCAGTGCCCCGGTCCCCACGAGTATGCGCCATCCACGCGCGGCCCCTCCCCGCTGCCTGGGTCTTCGGGTCCCCGGCCGCGGCGGTCACTCCTCCGGTTACCTGCCGCCGGGATTTCCCCGCCGTCCTGCCTTTGGTACCCCAGTTTCGCGTCCTGGGGTCGGGTTCGCGGCGGTAAGAGCCAGACCCACATGCTGGAGCAGTGCTACCCATCTGGAGGTGGGGGAATTGGAGCGGGGCAGGGCTGGCAACTGGGTCCCCTCGGGGGCGTTCTTTATCCTGGTGCTCGCGGCCCCGGCTCTTGGGCTGCTGTTTTGAATTAGGCTGACTAATACTTTTCAAAGAATTAAAAAAATATATCTTTAATGTATCTATCTTATTTTTATGTGTTGCTGAGGATCGAACCCAGAGTCTTGCACGTGCTAGACGAGCGATCTACCGCTGAGCCAGAATCCCAGCCTCTGATTTCTGCTTTTGAGACCAAAGGCTGCAGTGAGGGATGGGACTGTTCCCCTATCCGGTTCCCACACAGGCCTCTATCTCCCCAGCTATTGCTTCTGCCAGCTGTTCCCAGAAGTTTCTCTGAAAAGGTCAGTTGGGGAGGGGCTGACAGTGTCCTTATAAAGATGAGTTGGGGATGTAGCTCAGTGCAAAAGGGGTTCAGTGCCCAAAACCACAAGGGAAAGAAGAGGCAAAGTTGGGGGAGACACCCATGTGGCCATAGAGACCTAGATTGAAGTGGTGCACCCATAAGCCATGGAACATGGAGCCGCCAGAAGCTTGAAAAAACAAGGAAGGGTCCTCCACAGAGAATGTGCCCTTGCATCACCTTATGAACTTATGATCTTTGGAACTCAGTAAATTGTGGTTTTAAGCCACTAAGTTTGTGACAATTTATTACTGCAGACATCCGCTCTAATATACTCCAGATACTGAAAAGCTCCCTTTGCCATGTTTGGCCTTCCTACCTCATTCTCTTGCCTCCTATAGTTAGGAATTACTCTGGGGTAAGCAGCTCCTTGATCCCATAGGGACAATTAAGAAACTAGGAACCAGATTGCTTACCTTTCAAAACAATCTTATGAGGTGGACATACCCATTTTACAGTCAAGGAGGCCCAGAGCAATGAAGTAACATTGTCCAGGTCAAAGAGCAGAAGGTGGTGAGGCTGGGAATCTCCGATGGCTGCCCCATGGTGTGATCTCTCCTACTTCAGCTGTTTTTCCCATGTCCCTGCATTGTGTCTCCCACAATTCTGGGGGCCCCTGCACATACACAATGCCTATGACTTATTTGTTCTGTGAACAAGGAGTGGTCCTTTCCCCTAGGTATGGCATAATCCAGACAGGGACTCTATCCCTAAACCCTCTCCCTCTTAAAAGGAAATGCTGCTTGCCCAGTAACCACGTGATTATGGGCTGTGGTTATAGAAGGGTTTGTCCTCCCTCCAGGCCTGCTGAAATAAAGGTGCAAAGGAATGAACAGGCATACTGACTCTCCAATTCTTGTAGGACTACCCTGTCTCTCCCTGCCACAATGCCGTGCCTATGGAGTGTGTCCAAACACAGGCTTCTAGGGACAGTTGCCTGTGCCAGTCCACCTGCTGGGTGACCTGGCTTAGGCCTCTTCTAGGTTCAGACTGCAAGCTGCAGATTGAGACCCTGTGTTGTCAGGATGACTGTAGCTCTGGAGAGATACAGGGAGAGTGCATGTGCGGAGGTGTTGATAAGAATGGATCCAGTCTAATCCCCATACTTAGGGTTATCTAGTAGAGAAAATGGGAGGCTGGCCAGGCATAGTGGAGCACACCTGTATTGTATTTTTTTTAAAAATATTTATTTTTTAGTTGTAGTTGGATACAGTATCTTTAATTAATTTATCTTTAGTTAATTTGTTTTTATGTGGTACTGAGGATCAAACCCAGGGCCTCACCCATGCTAGGTGAGCTCTGTACCACTGAGCCACAACCCCAGCCCCACCTCTGTATTCTTAGCTGCTGAGACCTGCAAGTTACAGGGCAGCTTGGGCAACTTTGACCTTGTCTCAAAATAAAAATGAAAAGGGCTGGTTACATATAGTTCAGTGATAGAGTGCCGCTGGGTTGAATCCCTAGTACTGGGGGTGGTTGGGAGTGCGCCCCTGCGTCATCGCCAAGGAGACAGCGCCCGGGTAAAGAACGCCTTTGCCCGGTCACGTTTTCGAGGGGTCTGGACCCAGAAATGGGCTTCCACTTCCAGCCTCTATGCAATAAGTGTTGGGTGGGGACGCAAAACACCTGGAGAGTTCTGAAATGTCCCAAGGAGCGCGCGCTTTCTGCAATGACAAAATCAGAATCTCGGAGTGAAGGCATCATCTGGACGCCAGGTGACCCTACAGCCTCTACTGAGAATCACGGCCTCCCAGCCACACGAGTGGTGAGACTGTACTTGTCTCCTTGGTCCTTGGTCTTGGATAGGATGAGCTGGTCAGACATCCTACCTATTTGTCACTCTCATCTTTTCCCCATCTATCTCGTGGCCCCCTCCATAGACTTTTTTTTTTTTTTTTTTTTTGGCATTGGGGATTGAACCCAGGGCCTTGTGCATGCGAGGACTGGGCACCTCTCCACACCTCAGACCTGCCCTGTAGATCCTCTTGGGCTCACCGGACTTCCCGGGCCGTGTACCAACCCCCTGGGGGAGTTGAACCTCACTAATTTTCTGGGTTTCTCTCGCCCTTTGGCTCTGCAGCTCCCCTGTGCCCTAAGGTGATGATTCTGCATCCTGCTCTCAACACCAGCAGCCCTGGGGACACTTAGAAAGGATTTGCTGTCAAAGCAGCCTGGGGCAGCTGTAATGCAGGACTGGGGACATGCTTCCCAGCTCCAGGGACCTGAAACCCAGATTATTCTTTGCCATGCTTGTTCTTGGTTCTTGGGTCCAAGATCAGAAGGATTTTCAGTTTCAGGTGGGGGTAGTTGGATGGTGCAAGCTGGAAGGAAGCCAGGGGCGGAGGGGGGCAAGGCCTGGGTTGGGTTGTGGGAGGCAGGGTTTTTTTGGTTTGTTGGTTTGGTCCTGCCCCGCCCCCCCCCCCCATTATTGGGGGTTCAACCCAAGGACACTCTTATCATTGAGCTATATTCCCAGTCTTTTTTATTTTTGAGGGGGCACCTCTCCACACCTCAGACCTGCCCTGTAGATCCTCTTGGGCTCACAGGACTTCCCAGGCCGCGGGATTGAATTCAGGGGCACTGGACCACTGAGCCATGTACCCAGCCCTGTAGGCCATGTAGGAATGCTGAGGTCTGTCAGGAGGCAGTAGGGGCAGGACAAGGGGAAGGCCTGCCTGAAAGGCAGGGCAGGGCAGAGAAAACAGTTTGCAACAGTCTAGCTGGAATGATTCCGGCAAGCTTTAAACCGCAGACTATTTCCTAGTTGTTTGGCACCTGCCCTGGATGACTGAAACAGGAATATTGCCTCCAGAGGCACATGGCCCAAACTGGTTGTCTGCGTATCAAAGACTTGCTGCTGGCTGGCCCCAGGGGGGGCTGCTGTTGAGACAGGTCCTGTTGTTGCCCAGGCTGGACTAACATGATCCTCCTGCCTCAGCCTCAGTGCTAGGACCACAAGTGTGTGCCAACCTCCCAGCTCAGACTTTTGAGTGAAAGAAACCATAAGGTACAGAGAATAAAAATATTCTCATATTTTCACCTTCCATCCTGTGAATGAGGCTAAAGGTCTCCAAGCTGGTGTTCCCTGCTTCTCATGCCCTCTGGTTCTAGTTGCAGCATTCCAGGGCCCCTTTTTAGCTTCCTTATATGCTCATGACCTCAGCAAGGTCATGCCAGGGAAATGCCCTGTCTGGGGATTGGCTCGGTGACACTGGTAACAGCCATCAGGCCTAGACCTTCTTTGAGCACTCTGGGTCTGTACCAGAGTACTAATTGTCCATGCTTAAAATTTCCCATGTGTGCATATGTGTGTGGTGTTTTGTTTGTTTTTTGGTACTGGGGATTGAACCCAGAGGTGTTTTACCAATGAGCTACATATCCAGCGAACCCTCTCCACCCCCGTTTTTGAGTATTTTGAGACAGGTCTAAGTTGCTCAGGGCCTTGCTAAGTTGCTGATACTGGCCTTGAACTTCCAGTATTCTTGCCTCAGCCTCCTGAGTTGCTAGGATTACAGGAGTGCACCATCAAACCAGCAGGTGTGTGTTTTTAAGACAACGGACACTTATCATCTTGTATATTTTCTTAGGGTGAAGAAGTAGGAGGAGCTTGTCAGGGTGGTTCTGACTCAGGGTCTCCCCACTGTGCCGCCCTCCTTCCGGGCCGGCCCTCAGGGACAGCAAGTTTCAGCACTCACTGGACATCTGTGCTGGGGTTGAAGCTGCATTCATCTGAAGGCCCTTTTCGGAGCTAGAGCCACTAAAGACCAGGGATTTCTTGTGGGCAGAACCCCTGGTACTCAGGATCGAACCCAGGGAACTCCTTCCCTTTATGACTTCACTCAACTTAAGTGGGTACGGTAGGCCACCTATGGGGCACTCAGACTGCCAGGAAAAGCTGGAGGGTGAGGGTGACGGGCTCTGTCTGATGCTGGGTGCTTTAATGATGAGCCTCAGGGTAGAGGGGAGGATGGCGGGTACAGTACACCATCTTCCTCACCTGCTTCATAGCCAGAGAGAAAACACGCAGCTGAAGACTCAAGGAGGTTGGTTAGACGTTAGAAGGAACCTGGGCCCCTGAGTCACTGGGGACACAGCCTTCCTTGAAGGGCCCATTGACCCACTTCAGACTGTCCCAGGGGAAAAGTGTCGTATGGCACTGAGCTCCTGTAATTGTTATGGCAGTGTTGCCTGCTGCTGAAGTCTTTTTAAAAAATTAAAGCTAAGGTCATTACTTGTGCAAAGTGAGACAAGACAAACATGTTAAGGATTTTTACTTCCTTGGTTTTTTATTTGTTGGTTGGTTGGTTCTGGGGGCTGGACTCAGGGTACATCTCTAGTACTTATTTGAGACAGGGTCTCATTAGTTGAGGATACTGTCCTTGAATATGAAATCCTCCTGCCTCAGCCTCTCCATTAGCTGGGATAATAGGTGTATGCCACCAACCTGGTGGATTTTTACTTATTGACTAGAGAAACAGTAAGATGTCTGCAATTCTTTGAAGATGGAGGAAGGGACCACAAGCCAAAGAATACAAGGAAAGCAGCTGAACCTATTGGAAAAGGCAAGAAAAGTGGTTCTCCTCAGAGCCTTAGTGGGAGCTCAGCTGAAATCAACTGTGTGTGTGGTGGGGGTGGGGGTGTTGGGGATTGAACCTAGGGTCTGAGGATATCTTGATTTCAGCCTAGTGATGTTCATGTCAGGCTTCTGGCCCCAGAACTGTGGGGGGTGGGGGGAAATACATTGTTTTTGGTACTCGGGATGGAACCCAGGAACCTTACCACTGAGCACAGGGTATCAGTAAATTGTTGAGGCTGGCCTCAACTTACAATCCTTTACTTTAAGCCTCTCGAGTGTCTGGGATTACAGACATGCATCATCAAGGCCTGACATTACGGTTGTCTTAAGTCATGAAGTTCGTGGGAATTTGCTGCAGCACAGGAAACGTTTCTCTTCCCGATATGGACTCCATCCACTCCCTTGGTAGTTCTCCCCTCTCAAGCTGAAGAAGGCTGCAGCTGTTCCAGCTGATGTGCTCAGAGCTTCAAGTTCTACAGGAAATGGAGGCGCCCACAGAATTCTTGGCCCCAGGATGCTCACAGGTCCACCTCTTTCGCTGGGCGATGTATGGCTGGGCCATGGGCCCACACTCGTCTGGGCCACCAGGACTGGGAGTGGGGACTGCCCGGGGGAACAAAGCTAAAGAGGCGGGGAGACGGACTCGGCTAGGACGCGTGGTCCCCACCGTGGCTGGCCACCGCGCGGAGGGAAGCAGCCGCTAGCGGCCGAGACGTGCGGGTGTGGCGCCGGCCGGGGTCCCGCGCCGTCTCAGCTCCGAGCGGGCGCCGGTCTCCTCACAGACCCTGTGCCGTCCGTCACTCAATCCGGGGAGCTGGCCGGGCTCGGCCAGGACAATGAGTGAGGTGGACGGCCCCTAGGCTCGGGGGCCGGAGGAGCCTCCCCGAGACCACCGAGAACCAGGCCGCCACGGCGCCCAGAGCGGCCCGGAAGTGGGGCTCAGGCGGAAGTGCCGGGACTGGCGGGTCCTCTCTGCGCACCCTTCCTCTTCGTGCGTTAGTTCGCTCTCGCGTCCCCACTCCCCGGCTCCGGGCCCTCCCTGTCCCTGGCCGCGCCTCACTCCTGGCTCGCTCGCCTGCCTGTCGGCGCCTGGACAGTGCCAGCCGCGCTGTTCCTTCGGCCCAGGCCTTGGTGGCCGCGGGAGGACGGCCTGCGGGAACCGGAAGGGGAGGTGGGTGTCCCAGTTAGGGGGAGTGGCCAGTAGGAACCGAAGGTCCCACCCGGGCCTGGAGGTTCTCTCCCGGGAAGGGCTGGCGGCTGTGCCCGCCGTGTGTCCCCCGCAGGGAAGCCCTGGACCCCACACGACTCTATGGGAAGAGAAGTCGTGAACCCACTCGACTCTCCAGGGTGACAAAACAACAGCTACGGTGAAAAAAATTGTAAGGCCTGTCCCCTGTGTACCTGCAGCCCCAGGCGAAAGCCCCCTGCCCAGTTAAACCCTGGAAGTGCTCAGCGTGCGTCGCGAACACCTAAAAACTTGAAAGGAGGGTCTCTGGAAAGCCAATCCCAGCTGCCCAGGAGGCTGAAACAGGAGGATTGCAAGTTTCAGGCCAGCCTCAGCAACTTAACGTGGCCTTGTCTCAAAATAAAAAACAAAAAGGTCTGGAGATGTGGCTTAATGCTTAAGCACCCCTGGGTTCAATCCCCAGTACCAAAACACCACCAACAACAAAAAAGCTAAATGGAAGGGACCCTGCCTAGTAATCCTGGCCACCTCCACAGTTGTTAAGGTCACATAAAGAGTGAAGATAGCTCCTGCTTCTACTGAGTCAGGACTGGATTTGCAGACCCCCATCAGTGAGCCAATTGAGGACCTCAAGCTACTCTTTAGTACAATCACTTAAGGATTAGCTGAGTATTTTAATAAGGTAATAACTATTTTGTCTTATCTTTAACCAAACTTACTCATTGTCTCTGAGTAAACCTTCCAACCAAGGTGTAGGGATCTCGTTCCCAGGACTGAACCTCACCCTTTAGTCAGTAATTGGCTCAAGTCAGCCTCTAAGAGATCTTTAGATCTAACATATTCGTTTAAAACTTTACAATTGATCCCATATAATGCTTGACCCGAAATGCAGACCAGAGTTGTGCCTCTGGATGTGATCATGCGATGGAAATGTGTCATAAAAGGCCAGGTACTCCAGGGGTTGGAAAAACTACACTAGGCAAAGGACTTGCATCAATAGTAGGACTGAAATACATTAATGTGGGTGACTTAGCTTGAGAAGGGTAGTTATATAATGACTGATGAAGAATATGATTGTCCCATTTTAGATGAAGATAGAATAGTTGATGAGTTAGAAAACCAAATGAGAGAAGGTCAAACTGTTGTAGGGACAGATGAGGCAAGGCACCAAACGTAGCAGGAAACAGTCCTATTTGGCTGCAGCCATGTTCAGAGGGCATAGCTTTTGCTGTAATCAGTTAATCCTCTGAACCCTGAGTTCATGTAGTTTCAGAGTTTTACACCCAGCATGTAAGGGGAGGGGCTCAGAAGTTCACAGTCTGCAGAAGTCCACATAAAGGAAGCTTTTTCTTTCACTGTTTGGGCAAGTTAACCCTTCAAGGACAACACTTGAGAAGGGGAGAGCTTATTCTCCCCTCTCTTTCCTCCCCCTGCCAGCTATTACAATGGAGCCCAATTAGCAACTTCTCTTATCTTAAAAATGTAGACATCTCTGTGAAGCCCAGCTCAAGGCCAGAGGCCTTGTTTGCACATTTCTACAAACAACTATACTGGATACGTTTGAAAAACTAGTAAGGGGTGTCCAGCACCTGGAGTGCTGGTATCTTCTCGGCCAGTGGCCAAATAAACAGGGCGACACGAAAATAGGAAGTTTATCTACATTGGACTCTTTTGCTGACAGTCCTAAAATCGGCCATGGTGAAGATTTCTGGAGAAGACAAGACTTTTCTGTGGAGAAAGAGGGTTCCACTTTAAAACTATTGTTGATTACCATAGTTGTGATTTCTTCCTTGGACACTGGTTTCACATAGTTTTTGTGTTGAGAACAGATAACAATGTATTGTACAAAAGACTTGAAACAAGGGTTTATGTGGTGAGAAGAAATTAAAAGATAACATTCAGTGTGAGATTTTTCAAGTTCTCTGTGAAGAAGCCATAGCATCCTACAGAAGAAATTGTGCATCAACTGTCCAGCAATAAACCAGAACTAGAATAATATAGATCATCTTGAAATGGATTGGGTTAGAGATAATAGCACTTGATTGGCCACTTTACAGTCACTCTTATTGATTTCTTTCTGTCCACTTCATAGAAATTGTCCACGTACCAGTAAATATTAAAATCATGTTGCAGTCCTAGCAGGTGCACATGCCTGGGTCTCTTTTTCTCTCCATGAAAGCTAAACAATCTCAAGTATAATGAACATAATATTAAAAGTAAAAATTGTCATTTAATGCTTTAGTTACTAAATAAATATGACCAAAGAGGTAGATATCTTTTATGCTTATTATAGAAGATACAGATGATTTATTAAAGTAAAAAGTAAAGCAAAAAAAAAAAAAACTTTACACCTTACCCACAGTCTTTTAAATTTGTCTAACCCAGGGTTGGCCAAGGTCTGCTGGATTTACCTGTCTGCAGCTCCACAGATAATATTGCCATTCCAGGCCATGTGTATCCATCCTAAATATGAAGGTGGTCATCCATTCCAGCTAATAACTTTTGATGATTTATACTAATTTAAAATCACAGGTACTACTAAACACAATGACTGCAAGGGCAATTCAACTCCTTCAGTACTAAGACTTCATCTTGCCTGCCAATATAGGGCTTATTACAACCCAAATGAGGCTCAAGTTCCAGCGCCCTTCTATCTGGAGGAAGCAGAGGGCACAACCAGGGGAAATTAGAAGACCATTTCTGCAACCACACCTTGAAAAATACCCCCTCAAACAACCATGCTAATTATGCAGAGGCCCAATATGCCCCCTTTAAACAAACAGTACAGTCTTCTGAAAACCAACATCAAAAAGTATTAATTATTAAACAGAAACTTAGGCTACAGGACAGACTTTCTGCTTGCACGGTATCGTCCCTTGGGAGACTTGTTCCAACCCTATCCCTGCAGAATGCTTGCTAATCCTCGGATATGAAAACTTGACTGTGGAGTCTCAGTGACATAAAAAGAAATTACTTGGACTGGGGATTTAGCAAAGTTGGTAGAGTGCTTTCCTTGCATGTACAAGGCCAAGGGTTTGATGCTCATCACCAGGAAAAAAAAGACCTTAGGGGCAACCCTAGACCAGTCCCATGGTCCCTTCCAGCCTCTGACAGGGGCTACATTAACTAGAACCCTATTCACATGGGGATTTGAAAATTAAAAAAAAAAAAAAAACTTACATGTTCACTATTGAAACTAGTTTCTTTGTTGAACAAATTCCTACTTGTGCCTACCAGCTCACTGGACAGGAACGTGTACACTAGTCTATCTAGCATAGCCCCTAGTAATAAGTCTCTAATCACGCCTTTCACATCATCCATTAGACCTAAGCAGGATATACAACTAATTCCTTTCCTGGTGGGATTAGGAATAACTGCTGAGTGGTACAGAGATAGAACAATCTTCTCCCCCTCCGATTTTCTGGTTTTGTCTGAAGATCTAATAGCCTCAGGGGCAGAGAGCAAGCCAGGCAAGTGGGTGGCAAAGGCCTTCAGGACCTGGAGAGGGGGAGCCTGCCTGGGCTCAGGAGGAGAGTGGTGGGGGTGCGTGTGTGCATGGTGTTGCACAGGATAAGTGCACTCCAGCTCTTCCTGTGTCCTGAAGCCTTTGGATCCTCCTCATTACCCCACAGCAGCTCTGGAAGTTGTCTCATTGAATTTGGGCCACCATGGAGTCCAGTGATCAGCCAGACTACTAAACACACTTGATCTTCACGCTGCAAGAGCTCATAACTATGTCTCGTCTTGTAAGTTATCCCATATGAATCAAGAGGATCCAGGGATGGAAACTGTGATGCACACCTGCAACTCCAGCTACATGGGAGCTGAGGTGGAAAAGTCACAAGTTCAAGGCCAGCCTCAGCAACTCAGCAAGACTTGGTCTCAAAATAAAAACAGCTGGGGGTGGGGAGTGTATCACAATGGTAGTGCTTGCCTAGCATGTTCAAGGTCCTAAGTTCACTCCCCAGAGCTGGGAGGGAAATAATAGTTGATCCTGGCTCTTATGGCTTGGATATGAGGCATCCCCCAAAAGTCTCTGTGTAGGAATTCCCTGTGTAGGAATACTCAGAAGCAAAGTGACAAATTATGAGAGCGGCAGCCTAATGACAAGCTGATTCATGGGCCCATGTTGTATCCTGTCTTCTTTGGTAAATACCCTTAGATGTCACATTTATTCCCCAGTTTCTACCACGCGGCCTGCGCAGTGGTTTTATTAATGAGGTTCTAGGCATAAAGTTAGTTAGAAGAGATTGAAATAAAACACAAGACTCAGTTACCTTATTTCTATTGCTAGGTCCGAGACGGCTCCCCTCTCTGGCTCGGTCCTCTAAACTGCTCAGCAGGGCAGCAGGGATTACTCAGGGCTAGCAGGAGAGAGAGAGTGAGCACGCCTGGGACCAGCCTTTTATTGGGGAACAAGAGATTCAGGGGAGAATACCATCCAATGAAGGTTGGGGGGGGGCTGCACTCCAAGGTCAGGGTCAGTGATTGGGTCCCTGGGGTCAGTGGTCAGGCACACCTCCACACGGATGGGCTCTCTCATCAGGAAAGGGTCTGGAAAACTTCGACTTTGCCAAAGTGCCTCAGGCCCTTAACAGGAGTCACCCGATCACATGTTAGAATGGCTTCCCACACCAGTTTATGCTAATTACAGGAGGGAGGCTTTGCAGCTGTACTGAGGTGTGATTGGCGTCCTCCAGAGTCAGGTTTTACACTCATCTACCTAGAGCACGAGGCTCAGCAAAGGTCTAGGGGTTGAGGATCTGGCTGTAGGTCATGGGGCCCTCAGAAGGCACCTACCATGGGTGGCCTACATGACAGTCGGCTAGCTACTGGGGAACTTGGGCAGCCTAGGTAGTGTCCACAGCTGTGTCACCAGCAGAGGCTGGAGACACAGGTTTGAGCTCAGTGTCCTGGGTAACAGGTGGGACTTGATGGAGAAGTTGCAGCCCCCAGGTTACAGACAACCCAAGTAACTCACAGGGTCCCCCACCTCTGGGTCACTGTGGGGTGTGGCTCATGAGGGCAGGACAGAACTCCACATTTCTTCTCAGAAAAGGACCCTAGTGCTGTGCACATCCATCACCAGTTATCCATTAATAGGACTATTGCTCAAGCCATGGTGGCTTCCTGTAAGGTTCATCCTTGTCCCCAGTCCCAAAGCCTCTGTCCCTGCCTTTTGGGAAAGACAAACAAGGGAAGAGGTCAGTGCCCCAAGCCACCTGCCACTATACACAACACCAACACTGGTAGGCAGTGGAGTGCGGGGTCACCACCATGTCTGTGCTGCTGGCCTTCCTGCTGCTCTGGGGTAAGGTGTTGGGTCTGGGGTACCCTGGGACAGGGCTATGTGAATGGAGCATCATGGGTGCTGTCTCTACAGGTCTCACCCTGGACCCAGCAACCAAGGCAGCCGTGGGTAAGTGCAGGGCTGGGGCCTGGGGGACAGTGGGCCCACGAACTGTGGGGAGCCCCAGCACCAAGTTGACCTAACGTCCCCTGCCCCAGTATTTGAGACCAAACCCAGCCTGTGGGCAGAGCCAGAATCACTGCTGGAACCCTGGGCCAACGTGACCCTGAGGTGCCAGGCCCGCCTGGCGACCCTGGACTTCCAGCTGCTCAAGGATGGGGAGATCCAGGAGCTTGTGCACCTGAGTACACCCACCATGGAGCACCAGTTCCTGCTGGGAGCAGTGACCAGTGACAACCAGGGCCTCTACCGCTGCCGCTCAAGGTTTTCGGATGGACGATGGACCGCACTGAGCAACCTTTTGGAAGTGACAGGGACAGGTGTGCAGTGCTGAGGATGGAGTCCAGGAGGCAGTGGGGTGGAAGCTGATGGGCAGTCTCCCTGCAAGTCACCTGGCTTCTGAGCCTGCTTCCCTTCTGTCCAGCGGGGAGGACGTTTGTACCCTTCCCACAGGGCTCAGAATAAATGGCTGAATCCCCAGAGAGTGCTCAGGGCCCACAGTGAGTCCCTCCAGGCTTGCTCTTGCCTCCCTTAAAAATATGCTCCACCTACCTGTGTCCCTCCCCTTTTCAGAGTATGGGGTCCAGGTACAGGTGAGCCACCCTTGTCCAAGTCATGCAGAACCACTCACCCACCCTGCCTCTTCCACAGAGCCCTTGCCCCCACCTTGGCTCTCCACGGAGCTGGTGCCCTGGATCACACCCGGCCTGAACACCACTCTGCTGTGTCACGGGGGGCTGTTGGGTGTCACCTTCCTGCTGAGGCGGGAAGGCGACGATGGATTTTTGGAGGTGGCTGAGGCTGGGAAGGGCAGAGAGGTCACTTTCCCAGTCCATCGGGCCGGCAATTACAGCTGCAGCTACCGGACCCACAGCGCAGGTGACCCCTCTGAGCCCAGCGCCACTGTGAGCATCGACGAGATGAGTGAGTGTTGAACCCCAACACTGAGACCCCGCGCGGGGCGTGGGAATTCAGAGAAGGAAGGTTGCTCCTGAGGCTGCTGGGCAGACTGGCGCCACCGCAGCGACCTCTCTGCCTTGCAGCCACGCCGCCGCCGCCAAGTTTAAGAGCACAGTTCCCCGAGGTCCTGCGCCCAGGCGACCGCGCGACCCTCATCTGCGTGGCGCCCCTGGGCGGCGTTGACTTCCAGCTGCGGCGGCGCGGAGAGGAGTTGCTGGTCCCCAGGAGCACCACGAGCCTGGACCGCGTCTTCTTCCACCTGAACCCGGCGGACACGTGGGACAGCGGTCCCTACACCTGCCGCTACCGGCTGCGCTCCGAGGAAGCCGCCTGGTCCGCGGACAGCGCGCCCACGGAGCTGGTGTGGAGCGACGGTGAGTCAGGCGACCAGCAGGGGCTGGCCACGGGCGCACGTGGCCCTCCGGGAGGCCGAGGGAGAGGTGGGACCAGCGGAAGCGCGGGTCCATGCACCGTCCTTGCGGATGGGTTCTCGCGGCGACATCCAGGCCCCGCGTGGAATGACTGGGTCAGGCGGCGGCTGTGGCATGAGCCATCTGTCCCGGGGCCAGGGAGGGCGGCGGGCAACGAGCCCCCGGGCCGCAAGTCCAGGCTCGCTGAGGCTCACACCGTGGGCACTGGACCGCGATCCCCGAATGAGCGAGTTCATGGGCGCCGCAGACCCTGCGGTGCCAGCCCCGGTCCGAGGGCCGTCCGGCCCCCGGCGCCCAGTGGCCTCCTGGGAGCCGGTGTTCCTGGCCTGGGAAGCGCTGTGCGCTTGGAGGCAGGCGGTCCTTCGCGCGCCGGGATGTCTATAGCGGGAGCTGGGTCCCGGCAAAGGCAGGGACAGCTCGAGGCCCAGCCGCCCTCGGCCAGGTCAGCGTCCTTCTCTTCCATAGACACGCTGCCCGCGCCGGTGCTCGTGGTGGAGCCGGAGGGCACAAGCCCTGCGACGGGCTCGCTCGTGCGGCTGCGGTGCCGCGGGCCCCGGGCTGGGCTGCGCTTCGCGCTGAATCGCCAGGGCGCGGGCCGGCAGCGCCTGAGTGGCCTGCTGAGCCCCGCGGGGCCAGAGGCGGTCTTCGAGCTGCGGAATGTGTCAGCCGCGGACACGGCCAACTATAGCTGCATCTACGTGGACCCGACGCCGCCCTTCGCTGGCTCGGCACCCAGCGCGCCTCTGGAACTGCGGGTAGAAGGTGAGCCCGGCGCGGGAAGGGCGTAGGCGTGACGCTCAGTCTCCCTACTCTGAGGGTCCCGCAGCGCCCCCAGTTCTGGCCTGATTCCCTCGAGTCCGAGCCGTGGGCTCCAGGTGGTGCTGACCAGGGCCTGGGGGCCAGAGCCAGGTGTGCCATTCAAAGCCCTTTTCGGGGCCGCGCCTCCGCAGGCGGGGTCCAGGGGTGATTCTCCCGAGCTCCGGGGTTCCACCACGTACCCCTCATTGAGGTCTCCTGGGGAGGAGGCGGTCCAGAGGCCGCGCCCTGCCGCCTGACCCTTGAACCTTACACCGGGGACAACGCCGTTTCCTGGATGGCTTCTTCCCGTCCATGACGCTGGGGGTTCCCACGGAACCTCGGGGCAGGCCGGGCCTGGGGGTCCCGTCGTCCTGGCGGCCATGACGCAGAGGCGAGATTCAGACGTGACAGTGCAACGGCTGGGTCGCTGGGCAGGGAGTAGAGAGGCAGACCCGCCTCGGGCACGGGGTCTCGGGAGCGGCCAGGGCCTCACTGCTCACTGCGCGCAGGGCTGCTTCCCCGACCGCGGCTCCGAGCCCTGTGGAGCAGGTCGGTGCCCGCGGGCCGCGACGCCGTCCTGCGCTGCGAGAGTCCTGTGCCAGATGTCGCCTTCGAACTGCTGCGCGAGGGCGAGGAGAAGCCCTCGGTTACGTTCCGCACGGAGAGCAACTCGGCTGACCTGGTGCTGCAATTTGTGGGGCCCCAGCACGCGGGCAACTACAGCTGCCGCTACCACCCCTGGGGGGTCGGCTCCTTCCTGTCGGGGCTCAGCGACCCGGTGGAGCTCCTGGTGGTGGGTAAGCACTGGGCATGAGGCCCACGGGGCACCAGAGCGGGCGAGGCAGGCCTCCTACCACGCCCTTCCTTCCCAAGGGGTGTCCGGGGCAGGGGGCCCAGGCTTGCTCCTGTCTCACTTCTCGGGTCTTATTGCCTAGGACGCTGATTCCGCAACCCTCCTGCTGCAGCTGGAGGCCACACCCTGGGAGGCTGGCAGCCTGTCCCTCATTTCTCCTAGAAGTTAATAAATGTCAAGAATGTTTAAAACGTGTCTTTGTCAACAGGTTCAGGGAGCTGTTCTTTCAGAATTGAGATCCGTGTTCTGAAAAGTGGATGGGCTCTGGATTGGATCCTGAGGGTGGAGGACTAATTCTGGGTCCACACTTTCCAAAGCCCCTCTTTTCTTTCCTTCTTCTAATATTTATTTTTTAGTTGTAGTCGGACACCATATCTTTATTTTTATGTGATGCTGAGGATGGAACACAGGGCCTCGCACATGCTAGGCAAGCGCTCTACCACTGAGCCACAACCCCGGGTCCCCCAAATCCCTTTCTTCTGGCTCCTCCACCAAGCTGCCTCCTATTCCCCAGGCACCTCTGCTCCGCCTGGCAGGTAGCCTGTCTCCAGACCTCCCAACCCTGCTTTGACAGGGGCAGTCCCCACACCAGGCTGCATTCTGTGGTCTCCTCCTCCAAGTCTGATGGTGGTCCTGGATGGTGGCAGAGCTGTGTAAGCCGCTGGATTTTGGTCTTCCGCTCTCCCACAGCTCTGACAATCCCCTGGGCCACTGCGTGGTCCCTGCCTAGAGCTGGTTGGTGAGGTCCTGGCACACAGTAGGTGCATTAGCATCATTAAGTAATGATACAGTGTTCTGTGATGTCTATAAATGACTACATCCTCCATGAATGGAGTGAGCTCTTTCTCTAGCTGGGACTTTATATATATATATGAGAGAGAGATGGAACCCTGGAGTGCTTATCCATTGAGCTACATCCTAGCCTCAAGTAAAAACTGAATTATTTTACTTAGAGTCAGAGTCTGGAAAAGTTGCTGAGGTTGGCTTTGAACTCACCATCCTCCTGCCTTAGCATCCTCTGCTGCTGGGATCACAGGCATGCACCACTACCCCTGGCTCAATTTTCAAAACATTTTCAAAGAACTTTGGCTTTGTTAATTTTTCTATTGTCTTTTTTTTGTGTCATTCCCTTTCTTCTATTTCTGACTTAATTTTTCTGGGCCTGGAGTTTCACTTTCCAGAATGTTTTATAAATTCAATTTAATATAGGACATTCTTTGGTTAATTTTAGTAGCTTCTGACTTTCAAGGCAGCACTTTCTTGTAAGTTTTTTGATATAAGTGTACAGAGGTATTTGATATGTTCCTTTATTGTGCTTTTGATATCTATGCTATAGCCTGTGTCATTCTGGATGTTAGTACAGGTTAAGTATCTCTTAACCAAAATGCATGGGAACAGATGTCATGCTGAATTTCAGATTTTGGAATATTTGCATATATAATGAGATATTTGAGGGACAGGACCCAAATCTAAACGAGACTCCGTTCTTTTACTTACACTTTCTATAACAGTCTGAAGGTACCTTTACACAGTACTTTTAGTACACCTGCATGTGACTGCAACCCACTGAAGGAAGTCAGGAGTGGAAATTTTCATATGTGGCATCATATTGGCGGTCAGAAGTTTTTGGATTTTGGAACATTTCAGATCTCTGGATTAGGGATGCTCAACCTGTAATTTGTTCCTTCTCACTCTTAAAATATCAGACTGACTGAAGGTGTGTCGGTCCTTTCTGTCTTGGGTGGTGTTGGGGATTGAAGTCAGGGATCCTCTACCACTGAGCTGCACCCACAGCACCTTTGTTTTTTTGAGACAGGGTCCATGTTGCTGAGGCTGGCCTGGAACTTGTGATCCTCTTGCCTCAGCCTCCTGTGAAGCTGGGATTACAGGTGTGCACCGCTGCAGCCAGTTAAAGTTCACTTTCCCAAAGTGCACAATTTGGTGGCTTTAGTATATTCACAAGATTAGGACATGGTGTCTGCTGAAGTACCTGGTGTTCTCAAGTCCAGAGCCGCCAGTGCCGGCCATGTGACCTCAGCCAGTCAGTTATATCCCCAGCCCCTGGCACTACGGGGAGGCTCCGGTTCTCTGTGTGCTGTGAGGAGTAAATGACACTGTATACAAATTACTTGGCAGATTGACCAGCAAGCACAGTCCCTCAATAGAGTCCTCTTTCCCCTGCCTGCCCTTCAGATGGACATGGGCATCCCACGGTAAAGTGGCAGAGAAGCCTGGAGCCTTGGTGGATGGAGGCCGGGCACATGGGGGACAGCAAAGTGGAGCTTGGTGCCTCAGTCAGAGCCAGAAGAGGGGTCAGGTGTGGTACAGTGATCTTGTCTCTGCTTTATGGAGGAGGCCACGGAGGTTCAGGAAGTCACCCTGGGAGCAGGCTCCGCTGGACATCAGGCTCATGCCAATCTTGTTCCTCCCAGCGTGTGGGAACCTGTGCAGCCACGTCACTGGAGCCCTCAGTTTCTGCCACGTGTGGCCAGCTCTGCCTGTGCCAGGGCTCTCCGAGACACCGAGGTCTCTCCCTGGGTCTCACCTGCCTGCTCTGAACCTCTTCAGTCTTTGTGGTCTGTGTGTTTGTGACATAGGGACCATGTGATGGAGATGCTGAGGGTGACAGTGACCAGTCCATGATGTAACAGATTAAGTGCCTCACACAGGACGGGGTCACAAAGCAGAGGCATGAAGGCAGAACCTGGACATCAGTTACACGCTGGACCTTGGAAGAGGGGCAAGGCTGCAGAGTTGGTGAAGGGCGGCAATCACTGCATTGAGTCTGCCCTTCCAAGGGCCCTCGGGCCCCTGGTGCTGTGGATTCAGACACATGTTGAGTCACTGCCTGCCAGCTGGCCTGGGCACAAGGGCTCTTGCCCTGCAGGGTGCAGATCTGGGAGCCTGTATGTCAGGACAATGTGGAGTGTTGTGGCTGCTCAGGGAAAGCACCAGCCATGATGGTGACATCAGTCAGGGCCTGTTGCATCATGTGCACTGAAGCACTGAGCCCTCAGGCCCTGCACAGATCCCATGCTCTGCAGTTGTAAAGGGACAGGTAGGAGGTGAGAGAGAGGGCAGGGTGCCCTGGAAGCAGAGAGGAGTGGAGTCGGCTTGAGGAGGCAGGAACATGAGAGACATCCCAAAGGAAAGAGAAGTACAGGAACAAAGGCACGAAGTGGGGAAAGTATGACTTTTTAGGAACCAATGCAGTTCCAGGAGGCTGTGTCACAAGGCCAGAGAAGAACAGGTCACTGAGCCACAGGTGAGGAGTCTGGCTTGCCCATAGGGGGCACTCTGGAACCACAGTCACAGCACTGCACACAAGCCAGGGGCAGCACTTGTACACACACTTGAGAATGATCTAAAGGCTGCTCGGGTCCCAAGGTGAAGTGTGTCTTGGCCAACGTGTAACCATTCGGGAAGGTCTGCTGTAGGTGGAGAGCTTCCCACCAGAGGGACACAGTCAGGTTCAGGTACCAGGCCCAGGAGGACGCAGCAGGGGAGAGAATGATGGCATGAAGGGGACCCTGTTGTCACCCAGGTGGGAGACACGGAGGGCTGCATGAGGTGGTGGAAGGGGTGCACTAGAGATCGGCCTCGGGTGAAACAAAGGGTGCATGAGGCAAGCCAGAGGAGAGAGGGCGTGGGCAGGCGCTGGGCAGCAGCATCGATGAACAGGAGAGCGAGAGATGGTCTGGCGAGGGTCTCACAGGAGGCAGGTTCGGAGTTAGGCACAAAGAGGGAGGAATGGACACTGGGTGCAAAGGCACAGAGGAGTCACGGCAGGCGTCCTTCTGGACTGAGCAGCACAGAGGAGCGAGAAGAGCAGTCCCAGAGAGCATGGCTGGTTTCCCTGCCCGGAGCCTTGGGGACACCTGCACCCTGACAGACACGTGCCTGCACTTGCCCCAGCCCTGAGAACCAATCCAAATTCAAGCTCAGCTGCCTCTGGGACTGACCTGAGTGGGATATTAAGGAAAGAAGGACCCTTCTGGAAGCTTCCCAGCTGGCTGAATCACTCTGTCCTGGTCCTCGAATGCAGATTCTCTGACAGCCCTGGTCTGCTGTCAGGCATCTGGGGGGCTTGTCATCACCCACCCTGTTCTCCACTCAGGGCTCCGCACTGGTAGAAGCTGAGATTCTGAGGAAGGCTCAGTTCTGTCCCGAGAGCAACTTCAGTCACTGCAGGACCTTGATGTGGACCCTCAGGTGCACCAGGAGGGCCGAGCTGAGGCTAAGGCTTTCCCACGTTGCTGCCCCTTTAGGGCTTCCCCTGGTGTGGGTCTTCTGGTGCTCGATGAGGGAGGAGCTCTGTGCGAAGGCCTTGGGGCAGACCTGGCACCGGTAGGGCTTCTCTCTAGAGTGGACTCCCAGGTGCCCGATCAGAGCCGAGCAGTCGCTGAAGGCTCTGCCACACGCATCCCACCTGTAGGGCTTCTCCCCAGTGTGGATGCGCTGGTGCTGTGTCAGGTTGGTGCTCTGGCTGAAGGCCTTACACACTGGTGCACTCATAGGGCCGCTTGCCAGTGTGCACCCGATGGTGCTGGGTGAGGTAGGTGCTCCGGCTGAAGGCCTTGCTGCACTCCCCACACCTGTAGGGCTTCTCCCCAGTGTGGACCCTCTGTGGACCCCCAGTGTGGGCCAGGTGGGTGACGCAGCTGAAGGCCCTCTGCACTCACTGTATTTGTGGGGCTTTGCCCGTGTGTGCTGGGCAGGTGGGTGATGCAGCTGAAGGCCCTCTGCACTCACTGTATTTGTGGGGCTTTGCCCGTGTGTGCTGGGCAGGTGGGTGACGCAGCTGAAGGCCCTCTGCACTCACTGTGCTTGTGGGGCTTTGCCTGTGTGTGTTGGGCAGGTGGGTGATGCAGCTGAAGGCCCTCTGCACTCACTGTGCTTGTGGGGCTTTGCCTATGTGTGCTGGGCAGGTGGGTGACGCAGCTGAAGGCCCTCTGCACTCACTGAGCTTGGGGGCTTTGCCCGTGTGTGCTGGGCAGGTGGGTGACGCAGCTGAAGGCCCTCTGCACTCACTGAGCTTGTGGGGCTTTGCCCGTGTGTGTTGGGCAGGTGGGTGACGCAGCTGAAGGCCCTCTGCACTCACTGTATTTGTGGGGCTTTGCCCGTGTGTGCTGGGCAGGTGGGTGACGCAGCTGAAGGCCCTCTGCACTCACTGAGCTTGTGGGGCTTTGCCCGTGTGTGCTGGGCAGGTGGGTGACGCAGCTGAAGGCCCTCTGCACTCACTGAGCTTGTGGGGCTTTGCCCGTGTGTGCTGGGCAGGTGGGTGACGCAGCTGAAGGCCCTCTGCACTCACTGTATTTGTGGGGCTTTGCCTGTGTGTGCTGGGCAGGTGGGTGACGCAGCTGAAGGCCTTCCACACTCACTACAGGCATGGGGCGTCTTCTGGGATGGCCCTTCTGGTGAGCCTCGAGGGCTGGGGTACCTGGAATGTTCTTCTACATCCAGCACACCTGGACTTCTTCCCTGAGTGTGTGAATGGAGGTGCTGCCCCACCACCAGCCAACAGACCACCCCTCTCCCCGAGGGTGCCCTGGCCGGCAGTGTTGGTGACTCAGCATACCAGGCAAGCTCTCTACCACTGGGCTACACTCCCAGGCCTTGGGCCCATTTCCAAAAGGAAGCATCTCACTTGGTGTCTTGGATGACAAAAGGCTGCCCTCCCACACCTCCCAAACTGCATCATGGGTTCTCATTTTCCCTCCCCTACCAACTCTCCATCCTTCAGGGGTCCTGATTTCAGCTTAAGCATCGGAAGAAAAACCTCAGGTGGAACTGAGTTGAAAGAGGCAAGAGAGGCCAGGCAGGGGTGCTATCCCGGCAACTCAGGAGGCTGAGGCAGGAGGATCACAAGTTCGAGGTCAGTCTTAGCAACATATTGAAACCCTGTCCCCAAAAATAAAAAGGGCTGAGGGATGTAGCTTAGTGGTAAAGCACCACTGGACTCAATCTTCAGTGCGTGACTGCACACACACAAAGCAACCGCAAGAGAGAGGGAGTGACTGTGCTCATCTGGGCTGCCACACGTGCTTCGCCAGGGAGGACCCCAGCTCTGGGGATGGCTACACCCCTCACAAAAAGCACTGCTATGGCCTGGGGGAGTCACAGAGCTCAGCGAGCACTGGCTGGACAAAGGGTCCATCCGGATGCCTATGACCATGACAGTTCCCACAGAAGCCCAGTGGATGCCTGCTGCTGGGAGTGCCCACCTGGCTACTCAAGCTCACTGGAGGCCCAAGACCCACCCTTCATGAAGCGCCGTGAAGGAAGACTGTGGCTGAGGGGCAGCAAGAGAGCAGGACGTGTGAGGGAAAGGCATGCCTGCACTGACCTGCCCTTCATGGGTGCAAAGGGCACCTGAGGGGCTTCATCTGGCCAGATTCACAGGGTGTTCCAGGGGAGGAGGCAGGTCGAGGGTGAAGTGACCGCTGCTCTAGTCCAGTCAAGCTCAGTGGCCCAGGAACCAGGCCCTGGCCTCATCTCTGCGTTGGCTGGCCCTTGTCTGGATCTGTCTCCCTTGCTGCAAGGTAGGGTGCAACTCACTTGCTGCAGTGCTGCTGGCCACTATTGTGCTCTTGTTTGGTGCAGTGTGTGACCTTCCTTTGGAAACGGTTCTCCAGTGGTCCCACTGCAGGTGGGGAAACGGAGGCCCAGCTGGGGATGCCTTGAGTACCTGTTACAATGCCCCGTGATTAGTTTGCAGGGGCTGAGGAATTTGAGCAGCTCCTCCCTAGCCACCTGCCGGGCCCTGTCCCTTCTTATCCCGCTCCTTCCAGAGTGCACAGTGCCCACCTGGCCAGCCCCAGCTGTCCCCACCTTCCCTCTGCCTGGGCACAGCTGACAGGGCCAAGGGAGGGACCCGACCAGCCTCTCCCAGAGAGGTCTGTGTCTTGAAGGGCTGGGGGAGTCGTCCTGACAGGACTCACCCCATGTCAGTGCAGGCTCTAGTCCAGCTGCCTTGCGGACATTCCTCCATAGCACCAAGGTGGGTGTTTCAGTTACACTCTGCCTTTTACCCCTGAGTCACATGGCCAGCCAGGAGGACCCCTGCAGCACTGGGATCTGTGAGCCTTAAGGCGTCACCTGTGCCCAAACTCTACCTCTTGGAGGCTGGCGCACACCCTGCCACCTGCTACCAACAGGCCAGGCCCACCCTGCTGGGAGGAACCTCTACTCCCTGCTCTGGACTGTCCATGGCTGAGTATCCTCAGTGCCCACCAGACCCCCTGAGTAACAGGGTCCACACCAAACTGGGAAGGTCTGACCCGCCCAGGTCTTGGAAGTCTGCACATGGCGGGTGGAGCCAGGTGACCAGGACACTTGGCGATTCTCCCCCCCCACTTCCCTCTCCAGGAGCCATGCCCTTTGTCTGTTTCAGCAGCCAGGGGTTCCTCTGTTGAGCTGCCCTGTGCTCACTGCAGTTCCCTGGGGTTTGACAGGCCAGAGATGAATACAAGATCCTGACCAGTTCAGCTGGGCTCAGACCAGAGACCTTCACTGTTCTGTCCTGGGGTTTCCACAGGGTGAGACATAAGACTGGGCTGCTGGCCACCTTTGTCCCTGGGAGAGAGTCTGACTTATGAAAGAAGTTAACATAGAAAAACTCAAGGAAGAAATAGAATGAGAGAAAGTGTGAGTGACAGAGGAACTTAGGGGAGGAGAGCCAGAGAAAGAGAAAGAGAAAGGGAGAGCGCATGCAAGGTCCCGATGCTGGAAAGTAGTCTGCCTCTGGACACAGCCACACCTGAGCCTTCTGTGCCCCAGCCAGTTTGAGCTGGGATCTTGGTCACTTGTAACCAAAACAGACCTGTAGTCGGTGGAGAGCCTGGCTAAGGTTCAAACATGGGACCAGGTGTGTGAGGGGCCGAGCCAATGCCCCGTGTCCTGCACACTGTCAACGAGTGCCGGCCACACCCCCTTACCTCTCTTGTCCAGCCCCAGGGTCAAGCCCTCCACCAGCACTGCAGCCTCCTCCCCACTCTTGGGGCACTGGTTGCCCACCCAGGCCTGGATGTCGGGGGGCAGTGTGTCCAGGAACTGCTCCAGCACCAGCAGCTCCAGAATCTGCTCCTTGGAGCAGGACTCTGGCCTCAGCCACTGGTCACACAGCTCTCGAAGCTGGGCCAAGGCTGCACGTGGGCTCGGTGCCTCCTCGTAGCAGAAGTGCCTAAAGCGCAGGCGAGTGGCCTCAGGGTGGGCACTGGGGCTCAGGCTGGCTTCCTCGCCCAGGCAGAGGTCAGCCTCTCCTTCCTCCACCTTCACCTGGAGGGGGCCACCCTGTCCCCAGGGCACAGGGTTCAGAGAACACTTGGGGATGGCCATTGGGCACAGCACTCCGTGAGATGAGATGGTGGAAACCTCACAACTGGGTCTGCAGGAATGTCAGCACTTCATCATCACCAGGAACCGGGCGCTGCCTGGTGCCTGCAGAGAAGGGCAGAGGTGGCCTGGGAGAGGCGACCCACTCCCACAGACAGATGACCATATCCATCAGGTGGCAGCCACACAGTGCTAAACACTATGTGTTTGGTGCTAGGGATCGAACCAGGGCCTTGTGCATGCAAGGCAAGCACTCTACCAACTGAGCTGTATCCCCAGCCCTGAACACTGTTCTAAAGGCTGCATCTAAAACAAGCTCAGGAGGCAGAAGCTTCCTTCCAATTTCAGACTAACAGAGGGAAAGAATTTGCTCCCTGTCTTCTGGCAAGGGAAGGGCTGTGAGGAGCTGAGCTGAAGACACAGGCAACCACCAGCAGATCTCCCCTCCCTGGTCCCCTCCCAGGCCTCTGGGCAGCTCCTTGGTTGTTTCCTCCCTGTATTTACTACTTATTTTGTAGTGCCTAATAGTAACACCTCTCCTCTTGGTTTTGGTGGTGCTGGGAACAAACTCAAAGCCTTGCATGTGCTTTACCACTGAGCCAGGTCTCCAGTCCCCTACCCTTTTCAAATACTTTATTTTGAGATAGGGTCTCACTAAGTACCCAGGTTGGTCTTGCCTCAGCCTCCCAAGTACCTGGGATCACAGGTATGCACCGTGCCTGCTGCTGCCTCTCCTCTTTCCTACTGCATGTATTTAAGGCTATACATTTCCCTCTAAACATAGCTAGAGTTGTACACTACAAGATTAACATGTGCTAGCTCCATTATCATTTATTTCAATATATTTCCTAATTTCTGTTGTGGTTTCTTCCTGACCTATGGAGTATTTAAAACTCTGCGGCTTTTTTCTGAATGATTTTTCCCCTAGTACTAGGGATTTAACCCAGGGGTGCTCTACCAATGAGCTACATCCAAAACCCTTTTTAATTTTATTTTGAGATAAAATCTTCTAAGTTGGCTAAGCTACTGAGGCTAGCCTTGAACTTGTGATTCTCCTGGCCACCCCTGGCTACAACTGGAGGTTTTCTAGTTGTCTTTTTATTATTGATTTCTAGATCAAGTCTGCTGTGGTCAGAAAATACGCTATGATGGATCTCAGTCCTTTGAAATTTGCTGATACTTGGTTTGTGACTCAGTATATGGTTAATTTTCACTAATGTTCCAAAGGAAAAAATATAAATAAATGTAACAAAAATCTTCTTAGATGTGAAACCAAAAACATAAGTGACAATAGATAAAACTTGGATTTATCAAATTAAAAACTTTTGTGGGGCCTGGGGTTGTGGCTCAGTGGTAAAGTGCTTGGCTAGCATGCGCCAGGCACTGGGTTTGATCCTCAGCACCACATAAATGTAAAATAAAGATATTGTGTTTACCTAAAAACTAAAAAATAAATATTTAGGAAAAAAAGTTAAAAAAAAAAACTTTTGTGATTCAAAGGGTATGAATAAAGTGAACAGGCAGCTGGGCACAGTGGTGCTCACCTGCAATCCCAGCACCCTAGGAGGCTGAGGCAGGAGGATTCCAAGTTCAAGGTCAGCCTGGGCAATTTAGCTACAATCTCACAAAAAAAAAAAAAGGGGCTAGGGATGTAGCTGGGTGGTCCAGCACCAGCATGCATGAGACACTGGATTTGATGCCTACCCCTCCCCCACACACAAAAGTGAAATGACAGGGGCTGGGGCTGTGGCCCAGTGGTAGAGCACTTGCCTAGTATGTGTGAGGCACTGGGTTCGATTCTCAGCACTGCATATAAATAAATAAAAATACAGGTCCATTGACAACTAACAAAATATTTTTTTAAAAAGTGAACTGACAGAATAGGAGAAAACAGTCATGAGTCATTTGTCTAGAACAACCCCATAATAAAAAGACGAATAGCCCTCTGGGTGTGGTGGTGCACACCTGTTGAGCCCAACGAGCGAGGCTGAGGCAGGAGGAAGGGGTTCTGGCTCATTGCCCACAGCAGTGCCCAGCACATACATCAACACCGGTTTTCTCAACATGTCCCCATGAAAGTAACTGCTCCGTACCCAGGTCTGTGTTAAGGGTGCGAAGATGAGGAAGACATGGGTCCTGCTCAGTGCCTTCCCTGGAGGGAGAGAGACAGACACACAAGATGATCACTGGGACAGACACAGGTACATGTGACAGGCGTACAAGGAGAGAACACATTTCAGGTCCAGGCCTGCCTGTTACAGACACCCCTCACCACTCTGTGAGCCCCAGTACTGGGTGCATTTGAAAAGCTGGGGAAGGGAGCTCCTAGGGTCATTTGGTCAGCAGGTACAGAGCTGGGCAGAACACAGGCATCTGCTGTCCCTCCTCCACATGGGCTCCTCCTCACAACCGTCCCGACTCTAGAGAACCGTGAGCAGTGAATGCTGGTGGGAGCCAGCCAGTGGGAAGCCATGCACTACTCCTGGGGGCAATCATGTCACAAGAGCTTTAAGTGCTCATGCCTCTGGCTCACTATTAACCCTTCTTCTCAGAATCCAGCCCCACTTATAGATGGGGGAGCTACTGACATTTGTAGAGGGACAGCACTTCCTTTTGGGGCCTGTTCTTCACATGCAGGACTTTAACACACCTGCTCCCATCCCAGAACACAGCAAGCTTCCTCCCCTAGTCATCAAGACACAAACACACCCCACACATTTCTACACGGCCCCTGAGGGCACTTTTCTGAAATATTCAGAAAATGGATAGAAAATGAATGTCAAAAAATGCTATTTATGATGGATTTCACAAAGGAAAGCAAAGGCTGGTAATCCCAGCAACTCAGCAGGCTGAGGCAGGAGGACCACAAGTTTGAGGCCAGAGTCAGTAACTTAGCGAGAGCCTGTTTCAAAATAGAAACTAAGAAGGGCTGCGGATGGAGCTCAGTGGTAAAGTGTCCCTGGGTTCAATCCCCAGTACCAGGATAAAAAAAAAAAGTAACGTTATGTGGCTGACATGGAGACACCAGTAAGTAAATGAATAGATTTCTTGTAGTGGTTTAAAATAAGCTCATGAATTTTTGTTTTTATCTTTGTGGTGTTGGGGATTGGAATCCGGGTCTTGCACATGCTGGACAAGTGTTCTACCATTGGTCTACATCTAACATAACATTTTCACACGTCATGAAAACTTTGTGAGCTTCTGGATTGTGGATGTCATTTGGTGGTGGAGCCTTTTCTCAGCATGTGCAAGGCTCTGGGCTTGATCCCCAGCACAGGAAAAAAAGAAAGTGGTTATGCCATAGTGTTCAAAGAGTCAGGATCATAATTTATAGACAGTTTAGACAAGTTTTTGGTAGAAAACAATACAATATTGGAAAGTGTTAAGTAGCAGTTTCAGGTGGGTCCCTCTGGGTTCTAGGGCTATGAAATTTCCGCTTAAAATGTATATTTATAAATATATATATTCCTTTTTTAATATTTATTTTTTAGTTATAGGTAGACACAATATCTTTATTTTATTTTTATGTGGTGCTGAGGATCAAACCCAGTGCCTCACACATGCTAGGCGAGTGCTCTACCTCTGAGCCACAACCCCAACCCAAATATATATATTCCATATATATATTCATTCATATTGAATGAAGCTGATCACAGTGGCGTACATCTATAATTCCAGCGACTCAGGAGGCCAAGGAAGAAAGGTCCCAAGGTGGAGGTCACTCTGGGCAACTTTGAGAGGTCCTATCTCAAAATAAAAATGGCTGAAGGGCTGGCAGTGTGGCTCAGTGGTAGCACGCTGTCCTAGCAATCGTGAGGCCCTGGGTTCGATCCTCAGTACCACATACAATCAAGTAAAAGGTACTGTGTCCAACTACAACTAAAAAATAAAAACACTTTAAAAAAAATAAATAAAAATGGCTGAAGGGCTGGCAGTGTGGCTCAGTGGTAGCACGCTGTCCTAGCAATCGTGAGGCCCTGGGTTCGATCCTCAGTACCACATACAATCAAGTAAAAGGTACTGTGTCCAACTACAACTAAAAAATAAAAACACTTTAAAAAAAAATAAATAAAAATGGCTGAAGGGCTGGCAGTGTGGCTCAGTGGTAGCGCGCTGTCCTAGCAAGCGTGAGGCCCTGGGTTCGATCCTCAGTACCACATACAATCAAGTAAAAGGTACTGTGTCCAACTACAACTAAAAAATAAAAAAAAAACTTAAAAGAAAATAAATAAAAATGGCTGAGGAAAGGGCTGGGGATGTGGCTCAAGCGGTAATGCGCTCGCGTGGCATGTGCGTGGCGCTGGGGTTGATCCTCAGCACCACAAGCAAATAAAGATGTTGTGTCCGCAGAAAAACTAAAACAATAAATATTAAAAATATCTAAAAATTCTCTCTCTCTCTTTAAAACAAAATGGCTGAGGATGTAGTTTAGTGATAGAGGGCCCAAGCGTCCCTTAGTTCAATCCACAATGTGTGTAAGACACACACATATATACACACCCACACAACTTTTTAATATGTATTTATTTATGTATACCTTATATATTTATATATATTTCACTATTCCAGTGGCATTTATTTATTTAATTTTTAAAATATTTTTAGTTGTAGATGGACACTTTATTTCTTTTTATGTGGTGCTGATATTGAACCCAGAGCCTCACACATATTAGGCAAGCATTCCACCCTTGAGCTACAGCTCCTATTTATTTATTTATTTATTTTACTAGGGATTGAACCCAGGGGTGCTCAACCACTGAGTCACATTCCCATCCATTTTCATTTTTAACCTTGAGAGGCAGGATCTCAATTGCCCAAGCTAGTGGGATTTTTTTCTGGGGCGGGGGGAGCACGCTGGTCCTTAATTTGCAGTCTTCCTGCCTCAGCTCCACAGGTCACTAGGATTATAGGTGCTTGTCACTGCACCACATCCTGCCCCAGATCCCCAGGTCACTGGGATTACAGGTGGGCGTCACTGCACCACATCCCTAGCAGATCCCCAGGTCACTGGGATTACAGGTGTGTGTCACTGCACCACATCCCTCCCCAACTCCCCAGGTCACTGGGATTACAGGTGAGCATCACTGCACCACATCCCTCCCCAACTCCCCAGGTCACTGGGATTACAGGTGTGTGTCACTGCACCACATCCCTCCCCAACTCCCCAGGTCACTGGGATTACAGGTGGGCGTCACTACACCACATCCCTCCCCAACTCCCCAGGCCACTGGGATTACAGGTGAGCATCACTGCACCACATCCCTCCCCAACTCCCCAGGTCACTGGGATTACAGGTGGGCGTCACTACACCACATCCCTCCCCAACTCCCCAGGCCACTGGGATTACAGGTGTGTGTCACTGCACCACATCCCTCCCCAACTCCCCAGGTCACTGGGATTACAGGTGGGTGTCAGTGTACCACATCCCTCCCCAACTCCCCAGGTCACTGGGATTACAGGTGTGTGTCTCTGTACCACATCCCTCCCCAACTCCCCAGGTCACTGGGATTACAGGTGTGTGTCACTGCACCACATCCCTCCCCAACTCCCCAGGCCACTGGGATTACAGGTGTGTGTCACTGCACCACATCCCTCCCCAACTCTCCAGGCCACTGGGATTACAGGTGTGTGTCACTGCACCACATCCCTCCCCAACTCCCCAGGTCACTGGGATTACAGGTGTGCGTCACTGCTCCACATCCCTCCCCAACTCCCCAGGTCACTGGGATTACAGGTGAGCGTCACTGCACCACATCCCTCCCCAACTCCCCAGGCCACTGGGATTACAGGTGTGTGTCACTGCACCACATCCCTCCCCAACTCCCCAGGCCACTGGGATTACAGGTGTGTGTCACTGCACCACATCCCTCCCCAACTCCCCAGGCCACTGGGATTACAGGTGTGTGTCACTGCTCCACATCCCTCCCCAGATCCCCAGGCCACTGGGATTACAGGTGTGTGTCTCTGTACCACATCCCTCCCCAACTCCCCAGGCCACTGGGATTACAGGTGAGCGTCACTGCACCACATCCCTCCCCAACTCCCCAGGCCACTGGGATTACAGGTGTGTGTCTCTGTACCACATCCCTCCCCAGATCCCCAGGCCACTGGGATTACAGGTGGGCGTCACTGCACCACATCCCTCCCCAACTCCCCAGGCCACTGGGATTACAGGTGTGCGTCACTGCTCCACATCCCTCCCCAACTCCCCAGGTCACTGGGATTACAGGTGAGCGTCACTGCACCACATCCCTCCCCAACTCCCCAGGCCACTGGGATTACAGGTGAGTGTCACTGCACCACATCCCTAGCAGATCCCCAGGTCACTGGGATTACAGGTGGGCGTCACTGCTCCACATCCCTCCCCAACTCCCCAGGTCACTGGGATTACAGGTGTGTGTCACTGCACCACATCCCTCCCCAGATCCCCAGGTCACTGGGATTACAGGTGGGTGTCAGTGTACCACATCCCTCCCCAACTCCCCAGGTCACTGGGATTACAGGTGAGTGTCACTGCACCACATCCCTCCCCAACTCCCCAGGTCCCTGGGATTACAGGTGGGTGTCACTGCACCACATCCCTCCCCAACTCCCCAGGTCACTGGGATTACAGGTGCGTGTCACTGCACCACATCCCTCCCCAACTCCCCAGGCCACTGGGATTACAGGTGTGTGTCTCTGTACCACATCCCTCCCCAACTCCCCAGGTCACTGGGATTACAGGTGTGTGTCACTGCACCACATCCCTCCCCAACTCCCCAGGTCACTGGGATTACAGGTGAGTGTCACTGCACCACATCCCTCCCCAACTCCCCAGGCCACTGGGATTACAGGTGAGCGTCACTGCACCACATCCCTCCCCAACTCCCCAGGTCACTGGGATTACAGGTGCGTGTCACTGCACCACATCCCTCCCCAACTCCCCAGGCCACTGGGATTACAGGTGAGTGTCACTGCACCACATCCCTCCCCAGATCCCCAGGTCACTGGGATTACAGGTGTGTGTCACTGCACACATCCCTCCCCAGATCCCCAGGTCACTGGGATTACAGGTGAGCGTCACTGCACCACATCCCTCCCCAACTCCCAGGTCACTGGGATTACAGGTGCGTGTCACTGCACCACATCCCTCCCCAACTCCCCAGGTCACTGGGATTACAGGTGAGTGTCATTGCACCACATCCCTCCCCAGATCCCCAGGTCACTGGGATTACAGGTGAGCGTCACTGCACCACATCCCTCCCCAGATCCCCAGGTCACTGGGATTACAGGTGAGTGTCACTGCACCACATCCCTCCCCAACTCCCCAGGTCACTGGGATTACAGGTGTGTGTCACTGCACCATATCCTGCCCCAGATCCCCAGGTCACTGGGATTACAGGTGTGTGTCACTGCACCACATCCCTCCCCAACTCCCCAGGTCACTGGAATTACAGGTGTGTGTCACTGCACCACATCCTGCCCCAGATCCCCAGGTCACTGGGATTACAGGTGTGTGTCACTGCACCACATCCCTCCCCAACTCCCCAGGTCACTGGAATTACAGGTGTGTGTCACTGCACACATCCCTCCCCAACTCCCCAGGTCACTGGGATTACAGGTGCGTGTCACTGCACCACATCCCTCCCCAACTCCCCAGGTCACTGGGATTACAGGTGTGTGTCACTGCTCCACATCCCTCCCCAACTCCCCAGGTCACTGGGATTACAGGTGGGTGTCACTGCACCACATCCCTCCCCAAATCCCCAGGTCACTGGGATTACAGGTGGGTGTCACTGTACCACATCCTGCCCCAGCTCCCCGGTCCCTGGGATTACAGGTACCAGGTACGTGTCACTGTATCACAAGTTTGCATAGTCATCACCAAACCTAATTTCAGAAAATTTTCATCCTTTTAAAGATACCTGTAAACAGTCACTGCCCATTTCCCTTCCTCCCAGCCCCTGGCAGGTACTAGTCTGTGTTGGTTGATTTGCTTAATATTAACACTTAATATAAACAGGATCACGGATGATCTTTTGTGTCTGCCTTCTTTCACACAAAGTAAAATTTTTTAGGTTCATCTATAACTTAGCATATATCAGTACTTCATTTATATTCATAACTAAATAGTATTCCATTGTATAGATATACTATATTTTTTATCATTTCGTTGACTGATGGCCGTTTGGTAATATTAAATTTTGAGCTAACTGCTGCTGTGAATATTTATGTACAGATTTACATAGGCAAGTGTTTTCAGTTCTCCTAGATATATATACCTAGGAGTGGAATGGGGAATGAAACAGTAACTTCGGACTTTTTATTTTATTTTTTTGTACTGGGAATTGAACCCAGGGTTGCTTAACCATGAAGCTACATCTCTAGCCCCTTTATTTTGAGACTTGCTAAGGGCCTCACTAAGTTGCTGAGGCTGGTTTTAAACCTGGGATCCTTCTGCCTCACCTCCTGAGTGGCTGGAATCACAGGCACGTGCCATCTCACTGGATTGCCTTCTTTCTTTTTTTGTACCAGGGATTGAATCCAGGGGCACTTACCAGGTTACCACTGAGCCTCATTTTCAGCCCCTCCTAGCCTGGTTTTTGACTTTTTATTTTGAAACAAGGTCTTGCTAAGTTGCTTAGGGCTTTGCTAAGTTGCTAAGGCTGGCTTTGAAGTTGCAATCATCCTCCAGAGCCACTGGGATTAAAGCACTACCACATCCAGCTCACCTTTTTTTTGGTGCTAGGGATTGAACCCGGGGCACTTAACCTCTGAGCCACACACATCCCCAGCCCCCTCTTTTTCAAAGAGAGAGAGAGAGAGAGAGAGAGAGAGAGAGAGAGAGAGAGAGAGAGAGAGAGAGAGAAATTTTTTAATATTTATTTTTTAGTTTTTCGGCAGACACATCTTTATTTTTATGTGGTGCTGAGGATCAAACCAGTGCCCCGCACATGCCAGGCAGGCGCTTTACCGCTTGAGCCACATCTCCAGCCCCAGCCCTTTTTTTTTTTTTTTTTTAGAGAGAGAGAGAGAGAAGTTTTTAAATATTTTTTTTTTTTTAAGAGAGAGAGAGAGAGAAGTTTTTAAATATTTATTTTTTAGTTTTCGGCGGACACAACATCTTTTATGTGGTTCTGAGGATCAAACCCAGACCCACGCATGCCAGGCGAGCTTGCTGCCGCTTGAGCCACATCCCCAGCAACCCAGCCCTTTTTTATGTTTATTGAGAGTCAGCATCTCGCTGACCCTCAATAAATATAAAAGCTTAGGGCCTTCATGAGTTGCTGAGGCTGACCTTGAACTCACGATCCCCTTGCGTCAGCTTTGAGAGCCAGAGACTAACTTGACTTTTTTAACCAACAGCTAGGTTGTTCTTCAAGGTGACTGCTCCATATTACATACCATGGGCTGTGGGAGAGGGCTCCAATTTCTCTACATCCTTGTAAAGTTCCTTTATATTATTTTATAATTCTATTATTTTTCTCTATATTTTCTACTCGTCACAGTGAAATTCTCTTTTTTTTACACTCAAGGTAAACACCTCAATTGGAATGTAACCTCCTTAGGAGATCGCTTTGGCCATATGTTCCTCCTAATTCCAGGACCTGCCTTTTCCTCTGGTCCATGACACCCCTGGGTAAAAGTGTTTATAGCTCTTTCTCTTTCCCTGCTCAGGGAAGCCACTCCAGACAGAGACGCAGGAAGCCTAAGAAGGATCCCTGGCCTTGGGCACAGGAAGAAGGGAATGTCAGTAAAACAAGACCCCAATCCTGAAACCCTTAATTCAGCCATAAAGCTCACCTGGGCCTCTCATTGGCTTGCTCTTGATGTTACTCCCGTCCACCGTGGCCTTTGCCCCTGCTGTTCTGGCATCCAGAACTTTCTCTCTGCATCTCATTCCTCCTGGTTATCCAAGCCTTTCCTTAGCTGCCAGCTCTAGGAGCCAGCCTGACAGGCCAAGCAGGACAGCAGGCTAAGTTCCATTTCCAAAGTGCTCTAGGTCTCCACTGGTCCCCATACTGTGACACTTGCTCTGCATAAACTCCTGGTGTGTCTCTGAGACATGAAAATAAACCTTCCTCAGGCCCAGGTGGTGGTGCATGCCTGTGATCCAGGGGTTGGAAGGCTGGAGGAGGAGGATCACAAGTTCAAAGTTAGCATCAGCAAAACGAGGTATAAGCAATTGACAGGAGCTACAGGAGAGTTTGGAATAAACAAAGGGCAGGAGAGTTTGAAGTAAACATGTTTGGATGAAGAAAGGTGCCTAAGCTAGAAAAATGTGTGAAATAGATAAGGATAAAAGGTAAACATGTTTTGAGGTGTTTTAGCACAAAACAAGTGTGATAGTTTAAGATAAGCAAGATGTAAGCAAGGTGTGATGCAATAGAGACAATCTGTTAAGATAGGATAAGAAATAGAAGTTATGGAATAAACATGCTTTTGGTTTGAAGTGTTGTAAACAACTATAGTATTTAAAGGCCAGGAAGGCTGAGCTCTTTGGCCAGTTCAGACCCGCTATGTTGGTGGGTCAACATCCAGCGAACTGCGTCCCACCAGCCTCTGTTCCTGTGCCTCGTGTGATGTGATGCCCCTGGAGTGAATAAACCGAGCATTCGAAAAGGCATCTCTTGTGCGGCGGCTTCTTTCTTCAAGACACAGATCGTTGGCCAGGAGAGGTTACCTGGGGCAGGGCCGACCTTGACTTCAGGACCACCCGGGAGCGGTCGAGGGACCTCGCCGCAGTCTCTTACTCGTGTCAGCTGGCGTAGTGGGCAGGATAAGATCGGGAGAGTGCACAAGGAACCTGGGGTAAGTGCTTTCCCCGAATCGCCCATTCACAATCCGACCTCCGTTTGTGGCCCGAAGTGACCGTGAGAGTTCGGCACCCGGGAACCCAATGGAATGAGGAGGGGAGTGCACCCGCTTAATCCTTCACGGTGATGGCGGACCCCAAATGAATGGGTTGGTGTAAAGAAAGGATCGGAGTTTGGGCTCAGATCAGATGGGAAGAGCATTTAGAGAGGCTCCTGGATAATATAGGAACATATAGCTGGATCTAGTGGAATTGGTCTTTATATAAGATAAGGATATATCTAAGCATAGTAAAATGGGCATACGTGAGACAATAGCGAAATTAAAGAGGTGCACCATAAAAAGGAAAAATTCAGAAAACAGTGAGAATGAGCTAGAGTCTTCGTCGTCATGGCGACCACTAGAGAGAATAGTTCAGGCGAAAATGCCTGAGTTCCAAAAAGGAACCACCGTGGAAATAGCACTAAGCAATCCACAGACAGTGAAACCGATAATAGAAAGGGCCAATAAACGTGAAATCCCGGGAATATTATGTAAGATCATTAACAATGTGGATGAAGATAGACTCAAAGGAAAACGCCTAGTCCAGGAAGCTCTTAAGAAATGTAAAAACCCATTCCTACAAGATATCATAGATAATGAGCCATGTTATAAGTCAGAACCAGTCTCAATTATTAAGACATCCACGCCTGGCAGGGGATGCCCTGACGGGTCGAAGCAAATAATAGAAACCAGAGATATGACCCGACCAGAAACGTTACAATTGAGACAAGATTTCTCGCAGAAAGGGTCAACAGATGGAGAATTTTTATATAATGTGTGGTCAAAGGGAGGAGAAAGCCTCAGACTCTCGGGCGAGAAATGCAATTAGTAAACATTCAGATAGACCACCCCGGAGTAATGGAAGCGCTACAGAGGATGATTGAGGAAGAGCCATTAGAAGTAAAGACGTTGTTTAATTGGATAGCTAGTGCATAGAAAGAAGGAATTCCCCAATTAGATCTAGGGGCTTTCAAAGGCAAGGTCCAGTGGAGGACCCCAACAGAAGGTATAAGGACAGTAAAAAAAATTGGGAGTTTTCTGCAAAGTTTATGACGAGAATCAAGGACCGCCACTAAGGTGTAGGTTAAACCCAATGCTCAGACGAATAATAGTGAGGGGGGCACCCGAACAGCATCGGGTGCTACTTTCCACGATGTTAGCTGGAGCCACGGACCTGTGGGACGTGGTAGAATTCCTAAAACAGCATCGAGAATTGCAGATAGAAAATAAAATGTCTTTTGAGGCTACTTTAACTTTCATGGAAAAAAACTCGGGAGGAGTCTCGTCTGGCCAGCGTCGACTCCTATCCAGAGGGCCATTCCAAGAAAAGCGACGTCAGGGGAGAAGAGATTATCGAAATTTGAGACCAGATCAAGGGTGGCAAGGACAGAAATTTACAAACTTAAAAATACGGGGTCCAGACAGCAACCCCCGAGGACAATCAGAAAACCAGATAGGAGGGGTAAATTACAACCGAAAATACACAGAAACCCGATACCAAGCCCCTCAAAACGCACGGAAGTGGCCGGCGAGAAATCGTCTCGGCAACCTGCGTTTCGATGCTGCGCATTTTGGAACGCAGATTCAAGACTGTTCATTCAACTAACCTTTATTATAGATGGACAAACATGTTCAGACTCGTTTCGGGTGGATACTGGAAGCGAGGTAACTATTATAAGAAATGATTTTGTAAATAGAAAAATAGAAGGAGAGAATGTAAATGTTCAGGGAGTGTCCGGGCATGTCCAAACCATGAAGCGGTGTGTGGCGCGGCTGCTGGTTTACAATAAGGAAATGGAAGTGTCAGTCTTGGTGGGCGGAGTACCACATTCAGTGTTAGGAATAGATGAGATAAGAATGCTGTTTGGAGAATGGTTGCCTATCAAGAGACTTAAGCATTGTTATGCAGGCAGCATTCCAGAGGTGATAATGGAGCCCGTAAAGCTGCCACGAATACCACATTGTTTTACAAAACAATACCCGATCAAAGGGGGACATGAGGAAGTCTCAGAAACAATTAAGGACCTATTGAATAAAGGGATAATAGAAAGGACTCAGTCTTTTCATTACAATAGCCCAGTGTGGCCAATTAAAAAGCCAAATGGAAAGTGGAGACTCACAGTAGACTATAGAAATGTAAATAAGTTAACTCCCACCATGCCGGGTTCCTTGCCCGACATTGAAAGTATCTATGCAGAAATTAGAAGTTTTTCGCCCACATGCTTCTGTGCAATAGATCTAAGTGATATGTTTTTCGCGGTACCTCTTCACAAGGATAGCAGAGAAATGACAACTTTTACGTGGAACTCAGTACAATACCAGTTCACAAGAGTGCCACAAGGATATAAAAATAGTCCAATCATAGCACATAACGCTTTACAGCTTTCATTGGGGGGATGACAATTACCAAGAGACACTAAAATATGGACGTATGTTGATGATATTTTATTAGCTGGTAGAAATAAAGATACCCTAACTACTGCTAAAGATGTTAGTAAAGACCCTAGTGGAAGCAGGGTGGAGCATAAACCCAGAGAAGATTCAAGGACCGAGCGCCTCTGTAAAATATTTAGGCATTGTATGGAACTCTAATGGTCCGACAGTGCCACCTACCGTCATAAACAAGATAGAAAACCTAGCATCACCTAAAAACAAAGCCATGGCACAGCAAGCAATAGGAATTTTAGGATATTGGAGACTACACATTCCATATCTACAAGTGTTGTTGGCACCAATATATAAAATAATAAGGAAAGCATCAGATTTTGCATGGACGGATGCACAAGAAACTGCATTTCGTCAGGCAATTGAATATGTAAAAACATTTTCTCAATTGTATGTGCCACAGCCAGGAGAAATAATTATTCTGGACGCTGTATTTGCCAATGGTTTTGGTAACTGGGGCATTTATACAAAGAGTCACGGGCAGACAAAGCCGGTTGGATTTTACTCTAAACGTTTTCCATATGCAGAAAATAAGTATTCTTTCTTTGAAAAAACCGTTTGGACGGCTTATTGTGCTTTTCAGTCGCTAGGGTTCAGTATAATCGATAGACAGGTAATGATAAGATGCCCAATGCCTATATTAGATTGGGCTAAAATGCCAGATAATGCATTAACAGGGTTACCAATTGAAGGGAAGGTAATGCAATGGAAATGGTATATAAATAATCTAGCTCAAGATACCTCAATGATGGGGAGTTCAAAAATTACAAAATTAACTGAAAGTGTAAACGCCCAGCCTATGATGCCTGTCCCAGTCCCAATAGTGGAACCGAAAGTAACACCTATTGGAAAATGGGGAGCATCCGAGACACATGCTAATGCATGGTTTACAGATGGCTCCAGTGCAGTGATAGGAAAGAAAACAAAAATGGAAAGCAGTTGCGTTCAGGCCCCGTGATGGTAAAATTCTATCTAAAGAAGGTTCAGATGATTCTGCTCAGTTGGCTGAACTCTTAGCAGTCCACCTCGTGGTGGAAGAATCCATAAAGGAGGGAGTAAAATATGTACATATATTTTCAGATTCATGGGCAGTGTGTAATGGTATTGCAATTTGGTCAGCAAAGTGGAAATTAACTGATTTTACAATAAATGGTAAAGATGTATGGGGAAAAGATACATGGAAATGGTTGGCAGAAGCTCCAATCCAAATCCTGATTACTCACGTGGACGCCCATACAGGACGCCAGGATAATATTTCTAAGAATAATGATATCGCGGATAAATTAAGCAAAATTCCAGTACAAGTAACTGCTATTAAATTGAGAAATCCAAACCCATGGGAGGTAGATAAAACCTCTGATACAAAGCTAACTTTAAAACGTAAACCTAATTGGCATGTGGTCAAACCACCAATGGAATCTGATATCACATTGGATGAGATTAAACAAATCCATGCAAATCTTGGACACATTGGAACACATGGTCTGTACCAATGGTTCAATTCTAGAAATATTAAGGCGACCTGGAATAAATGTAAGCAAGCTATCGCTGGCTGCGAAAAATGTGCAGCCAGCAGGAGCAGGTTCAGACGTAATCCACCAAGCACAAGAACGGCCCCAGCAGGATTTAATCAATTGGTGCAGATTGATTATATTGGGCCATTGAGAAATGGAAAATATGTATGTAATATGGTGGATTGCAGTACGGGTCTTGGAATGGCTTACGGATGTACAAAAGCAAACCAAACGTCCACCATAAATTGTGTATGGACGTGGTGTGCTTGATATGGATGTCCATGGAGCATAGCCTCAGATCAGGGAACTCATTTTACTGGAGCACGTGTTCAAAAATTGGCAGATATATTACAAATTTCATGGGATTTCCATTTGGCCTATAACCCCACTGCAGCAGTTGCAGTGGAAAGATTCAATGGATTATTAAAAACAAAATTACATATGTTAATGGACACGATGCCTTTTGAAAAGGCCCTGCTAATTGCAGTCTTTGAACTTAATTGCAGGCAGAGGCTGCATAGGAGTTCCCCTTTTGAGGAAGTGTTCAACAAAGTTTTCGAGTATCAGGAGGAGGATGAGGAGAAACCATCGAATCGTGCATCCAAAGTCTGGATTAAAGATAGAAACAGTACAAAGGTAACTAAGGGTGAAATCATTGCCGATGGGCAAGGAATACATTTTGGATATCAACTAGTAAAGGAGACCTTAGGCTAACTAAAGATAAAGATGTATGTACGAGATAATGTATATCGACAGATTTGGAGCATTGTGCTATTCATAATCATTGTTATATATGGTTGTGCCTTGTTATCTGGCTACTTTCATTGTAATGAGTGGCAAAAACATAAAAACAACACATGTGTAGGATCCATAGGAGAGGAAAAAATGAAAAATGTTATGAGATGTGTTATGCTTAATTATACAGTGTGTTTTTGGTAGACATCTTAGGATAATAACTTATGCTGCTTCAACGCTGGACATTGTATTTTGTTATTATTTGTGTAACAACAGACAGCACCAATAGCTCTGGTGGTGATGCTAACAGCAGTGATGATGCTGGCACTACTACCACCACTACCACCTCTACTACTACTAAACCTACGGATACAACTGCTGCATGGAAGTGGATTGAGTCACAAAGTTTGTCAAAAAGTCAATGGTCATATAAGCGATGGGTCGAAGAATACCTACAGTTTCCACAGTCTATGAAAGAGGTAAGCAATGGCACTGTAATACCACAATACTGGAGATCAAGAAAGTTTTTGCAAAATCTAACAGCGATTCAATACTTATACTATCACAAATATGCATTTTGCACACACTTTAACAGGCATTATGCACCGACATCTTGTGCATCATTTTACGAATGGAATACTACAGGCATATATTCACCTTTATTTAGGACTGTGTCAGAAGGTGGATACACGAATGCACATGAAACTAACCCGTTGCGATGTCATTTGATGGAAGCCATTCTGGATCAATGGGCACAAAAACCACATTTTGTGTATCATTTCCGGAAAATGAAAGAAAGTATGTGGGTAACACAATACAATGCTACAGCAGCTTTGCTGAATAGACCTGCAGAAGAAATCTATGTCTTGGAACCAGATGATGACAGTGATCTCTTTACTTGCAAAAAAGCTACAGATATCAGCATACCCACATTACCATTCCAAGCGTGGGCAAGTAACCAACAAAATGATTATCATGCATTTGATTATGACTACGAAGAGGATGAAACCTCTCACTCCTCTTTCGACTCCTACGAGATAGAAGACGACGGGAAAGCTACCCGTAGTGATGACAGCACAACTAATGATGACACAACAACAACTATCAAAACAACAACTATGGGAATAGACCTCCTACCCTACGATGAGTCCCAGGAAGTGCTTAACAAATGGTATGGTTATCCACGACATCTGCAAGGAGCAAGACCAGTCAAAAAATGGCCAGAAGCTCTAAAGAAACCATATGGAGCCTATTGTCCAAAAGAATTACAGGACTATTTGGACTTGATGAGTTCTGAAGATCATAAGATGACAATCTGGTTAGATGACTTGCAAAATAAAACTTTGGGATACACAGATTTCGTAACATGCGTTGCAGACTTTCCAAACCTTCCGATATTTGGTGCATTTGACATCCTGTCTACATATCGCTCAGACGTACATATCTCCAACATATCATTCATGCCAGTGGAAGATTGGTGGAAAGTGCTGACTCTAGGAACAGAAACGTGGAGATCACCGGTGGTATTGACTGACCCAATTCCACAGCCATTTACGCATAATATGGCACGATGGACGTATACACCACCAAGTAAGCTTAAAAATATAGGTTATGTGTGTGTTCGCAGTATTTTTGGAGAAATGCAAAATAGGTCAACAGGTGTTGCATTCATAGGACGCGTATGTTTTCCATATGACTTAGGACTGATAAAGTTTTGCAAATACAGGTATTGGTATAAGGTATCAGGACAGGTGATGGACCCAATGTCCTATCCGCAAATGGTACCATGCATGTTCCTGCATCCTTCCAGACTAGATCCTACGTGGCAGACACCTCTCTTTCCTATGTTCCACCACGAAGGATGGATCTTATATCATAACATAACCAGACGATATGCATTCAAGAATACAGTAGAGGAATGGGATACAACGGAAATAAACGAAGGTGTATGCCATGAACGACACACCAACGTGTGTAACACTCAGTTTGTGACCTTCAATCAATCATTCTGGACTAATAATAGAATCCTTGACAGAACACAAAATCCCATGTGGAACTGGACATGGTGTTACAATTTTTCAAAGGAGAACTGCATACCAGAAGAAGATCATACTGTTCTTCTTAATGCAACACATATACATCTAATAAGAAATAAAACACATGAAGCTTTCGACTCACCATGGCAACCAGTTTTAGTAATTACACCAACAGACATACTGAAAGGAATAAAATGGAACATGTCATTCCTACAAGTAGACTATTCATTCAACGGATCAGCATTGGCAGAAAATGGAAAGCCATATTCGGACTTATCATATAAATTTTATGATCACTTTATGTCATCTTTAATACCTGTGTTTAACATATCTAATTCAACAATTAGAGACGCCCTACATAATATCAGTATACCTATGATGGCCAAGAAGAGAATCTACAATGACACGAAAGGAGTGCCTGTAGCATTAGACAGATCCAACTGCAGATGGTTCCCATCCAATATCGCCATAATACACGGAGTTCACAGATCCATTGAAGATAATGTGTCAGTATATGACATCCCAATGGATGCAGTCAATACTTCCCATATAACAACGTATTGGGAATCTACGGTGAGACATACATTGAAACCAAAGGCAACAGCACTAACATACAAATATCCAAAAATAGATGAAGTAACGTTATTAACAAAGAAGACTGTAATGGATGATGATGTGGAATCAGAAGATGGATGTCCAAGTACACAATTATGGGACACTAAGATCCGGTATCACGTAGAAGCTGCAGACAACAAGACCTTGAGATGGTGGATGACAGCAGGCATGGACTTTTCCAAATGGAAAAACGTAATACACACAGGAAAACTGCCATACTATTGGTATATGCTACTGCCAGCATTAGAAAACGACAATTCCTGGTGGATGTATGACATTGTGTCTCATGATGTCTTACGAAATACAACGGACATTTATGACAGTTATGCAGGAAATCATAAAATATATGCCTATAAGATGACAATGAAAGACTGCAGAGTGACACCCGAATCACTCAAACCACGTTTAATATACAGAGGTGGATTCAACGAAACCAGGGGGTGGGTGACAGCCCACTACCCTAGAAGTGTCCTGTTTCCGCCAAAAGCAAAAATGACAACCACTGAAGCCCCAGCATATCTACCACTTCTAAGACAACCACTGAGATTCCTGGTGCACCCCGCGATCCAACCAGTGAGACTACGGCTCTCACTTGGACAAGCATTCAGGGATACCGAATGCGGCTCGGAGAAATGGCAATATGTACTGCCAGATTTATTTTACAGCATAGCACGAAATGCCGCAGGACGACGTCCGTTACAGCTAGCGGCGGTAGGTGCTTTCATCGCTGGAGCCGCTCTTGGAGCATTGATCGCCGGTGCAATGACAGAAGAACTCAGAGTTGAAATTAGTGCATTAAAAAGTTTACAAGGTAAACAAGCATCAGTGATTGCAGGTATATCGAAAAATCTACACTCTGCATCAATACTTTTTGATAGAATTAATATAGAACAAGCAATGCTAAAGAAACAAATTGATATCTTCAATACAGTGGTGCAGACGACAAATGAAATGTTTGAGTCAAGGTTGAAACATCTAGAAGCAAACCAAGAATGTGCTCATATTGGAGCAATGTTAGAGGCATCATTAGAAGATTTACGAGTTTTGTTCCAAACAGGTATAGGTATGGAAACAGCAACTTCTTTCACAGTATTAGACCCCACACAAGACTCGCATTGCAATATGGGAGATTGTGTGATTCATCTATGGCAGATATCTACAACATCAGCGGTTATTGGATACCCAACAAAACCAGTACCACGTAAAGTAGGAGATGTATGGTTATTACCATACGAAACTTTTTATTGGCTAACATGGAATGATACATCATTCTATGTTCCTGCAGATGCAACCTACAGTTTGGGTAAATCGACGATGATTGCTTTTAACTTAGTATCAGACGAACCCTTAACATCGGACGTAACAATCTCTATGCCACAAAGCACCTTGATGGACCTAGGTAACTACAGATTGCTGACACGTCATCCCATGGACTATATGGTAAGAAGATGGCAAAACATAACTTATAATGAAACTCTACCATTGAAAGCAGGATGCCATATACATTATAACACTATGATGATTGAACACATGAACGCAACTCGTAAGCAACATCCATTCCGACGAATTAACTCCACAGACCCAGATTACACCAACAGACTTTTATCAGATGTCATCTTTATCTCCAATCACACATTTTGTCTACACGTATTTGTACCACCTCTTCCAGAATCTCAGCTATATGAGGAAGCAAAGAAAGCAGTGGAAACCCTGAGCAAACAGTTTGCAGAACATGGTAAAATCATAGAGGCTGTTCATAACCAGACTACGAAGATGATACAGCAGTTTCAAGGTGAAACACATAAGGTTAAAGTATTGGTAGACTCAGGATATTTAATACCACGTGACTTTAAGTATACTTATGACTGTTCTGTGATGGGATTTTTCAGGAAGTTAGTTCATGCAGATTTTACGTGTATAATGAGATGGAATCCTTTTCATTGGTTTAAAGAAATTCTTTTCTATGTATGTTTGTTTTTCCTTATAGTAATATTAGCTAAGATTTGTTTGAAGGTGAATAAGAGAACTGCTCGAAAGACAGTTGTAAAGCTTGATAAACAAATGTTTTACAGGAACCATGAACAAGCATAGGAAACGCAGAAGAGAGTCTGCGCGTCGTACACGAAACGCAGAGCGGAATGAGGTTTTGCACTATGCAAGTTGTGAGCTATGCTTGAGTTTTCATGTACGTAACTTTTTCTGGTATGGTGCATTAAAATGTTACGATGAGGACACGCTATCTTTGTTGCTCCACTTGGTGAATACTTGGGCACCAAGGCATTGTGTTCTACATATAGAGATACTAGACAAGATACCTCGAGTTCCGTCAATCATCGAGTTTATACGTCATGTATGGACTCATCAATGGTACATAACGATACATCGAAGAGAAGTGTCCAAATACGAGAGATACCCGGAACATAATAAGGTTTTGATGGGAATCTTCACGGAATGTATGAGAACGGCACATCGAGAACAGAATGTACGAGGATGGCCACGGGCATGGTATATTAATAGTATCATTCCTTTCAAGCAGGATGATGATGCCATATCCTCGACAATGTCTTTGTGTCGACCAGGAGCACTATGTAATAGAGCACCATTCAATCCACTAGATTTGCAAACGCTTTGCTGGAGACAAATTATTCTTCCTTATTTTGTACACATGTGGAACTATACGCTTAGACACGTGGACTTACCGAAATTATATCAAGAATATGTAGGGAAAAATTTTCCTGATACAGATTTATTTTGATGTGTACTTTTGGTTGAAAAAATCAGTAAAATAATAGCCATGTCTGTTGAGAATAGTTATTGGTCCTGCAAAAAGGTGGCGGTTGAACAATAATGTCCTAATTATAAGTGAGCTGATCTTGTGGTACCCAGTGACGGGCAACTTCCACGCTTGTACTGCAACCTAAGACAGGGGAAGGGGCCTCCCCCAAAACGGGTAAGTAGTACAAGGGCAGTGGACGACCTAAGACAGGGCTACTTGATTCCCTTTGCATGCAACCAATATAGAAAGACAGGAGACTTGAACACAAGTTTCCCGAAGGGTAATACTTATCCCTGGCCCCGGGGGCCCAATTTAGCCCCAATTTATTGTGTTGCATGAACAAAGTGGCCAGCTCATTCGGACAAGACACAAAATTTTTCTTTTAGAATTCCGCGCCTAAAAAAGATACCTCACAATGTGCATGGACCCTTTCTATTCCCAACAATGACAGACATGTCAACTAAAACAAATGTTTTAATTCTTTAATTTGTGCTATATTTACTTGTTGATAGGTGTTTTTACAACAACGTGTCTATGGATCAGATAGTAATAGAAAGAATCTTGGGTCACCGAAAGAAAAACCAACTATGGAGACATGCTTGGAATTTGACCAAAACACCTCCGAGTGCTCCGGTACCACTGGTTCCACTGTACGAAGAGACAGAAATAACGGGACCCCTGAGAGTATGCCACGGAGCAGTAATACTTTTGAAGAACATAAATGATGGACAATTGGGACACATGTTGGAAAACTATCCTAGCATTGTACCTTACCCTGTGTGCTGTGAAGTTTGGAATTCTTTAGTTCAATATCTCCCGCTGTGTATTGTAGGATTTTGCACCTCTACAGGATGCAATCATTGTATGTTACAGTGATATTTCTTTGACACCTTTGAAGGATAGTGGTGTCATTGGCTGTTTAACATGCAGTGGTGTAACTATACAGCCACCGCGTGGTGGATAGTCATTGATACCTTCACCCCTTTTATTGGTCTCGGTATCAAGGGGGTGGAATGACAGGAGCTACAGGAGAGTTTGGAATAAACAAAGGACAGGAGAGTTTGAAGTAAACATGTTTGGATGAAGAAAGGTGCCTAAGCTAGAAAAATGTGTGAAATAGATAAGGATTCAAGGTAAACATGTTTTGAGGTATTTTAGCACAAAACAAGTGTGATAGTTTAAGATAAGCAAGATGTAAGCAAGATGTGATGCAATAGAGACAATCTGTTAAGATAGGATAAGAAATAGAAGTTATGGAATAAACATGCTTTTGGTTTGAAGTGTTGTAAACAACTATAGTATTTAAAGGCCAGGAAGGCTGAGCTCTTTGGCCAGTTCAGACCCGCTATGTTGGTGGGTCAACATCCAGCGAACTGCGTCCCGCCAGCCTCTGTTCCTGTGCCTCGTGTGATGTGATGCCCCTGGAGTGAATAAACCGAGCATTCGAAAAGGCATCTCTTGTGCGGCGGCTTCTTTCTTCAAGACACAGATCGTTGGCCAGGAGAGGTTACCTGGGGCAGGGCCGACCTTGACTTCAGGACCACCCGGGAGCGGTCGAGGGACCTCGCCGCAGTCTCTTACTGGTGTCAGCAACTGTCTCTAAATAAAATATGAAATAGGGCTGGGGATGTGGTCAGTGGTTGAGTGCCCCTGAGTTCCATCCCAGGTGCCAAAAAAAGGAAAGAAAGAAAAAGAAAAAAGAAATCAACCTTCCTTAGACTGCATATCAAGATGGTCCCCCATGGACAGCTGCTCAGCCATTTCCGAGCCCTGGCTTGCACCCAGCCATGTAAGCGCCTATCTCAGAGGGTGGCCATGGAGTTGGGGACACCCACGACAGCGTCCCGCCCCGCCTGGGCCACAGACGTGCAGCCCCCACCTCGCACACGCCGACCCGGGGCTATCCACAGCCCAGGTATGGGTCTCAAGCTGCAACACAGAGAGCACAGCCCCTCGTACTTGGTGACTTCTCTGGACGCCCACATGTCGGTTCCGCGGACCAACGTGGCCATCACCCAGGGGCGAGCCGCCCTCACCTGCGCTCCGCCGGGCGCCGCCCACGACAGTCAGACTCGGGCCGCGTCTCGTCGCCCGGCTCCGCCGTCGGGTTCGTGTCGCTGAGCTCCGTCGGCAGCGCGGTCCCCGTCACTGCCCGACCCCGTCACCCCGCTTCCCTCAGGGCACCGCAGGGGTTGGCGGGACCTCTCCGGCCTGGCTGCGCGGGTCGCCAGGTGCCGCCGACGCCGGGGACCGAGGCTCGCACCGCGCACCCCGCGCTCCACCCCGCGCCCACCGCGATGGCGCCCGGTCCTCACGCGCTCCGCCAGGCCGCTCCACGCGCCGGCGCCCGCCTCCCGCCTCCCATTCTGCGCCGCGGGCTGCTTCCTGGTCCCCCGAACCACCGAGGCCCCAGCCGGCCGCGCGCCCCTCGCCGCCAAGTGCGGACTACAAGTCCCAGAAGGCTCTGCGCCGCGGCCCTGGCGCCGCCTTGGCGAGGGTGCCCGAGCCGGGCCCTGGTGAGGTTCCAGGTAGAAGGGATGGGGCTCGAACCCGCAGCGTGACTGGCCGGTTGGAGGGCGTGGCTGCGTGTGAAGAAAAAGTTCTTTGAAGAAAACGTTCCCTATTCTAATAAAAGGGAACACCGTGATGCAACAGCAGACACAGATATCAGCTGATTTAATAACTTTGCCTGCTTTTACTTGTGTGTGTGTGTGTGTGTGTGTGTTGTTTAACGAAAGATTCTCTTTGTTCTGTGATCCAAGAAAGCAAGGGCCAACACACCGATTAATGAAAGAGTACACATTATACCCCCAACCTTAAGTGGGACCTCAAGGGTGCGTGGCCAGCAGAACCCAGCGAAGCTTCCGTCTTAGCTTCACTGGACTTCCAATTCTAGCCATGCTCAGCTGGAGTCCACATACCAGTTCTGATTCTTTACCTTTAAACCAATTCACAGCACAAGCATTCTGGACTTTCTGCCAATCCCAAAGAAACCTTCAAAGTCCATCAGCCAAAAAGCATTAAATATTGCAGCTACAGCAAAAAACACCTGCCCTATGCAAACAAAGCAGCTAAAAATAACTGTGTCCCATTGTATTGTAAATACTCGGTATATCCAAAAAACCACCCAAGGAACAGGCAATTACATTGGGCCAAGACAACTAGGCATTCAGCAGTATGGATCATGAGGTATTCACCTCATACCCCTTAATCTGGGTCTGTGGGGCAGCAGGACTGTCATAGCAGATAGCTACGGAAGCTCAGTAGGCACCTGAACAGCAGTGCCAGCAGCCGGTGCGCCAGGTGGCCTGGGTAGACAGTGCTGGCAGCCCGCAGGGCTGTGGGCACTGCGAGGTGTGGGTGATCCTGTCCTCCTCCTCCGTCACTGCTACTCCCTCCTCTCTCTTCTTTTAAAGATACTAGTTAAGGGTCTGGGGATGGGGCTCCAGCGGTAGCGTGCTCACCTGCCATGTGCAGGGAGCTGGGTTCGATCCCCATCACTACATAAAAATAAAATAAAGATGTGTCCACTGAAAACTAAAAAATAAATACTAAAAATAAATAAAGACACTAGTTAAGGGATTTAGGGCCCACCATGAATCCAGGACGACTCCTCCTGAGGTCCTCAATTTGCAAAGACTTAATTTCCAAGTAATTTCATTCTGAAGTCAAGTAGACTGGAAGTTTGGGGAAATATCCAACCTACTACAATTGCCTTATATGGTATTTTAAAAGTGATTAAGTGTATTGAGGAGGGGAATTTATTTTTGAGTTACCAGGTGGGATTATGTCACATGTCCCCCCATAAGAGAGCAGAGAGTTTCAAGACACACACAGAGAACAGACCAATGTGAAGACAGAGGCAAAAATTGGAGTGATGTTGCCACGATTCCCAGAGTGGCAGCAGCCCCAGGTTGACAAAGGCAAGATGCAGTTCTCCCTGAGAATCTGGGGGTGGTGCAGCCCACCCATGTTTTGTCTGTTTATTTTGGCCCTAGGGATCGAACCCGGGGTGCTTTACCACTGAGCCACAGCCCTAGCTCTTCCTATTTTGAGACAGCGTCTCACTAAGTTGGTCAGGTCTTGCTATGTTGCTGAGGCTCAGTTCACACTTGGCAGCCTTCTGCCTCAGCCTTCCAAGTGGCTGGGATGACAGGCAGTGCCACCAGGCCCAGTCCTGACAACATCTTGATTTCAGCCCAGTTGTCAGGATCTTGGATATCAAGCCTCCGAGTTCTGTGAAAGAATCCATTCTATTGTGTTAAGAAATCCAGCTGATGGAAGCTGATATACCCTGTCCTCATAGGAAGCAAGAAAGGCTCTAAGTGACAGCCCTGAATGCAGGGAAGCAGGGTGGGCTGAGGGTTGAGCAAGCACATTTTGTCGTAGACAGACCGCCCAGGTGAACATCATTATTCTCCATTTTTTTGGGGAATATGATCACCTGAGGCCTCATGGAAAACCCTTCTCCAGCATCCTCACTCAAAAGCCAGCAAAAAGCATGGTTCCTGTCCCCAAACCACCAGAAGACTGACCACTCATGGTGTTCAGCTTTTGCCCTTGAGCCAGGTCCTGCCCTCTTCAGGGTCAGGCCTGAGAGGAAAACTTTCCCTAATGGGGGGCTTCCTCCTGGACTGCCTGGGTCAGGAGCAGAGCTTGCATGAGGTGCTGTGGCAGAGGGAAGACGTGCCTACTGGGCACAGCCAGGGACACACCCTGAAGCTCCTTGGAGTCACATCATGCACCTCACAGTTGGGAGGAGGACTTGCAGATGACACACCTCGATGGGCCCCGGAATGTCCCACACTGGGGGTTTGGTTCCTTCGGCAAATGGACCTGACATTCTGAGCTGTGAAAATAATACCTATGTAAACCCATGAGGATGGCAGTAACACAAAGGAGAAATGTGTACGACGAGCAGGCAGAGCATGTAGCTCAGTGGTGGAGAACCTGCCTAGCATTCATGAGGCCTTGGGTTTGGTACCCAGCACCACAAAAAGAAAAAAAAAAGTGTTGGCAGAATGTGGAGAAATCAGAACCCTCATACGCTGGTAGTGGGATGTAAAATGATGCAGCCACTGTGGAAAAGAGTGTGGTGTTTTCTCAGGATTAAATATACAGTTATCACATGGTCCAGCCCTTCTGCTCCTTAGCACATACTTGAGAGTGGAAATCAGTTCAGCAACAACTTGTGTGCAGGTGTGCAGAGCAGCACTGTTGCAGGAGGCAAAGGTGGAAAATGCCCCACTGTCCATCCACTGACGAACAGAGAAACAAAATAGGATATAGCTACACAATGGGCTATGATTCAGCCAAAAGGAAGGGTGAAGGATACTTGCTGTGCTACAGATGAACCTTGAAAACATCGTGCTCAGTGAAAGCCACACAGGACCCTGTATTGCATTTGTAAGTAAAATAAGCTTATCTGTATTCATATAGGTTAAGTTACACAAATTCCACTGATAGGAAACTTCCAGGCAAGTCCATAGGTCAGTGGTCTTCAGGGGCTGGGATGACTGATGAATGCACATGGGATTTGCTTGTGGGCTCTTTAACCAACTGCCTCTTTACCTTCACTAAGTCCTGCACCTCCCTGCACCAGGAACCTTGGAGAGATCCTTACTTCACACCCTGGATAGTCCAAGGGCCTTCCCACTGTTCCAGCTTGGAGATCATGTCTGGTGGGAATCAGGAAGTCCTGCCAGTGTTGAGAAGGTGGAAGAAGGTTGAGCTGTTGCCACATCAGCAGGCCCTGACGGGGCTGAATGCCGCTCTGTAGGAGATGAGGCATGGGAAAGTCCTCCCCCTGGTGATCAGGGCTGGGCAGCAGTCGGCCCAGGTGGATCGGGCTGGGAAATATGGGTCAGAGCAGGGACATACCTGGGGGTGGGTGAGTGACGATGAGGCACACACCCAGTGACAGATGAAGAAATGGACACAGATTGCTAGAGTTCCTCAGTATCACTGATCGGTAAAGGGTCCTCTGCACTGGGCCCAGAATCCCCGCCCCTCCTGTGTGACGTCCATGAGCCCCTCTGCCGATGTCCCTGGATTCTGAGATGTGGCACCTGTTGGTCCAGTCACAGGCCAAGTCCGACCCAGGCTGTACCCAGGGATGGCAGGATGCAGTGGTGTCGAAAGTGCATGTTGTCCGCAGGAGGGCCTCCCTCTGAGTGGCCTGGGTCAAGTGCCGATGGTACCAGTGTTGTGCGGGGTGCCAGGGCCACTCTTGTCTGGGTCCTACCATATTCACATGGTGAAGTTCTGTCATCAATGGGACAGTATTTGGAGTGAGGCTTCAGGTGTGTTATTAGTCAGATGAGGTGGGTAGGGATGGATACCCTCATAAGAAGAGTAAGTCAATCCAATCCCCAATTCCCCCAGACCCCAGCACTATGCCACACCAGGCCCAGAAAGCAGGCCTGACTGGAACCAAGCCCTGCTGACACCACGGTCTTGCACTTCCCGCATTCAGAACTGGGAGAAACAACTGCTTTTGAGCCTCCTGGTCTGTGTCATTCTGTGGCAGCGGCCAGAGCTGTGCCGTGGAGACCCTCAACACCTTCCCTAAGTGCCAGCTCTGTAGACCCCAGGGGACAGCTGGATGGCCTTCACCAGCACTCCCTGCAAAGTGACCATGCCACACGTGTGTGACACCTGGTTCCTCCTGGACTGGCAGAGGAGGAGGCCTGGATGGTGTCTGGCCATGTGCCATCCAATGCCTCCAACTTGGTCTTTCCTGCCACCACAGACTCTGGGTGGGCAGTCACCCAGGCCCAGTTCAGAGATAGGACACATGGCTAGGGCCAGAGATGTGGTCATAAGAACATAGTCCCTCTGCGTGTGTGGGGTCTCCCTTGAGACCCTATGGGGGAGAGGCCTGTCAAGCGGCAGCAGTGACTTCAGAATCCCAAGGTGGGTTGGTGGGTTTGGGATGCTGTGGAAGGAACCCAGAGCCTCACCCATGCTGGGCAAGTGCTTGACCCTTGAGCGCTACCTCCAGCTCTGGGCTTTTCATCACCACACCCACAGCTCCTGGCTTCACCTGGATGCCACCTGCAGGCAGACACTGGCTCGGGGACACCCTTGTCCTTCATTAAGTAGTGTCTCCCAGGGTCTGGGCACGTGTGCCAGGCCCTGTTCTGGGATGCTGGCTGGTAAACAGCCTGGTCCCAAAGAGTTCCCGAGCTCCACGTCTCCCTGCACCCATGTTCTCATCCTGCTCCAGGATGTGAGCACCAGGGCAGAGCTGCCTGGTACAAGAGCAGGGGAAAGGGGCTGGACGTAAATGTGCATGTCCAATTCTGATGTCGGGGGAAACCCTCGCCTGCCAAGAAAGTGGTGTCTTAGGCTTCTGGCCTGTCCTTCTGGAAGCTTCCCTGAGATAGGAGAGCTGTCAAAACTCACCCCGACTGGGGTCTTTTGGCAGACTGGTCCTATTTATTGCGTTCACTTACCTGCGTCCCCCTCCCAGGTCTTGGTACCCTTCCATGATCTGGTAATACAACTGGTTTGGAAAGCAAAGTATCTGGGGGATGCCTTATTTGGGAAGACCTTTGATGTTCTCATATTACCCTACAATCAAGACATTCTCTCTAAGTTAAGACAAGAACATGATCTCTGGGGTCTCTTCTTTTGTGGTTTCATGGGGCAGATCGACAATCACTACCCTAAGAGCAGAATCCTCGAGAGTCTAAAAACATGTCCCGTAATTTTCCCAAAGATCCTAAAAAAGGATCCTCTCCCGGGGGCACAAACCGTCCTCATCGACGGGGCCAAAAATGAGTTTGCTGTTGTTTCAGATGGGACCCAGGTCATCCACAAGAGAGTGGCCGATTGTTCGGCCCAAAAGGTGGAGGTTGCAGCCTTGATATTGGCCTTACAGACCTATAGCTCGGTGCCCCTTAATGTTTTCACAGACAGTTTCTATATCACCAGGCTTGCCTCCGCGATTGAGATGGCACCTTATATTGGAAAACAATCCACTATCATGGATCAATTACAGACAGTGCAGCTTCTTATATGGGCTAGGGCAGACCCCCTCTTCATAGGTCACATTAGAAGTCATTCCAGACTTCCTGGTCCTTTGGCAGCGGGCAACGCCATGGCGGATGCTGCCACACATGCCACTAATTTTATATCTACAATAACTGAGTATGATAAGGCCCTCCAGCTTCATAATAAATTTCACCTAAATGCACAAACTTTGCGCTTCCGCTCAGGATGTTCCCGAGATCAAGCTTTAAAAATTGTTTCCTTATGCCCTACTTGTGCACCCTTCATCCATTCCCCCTCTTTGGGAATTAACCCAAGGGGTCTCCAACCAAATGACATCTGGCAAACTGATGTAACTCATATCCCTAGTTTTGGAAAACTGTCTTGTGTGCATGTCAGTATAGACACGTTCTCTGGTTTTATCTCCACTACTTTACATTCAGGAGAGAAGGCTAAGGACGTGATACAGCACTACGTAAAAACCTTTTCCTTTATGGGAACTCCTCGATGCATAAAAACAGATAATGGCCCAGCTTATACTAGTCAAACCTTCCAAAGATTTTGCTCACAATGGGAAATCATACACAAAACAGAAATCCCATATAACCCCCAAGGACAGGCCATTGTTGAACTGGCCCATCAACATCTTAAAACCTATTTGAAAAAAACTAAAGAGGGGGAGATATACCAGAGTTGTCAGGGACCACATGCACTATTAAATATAACTCTATTCACTTTAAATTTTTTGCTCACTGACGCTGAAGGCCGTACAGCGGCGCAGCGTCACTTCTCCCCTCCCACCATTCAAAAAGCACAGATAAGATGGAAGGATCTGGCTACAGGGAAGTGGCAACCCCCTGCTCCACTCTTGGCTAGAGTGAGAGGAGCCGTTTCCATCTCCCCTCCAGGGACGGAAAAACCCATTTGGGTCCCAGAGCGCTGTACGAGACCGGTCGATGAAAACTCGGGAAGGACCGACGACCCTGGGACTTCGGGCTCTGCCATTTTCGTTTCTCCAAAGAAGTGACAGAATGAGTTTTGTGGGACGGATCTTCCTTATAACGGTCCTGTCATACAGGCCTGCAGACGGAGGGCTAGATCCCCCATCAGGTAATATCTATCAACATCTCTTTGGGACCCCCTGTGACTGTCTGGGAGGGAATTGGAATCAGGCCCCCAGTAGCTGGATCCAGACTGCCGATTGTGTAGCCAGGGTAGCTTACCTCCAGGCTGAAGTTCATCAACAAATTGGAGGATTTCACCACCCTAAGTGAGTATGCGTGAACAAACCAAAGATTAACCCCCCTGGTCCTGAAAAAACCCTCAGTAACTGCTCCACAACTTGCACTTATACTTCAGCAGTTGATGTCTCCTGCTATGAGATGGCCTCGATTTGTGTACACAAGGGACCACAGCATTTTGAGGCCAGATTGACAAAGACTCGGTCAGAGAAGGGAGTGGGGGTGAGCTATCGCTTTACTCCGTTTCTTTTTGGCCAAGGGGGAGTTGAATCTAAACTCCGGTTGGCGGGGTGCCAGGGTGAGGTTGGTAAGTCCTCCTGTTGGCCCACTGCAGCCCCTACAGGGATCTCTGATGGGGGGGGGAACCTACTGATTCTGTTAAACATCTTCAAGTTATCAAGCTTTTGAAACCGCAGATCCCTGAGCTCGTATACCACCCCTTGGTGCTGCCTAAGTCACAGCTCTCGGATCTGGATGTTAACAAGTTAGATATCTTAAGGACCACCTTTTCCTTGCTTAACGACTCCAATCCCACACTTGCTAAAGATTGCTGGCTCTGCATGACAACAGGGGCGGTTATGCCTGTAGCGGTCCCTATTAATGTCACCATGCATAGTGATGATACTTGCCAGCCTGGATTACCTTTCAAGGTCCAGCCCACGGGTGTCTTTACAATATGCCTTCTGGGTGTGATGCAAAACAACACCTACGATGTGGATGTTGGAGTGACCTCCTTGGGGAACTGCTCGATGGTGAAGAATTATTCCTCACCCACTCCAGCCCTCTGTCCCCCTAATGGAACTGTTTTTATGTGTGGGGGAAATTCTGCCTTACCCCGACTCCCTGCAAATTGGACAGGTGTCTGCGTTCTCACCCTGCTCCTCCCTGACATAACCACTGTCCCTGGGGATGAGCCCCTGCCCATCTCCAGCCTAGAGACTCTAGTGAGAAGACACAGGCGAGCTATACGGGCTCTACCACTACTCGCCACACTGGGGATGACGGCTGCTGTGGGCACAGGCACAGCTGGACTGGGTACAGCGATACATTCTTATCGCCGTCTATCTCAGCAGCTTATAGATGATGTGCAGACCCTGTCTGGCACTATTAGGGATCTACAAGACCAAACTGACTCTTTGGCAGAAGTGGTCCTCCAAAATAGGCAAGGCCTAGACTTACTGACTGCCAATCAGGGGGGAATCTGTTTAGCCTTAGGAGAAAGGTGCTGTTTTTATGCCAATAAATCAGGCATAGTCCGCACTAAGATCAAACAGCTTCAGGAAGACCTAGAGAAAAGGAGAAGAGAATTATTTGAAAACCCCCTCTGGACTGGACTTAATGGGTTTCTACCATACCTCCTTCCTTTCTTGGGACCCTTGCTGGGTCTCCATTTAATTGCCACTTTGGGACCTTGTATTGCAAACAGATTGATTCAATTCATTAAAGATCAAATTAACATCTTAGTCTCTAAGCCAATACAGGTTCATTATCAGCGCCTGGAGGCGGACGAACCTGCCCATGAGGTGTACTTACGGCCCATCCGAAGATGAGATGTGATCCCTGAGGATGAAGCCAGCATCCAGGCCCCTGCATATGTGTGTTTGCTTTGTGTTTGAGTCCTTTGGTTGCCTTGCCACCGTCGCCATAAAACCCTCTGCTTAGGGAAGCTCACTGGTTATAACTGTCCCATCAACAGAAACGATAAACGGGATCCACAGTCATGCCCTGCTGGCCATAATATTCCACCTATCAATAAAAGCTGATCTTGTAGTTCCCAGTGATGGGCAACTTCCACGCTTGCACTGCAACCTAAGACAGGGGAATGGGGCCTCCCCAGAGACGGGTAAGCACTGTGAGGGCAGTGGATGACCTAAGACAGGGGCTACTTGATTCCCATTGACATGCAAAAAACAAAAAAGGGGGACTTGCTGGTAGCAGGCCTGCGCTGGCTCCTGGGACTCAACCCCCAGTCATTTGTTCTGCATGTCAATGTGGCCAGCTCACAAGGCCATGACGCGTGCGACTGTCACGACCCCCTTGCCCGCAAGGAAGACGCGACTCAGGAATCTTCTTTCAGCAGTTTATTCAGGCCCTTGATATTTTTCTAATAATTCTTCTAATAATTCTCGGATGCCCCTCCCAGCCTTAATAAAGCACTGCGAACCCTAATGCGAAGCTGCCACGTGGACCCTTCTCACAGGGTGCTAGAAAACAACACGCCAACTCTCTCTGATAAGGAGTTGTCCTTCACAGACCACAGCGGAGCCAGCGCCATCATGTAATGGCGACCACAGTCCGCAGGAACGGCTCACCACAGCTCCCCCTTTTTGTTTCACTAAGACAATACAGGCAAGAGTAGAGGTCCTATCCCACTGTGCAGAAGTGGCTGCATAGTATGGCCCAGCCCTAGGGGGCGCCTTCCCCAGATCTGACACCATATCAGCCGACGCCTTTTTTCGTGGGGCGGGGCGTAGACACGTCAAACCCGCATGCAATAGGGCATGCTCCCCTTGAGGTCCCTCTTCTCAATGGATCACTCAAGTGCAGTGCCTTGCCTCGCATCCTGTATCGTGACGATGGCGAGTATGAGGGAATAGCTGAGGTTGAACTGTGGCTATCTAGAAGTACAACTACAAACAAGTTGGCAGCACCCTGAAAGAAAGGCACGGACTTTAAGGCGATAGAGAAGCACTAGCGTGGAAACCCATCTGCGTGCAATGGCAGCAAGACCGGCAGAGTGCAAAGGCTTTCCAACACTAGAAGGATGACAAAAGAAGGACATGTCAATCCCAGTGCAATGTTATAATAACTTGGGGTGCAACGACCATGTCAAAGGCACTAGTGTGGAAACCCATCTGCGTGCAATGGCAGCAAGGCCTGCAGAGTGCAAGGGCTTTCCAACACTAAGAGAATAACGAGGAAAGACATGTCAAAAGTTTATTGCTTAAGATGCGCAAGCCAGACCTGTGGCGAGTTACCATTTTCTAAAGCTGCAAGAGCTTGTATGATCATAGCCTTATCTTGAGCACTACGAGCTTTAAGGCGACAGAGAAACCACAAACAGAGGAACATACCAAAACAACACAGTGCACCAAAAATGCCTACTCCCACCCACTCCTTAAAAAAGGAAAAAGCAGAAGATATCCAATTGGTGAATTGACCCAGAGTCACGGGATCGACATGGGTACTATTCAAGACAGCTATCTGGGTTAGTTGAGACTGGATCATGTCTTCCGCTTCCATGGACCAATTCCCGGCCAAATATCCACCAATGATGTGGGAAGCATTCCTGGAATCATTAAATCTGACAGAGGTTATACATAAATGTGCACGTTGGTCAATGCAGCCTAAAAGTACTAGGTCAGCCAATTCCTCTACTTGAGCTTGAAGAAAATCTATTCTTTGGTTGGCAGCTAAAATCCCTGACAAAATATGTTGATTAATCGCATTTTGCGATTCAAGTATAGTGGACGTTTGTTAAACAACTTGATTAATAGTGGCAGCAGTTTGTACTTGACTGGCCATGGCTACTCTGGCCGTAACTGCTGCAGCAGCAGATGCCGCCACGGCTGTCACTATAGCTGCTGTGATTCCAAAATCTCTGTGGACTCTAAGTAGCTCTACAATAGGAAATTTATCTGGATCCGCAGTGACTGGGATTGGGACAAAAGTTGGAATTTTCATAATCACTGCTACAGTCCAAGAACCATTCCAACACTCAGATAAGAAACAGGTAATATTAGAACAATCCAGCATCCCCGATGAGGTGTCATTAGCTAAAAGGAACAGGAACGGGGATTGGATAAAGACCACTGCAGGAGGCAATGTGGCATAATGTAACAGAGAGTTGAACGAAACAGATGTAAGCCTATTACCTCGTTCACTCTCCTTAGTAGTGCCAGAAACATTAGCCAGCCAACTTTTGGCTCCTAGTAATTGAGCCAATGCAGAAATATCGGCTGAAGCCCCCTTCTCACTGGAAATGAGCCATTGAAACCAGGACCAACCTGTTCCTGTAGAGGAGTTGGCATTGTTGTTAAAGTTATAAACATATCTCTTAAGAGGGGGGGGAAAGGAGAAACCTTTAGCAACTTGATGTTTCTCCCAAGAATGATCCTGACAAGGCGTAAATGTTGGGGGAAAACCAAAATTAGGGGTACAGTAGGGAGAGGCCTTGAAATGAGTGGCATTGCAAGTACTATTAGAAGAAGGAGGCATTGGGATTAGTACCTCGGAGATAATAGCTAAAGTAGTTATGTTTAAAACAGAGCTATTTGCGGGGGTCCCTGAGCCTGATTGCTTCCCTGAAACTACTTGGCTCAATACAGCACTGAGAATACTCCTTGAGACTCGACTGGACCGCAATGGGTCCTCCCAGTTAGTCAAATTTTTAGTCTTAAGGCTAATACAATTAGTGTTCCCAAGACTGAAACAAAAAACTCCTGTGAGATTAACTTGAGACTGATTAAAAATATTTTCCATGTCCCCTCTAGGAGAGGTACAAGGAGCAGACATCTCACATGAGGTAGAAAAAAGAGTGGGGAGGACACTAGAATTACTATGAACTGGCATTGGCATTGGCCATGCCCGTGCCACTGCCCACCACTGCATTGGTGTCATCTGTACCGTTGGCACCAGCATCAGAGCCAGAGCACTCATCAGAATGAAGCTCCTCATCATGGGACTGTTGTGGCACCTCCTGCTGCTGGTTAGTAGATCAGGCGTTCAGGGATCCACAGCGGCTCCGTGCGATCCTGGGGAAAAACACATACAGATCCTCGTGCCCATGTCAGCACGGGGTCAGGGCCGTTCCATTGGCCCGTAAGAACATCCTTCCACTTAACATAGCCAGTCACAGAGGGCTGAGGGGACACATGTCTATCGGCCGCAGAGCGGCCATGAATATCCAAATTCAAAAAATTAATGGTAAAAAGAGCTAAGGACAGGCGTTCTTTAGGAGTGTGGTCAACTCCTATTCCCCCTTTTTGTTTTTCTAAGGTTTCTTTTAAGGTGTGGTGGGCACGTTCGACAATGCCTTGCCCTTGAGGATTGTAAGGCAACCCATGAGCAAGTTGTACTCCCATAGTAGAACAAAAAGATGTAAACTGTCTGCCCGTATAAGCAGGTCCATTATCAGTCTTAAGGGATGCAGGTGCACCCCATGCTGCCCATGCCTCTAAGCAATGAGTAATGACATTACGTGCCTTTTCTCCCAATAAAGCAGAAGCATGAATAATTCCAGAGTATGTGTCAATAGAAACATGTACATATTTGAGGTTACCAAAGTCAGGCACGTGAGTTACGTCCATTTGCCAGACAACCAATGGCTTCAATCCTCGTGGGTTTACACCATAAGTAGGAGGATGAAGAAATGTGACACAATGGGGACATTGTGATACTATCTGACGAGCATCCACTCTTGAGATGGAAAAACATCTGCGCAGTGTCATAGCATTGACATGAAAGTTGTGATGAAACAATTTAGCTTCTTCTAAGGAGGAGGCCAAGCATACCAACTGGCTTCTAGTTGCCGAGTCAGCACAGGCATTACCCTGTGATAACGGGCCAGGAAGAGAGGTGTGAGCCCAAATGTGCATTGGATAGAAAGGGGCAGTACGGCTACGGATAAGCTGTTGAAGCTGATTAAAGTAAGCAGATACATTATGGGTGTCACTAATAGCTCCTACAGCCTCCAGAATTTTGAGCGCCTGCACCACATAGATGGAGTCCGAAATGAGATTGAAAGGAAAAGAACACTGTTTAAAAACTTCAATGACAATTTGTAGTTCTACCCATTGTGGATTTCCAGGAGCAAATTGATGCTGGACAGGGGGAGAGTCATTAATCACATAAGCTCCCATTCCAGACTTAGAGCCATCAGTAAAAATGTTAACAGCCCCCGGAATTGGAGTGGGTGAAGTTACTTTAGGGAAAATGATGGGATGTGTCAATAGCAATGATATGCCAGCCCTGAGGAACAGAGGAAAGCAGCGGCAGCCCTCGTTGAATGGGCCCCATAAGTTGCATTTGAGCATTAACTGCTCGTAAATCATGCAGTAGGCGCCACTTCCCTGATTTTTTCTTAATGACAAATATGGGAGTATTCCATGGAGAAGTAGAATGTTGAATGTGGCCCAAGTCAAGTTGTTCTTTAACTAGGTCATGGGCTGCTGCCAGTTTGGCCGAGGGAAGGGGCCACTGAGGCACCCAAACAGGCTCCTCGGTGAGCCAAGTTATGGGTATTTGAGCCCCAGCGGCCCCTATGAAAAACCCAGACCGAATCTGTCAAGTTTTTGACGACCTTGCACAGGGTGTTTACGCCCCTGCAGATGTTTTCCTAGTCCTAGACCTGGCCTATACCCCATATTTTGCATAATCTGTTGAGACATTAGGGAATAGTCATTACTAAGGGTGAACCCCATGTCTTTCATCAGATCACGGCCCCATAAAGAAATAGGTAAATCAAGCACATAAGGTTGAAAGGTACCACTGTGTCCCTCTGGGTCCTTCCAGGATAGATGTCTGCAGCTAATTTGAGGAGCTTGGGCATATCCAAGTCCTCTAAAGGATTGATCAGAAGTCTGTACTGGCCATCCCTTAGACCAGTCTTTAAGGGCTATAATACTACGATCTGCTCCTGTATCCAGCAGTCCCACAATAGATTTACCCTCTATGATTAATTCCAAAGTGGGGCGGTTGCTCATACCCAGTGACAAATAGACACAATTCCCTCCAGTGCTACCAATCTCACTTCCCATCCGTGACCATGAGTCAGCTGGGAAATGGTTATGTAAACTAGGCAAAATTAGTAATTGAGCAATCCGATCCCCTGGGGAGATAGACACAATGCCTCTTGGAGCTTCCACCATGACTTTTACTGTCCCCACAGTATCAGGGCTTATGACTCCGGGAAAAACATGAAGACCTTGTAAAATAGAGGAAGCACGTCCAATCAATAAGCCCACAGTGCCAGGTGGTAAAGGCCCTTTGAACTCAGTTTCCACCAACTGGACTCCCATTTTAGGTGTTAATACGAGTCTGGAGGTGGAACAGAGGTCTAATCCCGCTGCACCTGTAGTGGCTCTCCGCGTCTCATGGGATGGCGTAGAGATGGCCATGTCTCGGGTTCGGGTGTGACATTCTCCATTGCCCCATATATTTGTGGGCCCTGGGGTCGAGGGCCCCTTCGGCCGTTTTTTGACCCAGTTAAAATAGGCTGCCCATGGATGTCCCTCACTGATCTACACTCTTTTGCCCAATGCTTCCCCTTTTTACATCTTGGACACAATCCCGGTTTAACGAGGGCCATTGGAAAAGCCACCATGGGGAGGTCCATTGAAATTGTCTTTTTTGGGACATTCACGCTTGAGATGACCAGGCTGACCACAACGGAAGCATGTTCCGGCACCAGAACCGCTCCGTTTTGTAATCTGAAGGACAGCAGCTGCAAGACCTGCATTAGTTAAAGGTCCTCCAAGCTCTCTACACACCTTCATCCATGCTTCTATGCCTTTATTTTTATAAGGAGTAATTGCTGTTTTACATTCTTTGGTGCATTGCTCAAAAACCAATTGCTTGATAAGGGGCATGGCTCTATCAGGATCTCCAAAAATCTTTCCAGCGGCATCCACCATCCTTGCTACAAAATCTGAAAAGGGTTCTGTAGGGCCTTGTATAATTTTAGTCAGGTTACCAGACACCTCTCCTCTATTTGGAAGTGATTTCCATGCCCGAATGCAAATATTATTAATCTGGTCATATGCTTCAAGAGGAAATCCTGTCTGTTGATTAGCAAATCTCCCTTGTCCCAAAAGCATGTCTTTGTCCCAATGGGGGTGTCCTGCTGCATGATTTTGGGCGGCCTGCTCTGCTGCGCCCTCTAGCACAAATGCTCTCCAGTCCAAATATTTGCCTGCGGAGACGCAAGCCCGAACGAGGCTAGCCCAATCAGAGGGAGTCATGCAGTATCTAGACAGATTCTCCACCTGAGTTAGTGTAAAAGCGGCATCGACCACATAAGTGCGCACAGACTCCGCCAGGGTCTTTACCATTTTGAAATCCAAAGGCTCATGAAATCTTCCCCTATTATCATCCTGAAAAACTGGATAAGCAAGACCCATCTCAACGTTAACAGCCCTCCATGTTTGGGCGTGGAAACTTCGTCCCGAACCACCCCCGCCATACGGAGGCGGATCGGGAGGCCGTCCTGTCTTGAGCCCTTGCTTATCTCTGTTCCCTTTAGCTAGACTCCCTAGCTGCCGAGACAGCGGCCCCAGCTCCTCCTCCTCATCGTCTTCTACCTCTGACCCACTTTCGCATGGGGGCATGCGCAGCACACTGAGATCTGGATACAGTCATCTCTTCCCGTTCTCCACGCCCTGCACACTCCCCTCCTCCTGAAACACTTCGCTCTCTGTCGTTTCTGACTTTTCTTCATGCAATTGTTCTAAAACTTCCTGCCCTTTAGCAAGTGCTTCTTGGCATCTGCCATCTGTAAGGCAACTACGGACCATCTTCCAGAGGGGTATCACCCCACCCTCTAGAATGCCCTGCTCACGAGCAAAATCAAGATCTTTGCCTAATTTATCCCAGCTGGGTGTAGTGAGGCTGCCCGAAAATGCGAACCACGGTGCAGCAGTATTCACCCGCTGTAAAAATTTCTCTAAAGTACTATGTTTCACCTCCAGTCCCTTGGAACGTAAAAGGCCATCTAGGGCCAGAAGAAGTGGACTTGAAGTCACGGCACCCATGACGCAATACAAGAAAACACAGAAAACGAAAGTGAAAATACACAAAAACAAAACGAAAATACACAGAAAACAAAAATGAAAATACAGAGTGCAATTGCTATGAGATGTAACGCCCTCTCTTTATTTACAGAGGAGCAATTACCTTTTAACGCTCCCTCTTTATTGACAGAGGAGCTTCCCGCTTTTTAACAGCGGGTCCCACTTTACCTGGGACTTACCGGCGCGCCTCCCTGGCTGCTGAAAGTTCTGGTTCCTGGTTTTTTCTCCCGGGTTTCAGCACCACTTGTCACGACCCCCTTGCCCGCAAGGAAGACACGACTCAGGAAGCTTCTTTCAGCAGTTTATTCAGGCCCTTGATATTTTTCTAATAATTCTTCTAATAATTCTCGGATGCCCCTCCCAGCCTTAATAAAGCACCGCGAACCCCAATGCGAAGCTGCCACGTGGACCCTTTTCACAGGGTGCTAGAAAACAACATGCCAACTCTCTCTGATAAGGAGTTGACAACACGCCAACTCTCTCTGATACGGAGTTGTCCTTCACAGACCACAGCGGAGCCAGCGCCATCATGTAATGGCGACCACAGTCCACAGGAACGGCTCACCACATGCGACCAGTTTCCTGTTTATCTGCCTCGAGAACATGTGTCTCACGGGAACATCTTGACCTGTTTGGAGCCTCCTGATAGGGGACGGTGGCGGTAACCCAAGGACGGCAGTTATTACACTTCCCTCCTCGCTTTTGAGTGATTTCCCGCAGCTGTTACAAAAGATATATATAAGGAGAACAAATTTGGCAATAAACTGCAGGCGCATCCTCCTGGATGAAGAACCTTGGTGTCCTGTATGTTTCTTAACCCCGCCGTCCCTCGCCGGACTCGGCTCCTGAGGCCGTTCGTGGCACCTGACCACCCAAAAGTGAGGCACCATCATCACCCTCATTTACAGGCTCGAAAACACACGGAGAAACAAAATCAAAACTTGCTGCCAGTCAGCGGCAGATAGGGATTTGGACACTTGTGCCTTCCAGAGAACCATTTTTTTTTATAGAGATCTGCATGTCTGGTATACATACACACACCCATGGAACTACTGTAGCAGTTCTGAATGTTCTGAGAGGATAGGAACACGCTGGGGTGGTGTTGTTTGATAAAGTGTTATCAACCCCACATAACTCCTGACTATGAGAAACAGAGCTGGTGTGATAAGGAGCTGCATCTGACATATTTCCTGGTGCTGGGGACTGAGCTCAGGGCCTCCTGTATACTGAGCCTGAGTCCAACCACTGAGCTATACTCCCGACCCCTGTAATCTCTTTTATTGCACTTAATCTTCATGGCCATATGGACAATGTAGGACCAGTCCGTTTCAGCACCGTGGACAGCCCCCAGCCCAGCAGGGTTTCCTGTGGGTATTTCTGAAACCTCCCAGGAGTTGTCAATTCCTGTGTTTCATACAAAATGAACTCTCTGTGACTCCAGTGCCAGGCCACAAGGCTTCATTCACAGTGGCCACAGGAGGCCTCTACGGGGGACTATATAAGATCCCAGCTGGTCCAGTGCTGAGGAGAAAAGTGGGAATCCCAGCTGTCCTGAATTCTGGTTCTCAGGATCCCAGGAGGTAAGGCCTGATGTGGGCACCAGCCGTCTGCTCCTTTCCCATTGGGGCAGGACCGAGAAGATCCCTGGGCCCTCATGTGCCCAGTGACCATGGCCAACTTCCCAAGGTGCTGGGAATAGCAACTGCGGATGAGACGTGAAGTCTGTTGGGTCTAGGGTCAAACCCACCTTTACCACTGTCTGCTGAGATCCTGGACTCTCACCTTCCTTGGGCAGGTGGTTTCCTACCTGTAAAATGGAGGATGATCCTCCCTGTGGCAGGTCATTGCCTATCCATTCACTCACAGAGGGATGGGCAGGGCACAACATCAGGAAACTCGATAATGAAAGAGAGCAAGTATCTTCAAATGTGATAGGTACGTAACGTGGGTGGGTGTGGCACCCATTAGGATCAGGGTCCAGGGAAGAGCTCTGAGGTGACAGATGAACTTATAATCCATTGAGTGGCCAGCAGGGAGCAGGAAGCATGACAGGCTACGTTGCTAGGCTGGCCTTGAATCTTGGGTATAAGGGATCCTCTGACTTCAGCCCACTCAATCGCTGAGACTCTAGAAGCCCAAGTCTTGTGTTTTACAGAAAGTCTTCCAATTACGTTCTGATGGCTTAGACAGCAATGGAATTCACAATGGAATTAGCTTATGCTTAAAGGTAGGAGTGCCCTCACCATTCAGGGTTCAAAATACCCTGACCCTTGGCTCTGTGGCAGAGCACTTGCCTGGCATGTGAGAGCACTGAGTTTGGTCCTCAGCACCGCAAATACATAAATAAATAAATAAATGGTACATTAGCAACTAAAATTAATAAAAAATACTCCCACCCCAGTCCTGCTGTTATTGGAATATAATGAAATAGTCACGGGAAGCAGGAGACGTGGGAGACAGGAGAAGTGATAGGAGGCTTAGTCCAAGCCACAATGAGGAAGGCTTGGCAGTGGAACAGGGCTGTAGGAGCAGGACGTGTTTTGGGAGATCTGGTTTCAGAGGTCACCTAGCTTTGTGCCTGCCTCCTGTACCACTGTCACTACCTCCTTGCTCTCTTCCTCAGCTGGTTCCTTGGGCTCCACCAGCTGCCCCTCTCTGCTCTGTCCCAAGCTGCTTGGCTTCAGCAGCTACAGGGTGGGTGGGGGGCTGTGGTCTCAGTGCTGAGCAGAGCCCATGTTGCTGGTTCCCTGCACAGATTCCTGCAGAGCATTGTCTTTTTCCCCACTCACACACAGCTATGGGACTCTGGGCTCCTTGCTCTGACTTCAGGGAGCTCAGGTCTGTGATTCTGGGAAGTGAAACATGGTTAGTGAACACAGGTCTCAAGTATCAGGTATGGTCACATGCCCACAGAAGCTCCCAGAACAGAGACATGCTGAGGTCATGCTCCTCAGCCTTGTTCCCACCGGGTGCCTGCCCCTCCCAAATACATAAATCCTTACAAAATCTGAATGTAAATGTTCACAACATGGTTTATTCTATCCGAAGAGTTCAAAACAACCCAAATGTCCATCAACTGATGAATGGGTCAACAAACTGCGGCATACCATACAATAGCACATTCAGCCATAAAAAGAAGTGAAAAACTGGAGCAGTGTGAAGAAGAGGTGAGAATGACCCTTGAACCAATCAAAGCTACCCACTGCTGCATCCCCACTGTCCTACCAGTGTCACCACCATGCCCAAGAGAAAGGCTGAAGGGGATGCTAAAGGAGACAAAGCCCAGGTGAAGGACAAATCACAAAGATCCTCAGGGTTGTCTGCTGAACCTGTTCTTCCAAAGTCAGAGCCCAAGCCTTAAAGGCCCCTGCCAATAAGGGAGAGAAGGTCCCCAAAGGGGAAAAGGAACAGCTGACACTGGCAAGGATGGGGACAACCCTGCAGGAAATGAGATACCAAAACAGACCAGGCGTAGAAAGCCGAAGGGGCTGGAGACACCAAGGGAAGTGTGTGCATTTCTGATAACTGTGGACTTCTGGTGGCTGCACAGTTTGAAATTCTAGTTTTTATCAAGTTTTATAAAAATGCAGAATTTTGTTTTCCTTTATCATTTCTTTTAAAGCTGTGTTGTTAGCACACAGAACACTTCATTGTTGTTTTCAGGGAAGGAGCCTAGGTCACTAGTAGAATGTCTCCAAAGCTGGATTGCTGTGGGGGAACACACCTTTCCCTGATGGTTGTAAGAGACTTCCTCTTGGTTCCCTGATGCTGGCACACACAGCCACCCTGGCACAAATGCTTTGTGATATGCAACAACTCAAATTCACCTTTACGTCCTTCTCTCCCTCTCTACCATAGGCATAGTTAACTCCCCTAAACTCAGACCTGTTGGGACCTGACTCCCAACAATTGGTCTTATCAGCGTGTCAGGCAATCTGGACTTTGCAGTGACATCATTGAGATGGTGTCCCTCAGAAGAGCAGCAGTTCCTTCTCTAGATTGTGGATCCTCACATTAATAATTCTGCCATTTTCACTTCATTTCCTGAAAGTCAGGGTCAGCTTGTAAAAAGTTGTTAAACAACATGCCAAATGTGAAATGTTAATCCTCACTCTAAACTTTCCCAATTTTGAGCATCCAATGAAGACTTCATTGGGTTTTGTAGAGGCTTTCTGATTTTGGTAGTTCATCCAAGAAGGGAGTTTGAAAGTTGTTGTATACTGTTAAGGATGTCTGCCCATTTCCTACCTGAAATACCATGATTGTTTATGAAAATTATCTTTAATAAGCTTGATACAGTTTGGCTTGGGAAAAAAAAGTTTTTTTTTTTTATGTTACAAAAAGGACTTCAAAACATGATCAGTAAAAAGTCAGACATAAGAAATAACATTCCGTAAGGTTCCATTTATATGAATTGTCCAGGTGGTTGCCAGGGGCTGGGGAGGGGGAGACAAGGAGGGACCCGGGGCACAGGGCACACTCACACCCAAGACAGCAGCCGCTGTACACACGTGGTGTTAACACTTGCAGGACACCCCTTCCCTACGGTGGGCTCACAAGGGGTGACGACCCAGCCACAGGCACACCTGGGGCTTCTCTGCACTGATATGGGCGGTGTCACCCTCGTCATACATACCTGGATGTCTCCTGCGCACCTGGAAGTGTCCCCTGCACACCCTAAGGGCGGTGTCACACTCGTTACACGCACCTGGGTGTACCCTGCGCGCATGGGCGGTGTCAGACACAGGACTCCCCTTGTCCCAGTGGAAACATAGTGACGTTCTCTGCCAGAGATCCCCACCCTAGGTCAACCCCTCCCAGGCCGCACTTGCCACCTGTGACTTCCGCGGCTCATGTACTCAGCCAGAGTGGCTCCTGCTCCTTACTCACGTGCACCGCCCCTCCGCTCATGTCTTTGGTGCCGCCTCTCGAAGGAACCCGTGCAAATCTCCCTGGCCTCAACCCCAGGAGGCCCTGCGCGACGTGGGCCACTGCGGCACTTCCGCCAGACCTCAACCCCAGGAGGCCCTGCGCGACGTGGGCCACTGCGGCACTTCCGCCAGACCTCAACCCCAGGAGGCCCTGCGCGACGCGAGCCCGGCCGCACTTCCGCCAGACCTCAACCCCAGGAGGCCCTGCGCGACGCGGGCCACTGCGGCACTTCCGCTAAAACTTCACCCTCCCAGGAGGCCTGGCGAACTGTGGCTGCACGTAGCTCCTCCTCATTTATTCAAGTGCGAAGAAAAACCACGCTTTTTGCCAACCCTTTGAGTGGACCTCAATCTAGAAAGGATCCTTTTATAAAAAAAAGTATCTCGACATTCTTCTTGTAAACAAGGCAGTTTTCCAAAATACCTTGGGGGTTGAACAAGGCCCTGACTGGTTAGACTGCGGAGGGAGGAACGGGCTCTTTCCTGGAGAACCGGTTCATTAAGCATTTCTTAAAACTTCTTAAAAACAGTTACTTCGTGTTCACACTGTATGCATTTTTTTTTTTATCTTTTTAAAGAAAAGGATTTCTCGCTTTGCTAGCTAAGGAGAAACGGGACTCCGTCTCAAAGGCTCTGGTTCTCAGAACTTTTTACTTTTTCGGTCCTGGGTACTAAACGCAGGCTTTGCACACGCGCTATCAGTGAGCGTCCAGCAGCCTCCTGATACAAGGACTCGTCTTTACAACCCCTTCCCTTAGCTGGAAATCGAGCAAATATAAACCCATGCAGCGAAGGTCCCCGAGTTCCTTCTTCCGGAGGTCCAGGATGACGCCCCGAGATAAAGCGCAGCTCCTGTCAGGCCAAACTGCTAGTAAAGGGAAGTCCCGGGCACAGCCGCAAGACTCGCCGGTGTGACTTGGTGAAGACCACTCGGTCAGGCCGACTTGGGTCACCCGGCACATTACAACTAGATAGTCGCAAGCCTGCATTTAAAAAGTCCTCTCAGCTACTTACCTTCGGACTAGCAGTACCCAAAGGAGTCTCTGCAGTGAGAGAAACCTAAATATGAAAAGCTGAAATGTGACTAGTGATGGAAGAAGTCAACTTTGCATTTCATTTTATTTAAATTTATCCCTAAATAGCTTTTCAGGGCCAGTGGCTGTCATATTGGACAGTACATTCTGGAAGAAGTTTATATTGCGCCTTATTGATTTTCACGACAGATGCAGATTTCTTCCACTTACCCTTTGCAGAAATAATGTGAACACCTTGGAGGAAGTGTAGTTACCATGGAAATTAAATACTTTGCTGTTGGCCACAACTTGTGTCGCAACTTCTCATAATTTGTCCTAATACAGGGAGTTAAATAAATTAACTTGGAAACTTGTGTTACAGCCCCCCACCCCAGTAGTAGGGATTGAACCCAGGGCCTTGCATATGTGAGGCAAGGATGTTCTACCACTGAGTCTATCCCAAATCCCACTACAATCACTTTCCATTTATTTTTTTTTAAATTGTAAATGGACACAATATCTTTATTTTATTCATTTGTTTATGTGGTGCTGAGGAGCAAACCCAGTGCCTCACATGTGCTGGCCAGTGCTTTACCACTGAGCTACAGCCCCACTTTTCATTTTTGATGTCCTCAAGGAGCTAGAAGCTATTTTACCCTCAGCTGGTTTTGTAACATGAACACACACACACACAAGTACATATAGGTAACAAGTGTGAATAAGATACAGCAGTCCTGCTTATGCAAACACTGTAGCAGGGGGAGGCAGACAGTAAACCAGCAAATTATAAAATCTGAAAGAGATTTTTGTTAAATTTATTTTAACATAATCCTTTTACAGGTTTTTAAATTCCAAAAATATAGTTAGAGTGAAAATCATTCCTCCTCTCTGTCCCCAGACGCCTCCCCAAGTGTTTATCCTTTTGGAGACTGTGAGCATCGGTTTTTTCTTTACACAAATGGAAACACCAGGTCCACATGTGTTTTCACTGTTGCCCACACTAGTGAGGCCTCTCTGCCTGGACAGCTGTGGTCTCCGATCCACCACTGATTACTTTCCACAGTGTGTGTGTGAGGTTGCTGTACGTGCTCCCTGCAAGACCAACAGCACGAGAACTGGGCAGGGAGGGGCTTGTGTGTTTGGAGCTCAGTGGCCGCCCCACGCCCTGGAGCACACACTGTCAGGATCCTCCTGAAAGGTGTCTTCACAAGCTACATGAATTTCTCTGTGAGGGGAAAAAGCTCAACATATAACAAGGAGTTATGAGGGAGCTGGAAGGGATTCTGAGTTTCTACATGAGTTAACTACATTTGAATTGATGGACATCATGTTTAGGCGTTTACATTTTAATAAAAATTGCAAGGAAAATTAGAAAATCTATATGGTAATACTATTTGTACACGGTTAAAGTATGAGGAATTGAGGTTTTTAAAATAGTTTTAGTTGTAGCTGGGCACAATACCTTTATTTTTATGTGGTGCTGAGGGTCAAACCCAGCGCCTGGCACATGCTAGGCAAGTGCTCTACTGCTGAGCCACAACCCCAGCCCCAAGAATTAAATTTTAAATAAATTTTCACTTGTTAAAAACTCAGTGAATTTTCTTAGTCTAGCTACAAAGAACTGAGTTACTTTCACAGATAAATTTCCCCTAGTTCTCAGTAATTTCCCCTGAGGAATTTTCCTATTTGAAAACCTAAGGAAATGGGTAGGAACACCATGACTGGACAAGGACTGAGGAGAAACTAAGATGTGCGTTTCCACCGCCTGTTCCTCTGCTCCTGTGTTCCAATCTTGTAACCACAGCATCCCACGCTCCTCCCTTCAGGATGTGACTTTGAGGGCCAAGGTGGAGGGAAAAGGGTGTCCCTGGCCCAGCCACCAGAGCTGTGGACAAATATGATCTTATTGCCGGGTGTCCCCTGCCCAGGAGCACTCCATGCTCTGCCTGTTACCAGACTGGCCAGGTCTTGCTGCATCACTGGTAGTGCTACCTCCTCCAAGGGCGGTCCTGAGAGGCTGAGGGTGGATGAAGCCCACAGACCTGAGATATTTACAGGGTAAAGCAACACAAATGCTCATGAGGAGCAAGCCAAAGCAGGCTGATTTTCTGGCTTCAACAGTGGGATGGCATGTGTCCATCACAGCGACGGGAGGGCTGGTTTGGAGGGAAACGACAGGGTCTGGGCAGGTTGGGTTCCTGAGCTTTGCAGTACCTGCTGGGGAGCTGCCCAATGGCAGATAGCCGCTGTCTGGGCCTGGCGTTCAGAACTCAGAAGCACCAGACTTAGACATGGGGGCGGGAGACATAAGCCATGGTACAGATGACACCTACCATCCCGTCTGTTGTGGGACCCTGATGCTTAGAGGGTGAGGGGAAAACTAGAAGCCCCTGAAGAGGTGGAGAGCTGCAAGGCCGGCAGACCTAGTGGCTGGGGTGCAGATGCCATGCCCCGAGACCTGGCAGAGGCCCAGCAGTTTCTGTGCAGCAGCAGATCAGAGGGTCTGCAAAGCTGGTGCCACAGGAGTGGGAACACAGGAGGCGGGGCACTGTCTATCTGCACCCTCTGCCCACAACCTGTCTACCAGAAGTTAGAAGTGCTAAGAGTGCCGTGACCAGGGGTGGCCCTGTAACTCAGTCTTGGGTGACAAGACTTGGGAACAGGCAAAGGCTCTCAGGAAAGGCTTTTCTCTGAAGCGTCATCAGAGGGCTGTGTTGGCCTGCCCTTCTCCTCCAGTCTTGACAACTGGCGCCAGGGCTAGAGCTTCAGCACTCTTCCTTAGACCACGAGGGAAAGATGCAAGAACTGCAGAACACCCTCGCTGACTGGCGGAAAAGTCAGTCCTGACCAAGCCCAATTTGTTCTGGCCACTGGTGACTGGGAGCTGACACTGAATTCTGGCTCCACTATTTCCTACCTGCGGACTTGCCCTGGTTACTCTAGTTGCAGCAGCTGGTTACTTCTGCCCTGTGACTAATTGTCCTCATCTGACAGTTCACAGAACTGTCACTGAGCTAACCTGGTAGCTATGTAAACGGAAAGTCACCTGCTAATAATGAACCAGCAAGTGGCCTGGGCCAAGAAGTGAAGGCCCAGAGTTGCCATGAAGTCAGAGCTGGGAAGAGAAATGGGAGGACGGCTCCAGAGGGAAACCTGGGATGACGTCAGGGTCCTGCATCTGGGGTGAGAGTCCTGAAAGCCAGGCTGCCCAACAGAAACCCCACCACGTGGCCTTCCCAGCATCTGAAGAACAAGTGGTCGCAGGAAGCTCAGGGGCAGTGTGTGCTGATGCTCAGTCATCCTGTGTAGCAGGAGTCTCCCGGGGAAACTGCTCTCTCTCCAGCTCTGCACCCAGACCATGCGACAGTGCTTTTGCGGTTTGTTTTTAAGAACCAATTTTTACAAGTGGAGATGGGTCATGATCCTTCCTTTCAATTGCTGACGCTGATGGGATGCTTTAACTTCACTAGAAAGCAACAGCAGCAGGAATACCACATGGAGGAATAGCTGCGCACACCTGGGTCCTGGTGGCGAGGCAAGGGCTGTGGCCAGGGCACGCAGAAGCCCACAGCTGGCTTCACTGTAGGTCACAAGGCAGGCTGACATCTTCAGTTTATACACCCCAGTGCTGTGCCACATGAGGGACCTCACGTGACACATGACGTTCTTTTTTTTCTGGAATCGCGAGATGAGGGTCGGCAACCCCTGCTTTCCTCAGAACACTTGCAGGAAAGCAACATGAGGGTGATGTTTCCCACGCTGGACAGTAAATGGTCATGCCAGAACGTTCCGCTTCCTAGGAAAGGTCCTCCACTGATCTCCAGCAGAGGCCCCACAGGTGGGAAGAGCTCTAGAAAGGTGGCAGGCACATGATCTCGTGGGCCCTCAGCATGGCTCCAAGGCTTGGTGACAAATCAGGGCAGTCTGTCATACCCAAGCAAGGAGGGTGTGATGGGCAGCCCAGGCAGGAAAAATTTAGGTTATTCTGTTTCTTTCCTAACAAATAAAAGATGAAATAAAAACTAGCATGATTAAAGAGATTTAAGAAAAAAAATACTGACCATATGCTCTATGTGGATCTTGTTTAGATTATGATTAGAACAAAACAAAATTTATGAGGCAATGGGAACAACTGAAAATCAGATGTCTCATGACATTTGTTCAGGTAAGACAATAACAACACAGTTTTGAGATTCAACAAAATTTTATGATTTTCTTGTTTCATCATAGATATTAGGTAAAATGAAATTTTTTCCTTTACTACAATGACCAGGGGAAGAATACAAACAATGACCTTGGGGCACGGTACTGATTTGAACTCAGTCCTTAGCTATGTGCAAAACACCAACATGGCAGAAAATCCAAAAAGCTTAGATGACTATAAAAATGGCTTTGTCCTGTGATCAACTTGGTCAAATGTGTATTTTAAACTCCCTGTTTTTTAGAAATATATTCAGAAATATGATAAAATAATATTTTCTGGGACTAATGTAAAAATAATTCAGGGTAGGAAAGAGATGGGAAGATGAGTGGGGAAACAATGAAAATATATCATTCCTGTTTTAAAACTGTCAATGCTAAAAGGTTATTGAGAGAAATAGGTGGAGGGCTGGGGTTGAGGCTCAGTGGTAGAGTGCTCGCCTAGCACATGTCAGGTCCTGGGTTCAATAATCCTCAGCACCACATAAAAAAAAACCAAAATAAAAATAAAATAAAGAAGTATTATGTCCAATTACAACTAAAAAATAAATATTAAAAAAATAGGTGGGGGCTGGGGATATGGCTCAAGCAGTAACGCGCTCGGATGGCATGCGTGGGGCGCTGGGTTCGATCCTCAGCACCACATAAAAATAAATAAAGATGTTGTGTCAACCAAAAACTGAAAAATAAATATTAAAAAATTCTCTTTTAAAAAAAATTCTTAAAAAAAAAAAAGGTGGATTCTCTACCATTCTTCACACCAATTATGAAGACTGCAAAAGGATTTACTGAAAATTGGGAACTGTACTGTGTGTAAACCAGCTGATGGTCCCATTTGATAAAGCCAAACTTGCAGGATACTAGTACAACTTCAATCAATGGAGTTAGAGCTGAGAAAACATCAGCCACAGTGCTGGGCTGGTTCACAGCTTCTCCACACAGGACTGTGGACACCTGGGGTGGAAGATCCTTTTCTGAAAAGCTGCCCTGGGCCTGCAGGATGCTGAGTGGATCCTTGGCTTTGACCCAAGACACCAGGGCCTGCTACTCTTGAGTCACAGCTACCAGAACACCTGTAGCTTCAGTAACACTCGTATTTTGAGGCTGTGGTTTCCACAGCAGATGTAATCCCAGGAAGTGTGGGGGCTGCTGTCAGATGATCTTGGGGTGTGGTTGAAATGTGGCAGAAGCCATGCACGCTGCAATGACTGTGAAAAGCAGAACTGGCCCAGTGCCACCTGTGTGCAGGTGAGGACCCGCCCCCCAAGATGCTAACCTACTCTCCTTCACAAAGACACACATATTAACTGTTGCATACTTTAAATTTAGACAGAATTTCCCAGAATTGCAACACATTTTGTTTTATCCAAAACTTTTGAGAGTTAGTCACTATGGTGGTACAGAAATGCCACTCATGGTATTTGTGAGGACAACAGCAAACCTCACACCAGGGCATAGCAAAGGGCTGCCGCCCAGGGCTCCCTCCTGACAGGGCCCACACAGTGGCACAGCAAGCTTCCACACTGACTCGGTACACATCCTTCCATTACAGATACTTTTGTTTTATCCTTTACAAAATGGGCCACATACTGACTTCTGTACATTACACATGTGGGTAAGTTTTATTATTGGGGAACTCCTTTTAGGGAGATGGAGGAACCATCATAAAGGATCTATTATTAAAGGGTTTGATAGATTTTGGAGCCACCAATTTTAGGTGTTTGAGAAGTGTCGTTTCCTTGAAAGCCAAAGGTCACCGTCAGCACTTCTATCCCCAGACCCTCTTGCCACGAATGGACTGTGCATACTTACCACATTTTTTTGTACCTGTGGTCCAAGAGCCGTCTGAAGAGTTCCTCTCCTATGTGGATTCTCTGATATCAAACAACATGGAGGCGCCCATGGAAGGCTCCCCGACCCCAATGACATGCACAGGGCTTTTTTCCTGCATGATCTCATGGATGTCAAACAAGGCCAGGGCCCCGCCTGCTGGCTGCCCAGCCTTGGGCTGGTCCCCAGGGCTCTCTCCTGCTTTTGTGGGCTGATGCCTGCGGAGTGAGCTCCGGCCACAGCGTCTCCGGGGGCGCCCCCCAGGCTCCTCGTCTCTGGTGTGAGTGATCTGATGTCGGATGAGGTGAGAGCTCTGAATGAAGCACTTCCCACACTGATTACACCTGAAGGGCCTGTCGCTCCGGTGAGTCCTCTCCTCTTGAGTCAGAGGTGGGCTGCAGCCCAGGGTGTCTGCCCACACATGTTTCGTTAAAGCTGGTGTCTGCTCAAAGATGAGTCTCTGCTGGCACTCGTAGGGCTTCTCCCCGGCGTGCTTCCGCTGGTGCTGGGCCAGCGAGGAGCTGTGCCTGAAGCCCTTCCCGCAGTGGTTGCACTCATAGGGCCGCTCCTCTGTGTGGGTCCGCAGGTGCAGGAAAAGGCAGGTGGTCCGCGAGAAGGACTTGCCACAGACACTGCAGGTATACGGCTTCTCTCCTGTGTGGGTCCTCTTGTGTCGGCCCAGGGAGGAGTTCTGGTTGAAGGCCCTCCCACAGTCCTGACACTCATAGGGCTTCTCTCCCGTGTGAATTCTCCGGTGGACGGTGAGGTGTGTACTGTGGCAGAAGGACTTCCCGCACTCAGCACACTTGTAGGGCTTGTCCCCTGTGTGGATCCGCTCGTGCTGGACCAGGGAAGAGTTCTGGCTGAAGGCCTTCCCACACTCCTTGCACATGTAAGGCCTCTCCCCCGTGTGGATCCTCTTGTGCACGGTGAGGTGGGCGTTGTGGTTGAACGCCTTCCCACAGTCGGCGCACTTGTAGGGCTTGTCCTGCACCTGGCTCCTCAGAGGCTCTGCTGCAGGAGCTGCCTGCTCAGGGGTTCTGCGGCAGCTGTGGCTTCCACAGGGCTGAGTTTCTGGGGAGCCGGTCTGCTGACTGACTAAGCCCGAGCTGTGCTCTGAGCTGGGAACTTGAGAGTCGTAAGTACAGAAGTATTCTCTCCTAGAGATCTCTGGGAATGCATCTGGGTTGGAACTAAGGACACAGTTTTCCCCAAATTTGAGACTTTTGGTGCCTTGATTTTGAAGAGGTGCTTCCTCAAGGAAGAACTCCAATCCCCTCAAGGAGTCCTGGCCTTTCCTGATGGGCTGGCCCAGGACCTCATGCTCCCAGGCTCCCTCTGTTGTGGAGGGACAAGGAGTGTCCCTTGGGAGCCCTTGCCTTTCTGTGACAGGGGACAGCTCCTCTTCAGGAGGGCCCTGCTTCGGTGATGCCAGGCCTGTGGATGCCAGCTCCCAGCCTAAAAGAAAACAGAAGAACTCTAAGCATTAGTGGGGAACGACAAAGAGCAGGGCTGGGGTTGTGGCTCAGAGGCGGAGCGCTTGCCCAGCATGTGCAAGGCCCTGGGTCCAGTCCTCACCCCCATATGAAACACCAAAAGAACAATAAAGGTATTGTGTCCATCTACAACTAAAAACAGGAGCAGAGAAGGGCCACAAGACCCCAGGCCTGTTACTTCCTAGGATGCTTAGGACCTGCCCTGGCAAGGCCCAAAATCCTCCTCTATTTTGACCTCAAGGGCTCGGAGGCAAACACAGCGGTACACCTCAGGTGTCTCCTTAGGCCACCATAACTTACAACAATGCAGAGGTCTTCTATAAGACACAGGGAAAATATGCTTCCATGCCTCTCCCACCCCCTAGAGACTATCTCCTTCACTCCACAGCTCTCTCACCTCTTAGGGACCATCTCCTTCACTCCACAGCTCTCCCACCCCCTAGGGACTATCTCCTTCACTCCACAGCTCTCCCACCTCCCAGGGACCATTTCCTTCACTCCACAGCTCTCCCACTTCCCAGGGACCATCTCCTTCACTCCACAGCTCTCCCACCTCCCAGGGACCATCTCCTTCACTCCACAGCTCTCCCACCTCTTAGGGACCATCTCCTTCACTCCACAGCTCTCTCACCTCTTAGGGACCATCTCCTTCACTCCACAGCTCTCCCACCTCCCAGGGACCATCTCCTTCACTCCACAGCTCTCCCACCTCTTAGGGACCATCTCCTTCACTCCACAGCTCTCCCACCTCCCAGGGACCATTTCCTTCACTCCACAGCTCTCCCACTTCCCAGGGACCATCTCCTTCACTCCACAGCTCTCCCACCTCTTAGGGACCATCTCCTTCACTCCACAGCTCTCCCACTTCCTAGGGACCATCTCCTTCACTCCACAGCTGTCCCACCTCCTACGGACCATCTCCTTCACTCCACAGCTCTCCCACCTCCCAGGGACCATCTCCTTCACTCCACAGCTCTCTCACCTCTTAGGGACCATCTCCTTCACTCCACAGCTCTCCCACTTCCCAGGGACCATCTTCTTCACTCCACAGCTCTCCCACCTCTTAGGGACCATCTCCTTCACTCCACAGCTCTCCCACTTCCCAGGGACCATCTCCTTCACTCCACAGCTCTCCCACCTCCCAGGGACCATCTCCTTCACTCCACAGCTCTCCCACCTCTTAGGGACCATCTCCTTCACTCCACAGCTCTCCCACTTCCTAGGGACCATCTCCTTCACTCCACAGCTCTCCCACCTCCCAGGGACCATCTCATTCACTCCACAGCTCTCCCACCTCCCAGGGACCATCTCCTTCACTCCACAGCTCTCCCACTTCCCAGGGACCATCTTCTTCACTCCACAGCTCTCCCACCTCTTAGGGACCATCTCCTTCACTCCACAGCTCTCCCACTTCCCAGGGACCATCTCCTTCACTCCACAGCTCTCCCACCTCTTAGGGACCATCTCCTTCACTCCACAGCTCTCCCACCTCCTACGGACCATCTCCTTCACTCCACAGCTCTCCCACCTCTTAGGGACCATCTCCTTCACTCCACAGCTCTCCCACCTCCCAGGGACCATCTCCTTCACTCCACAGCTCTCCCACCTCCCAGGGACCATCTCCTTCACTCCACAGCTCTCCCACCTCCTAGGGACCATCTCCTTCACTCCACAGCTCTCCCACCTCCCAGGGACCATCTTCTTCACTCCACAGCTCTCCCACTTCCCAGGGACCATCTCCTTCACTCCACAGCTCTCCCACCTCTTAGGGACCATCTCCTTCACTCCACAGCTCTCCCACCTCTTAGGGGCCATCTCCTTCACTCCACAGCTCTCCCACCTCTTAGGGACCATCTCCTTCACTCCACAGCTCTCCCACCTCTTAGGGACCATCTCCTTCACTCCACAGCTCTCCCACCTCTTAGGGACCATCTCCTTCACTCCACAGCTCTCCCACTTCCTAGGGACCATCTTCTTCACTCCACAGCTCTCCCACCTCTTAGGGACCATCTCCTTCACTCCACAGCTCTCCCACTTCCTAGGGACCATCTTCTTCACTCCAAAGCTCTCCCACCTCTTAGGGACCATCTCCTTCACTCCACAGCTCTCCCACCTCTTAGGGACCATCTCCTTCACTCCACAGCTCTCCCACCTCTTAGGGGCCATTTCCTTCACTCCACAGCTCTCCCATCTCTTAGGGACCATCTCCTTCACTCCACAGCTCTCCCACCTCCTACGGACCATCTCCTTCACTCCACAGCTCTCCCACCTCTTAGGGGCCATCTCTTTCACTCCACAGCTCTCCCACCTCTTAGGGACCATCTCTTTCACTCCACAGCTCTCCCACCTCCTACGGACCATCTCCTTCACTCCACAGCTCTCCCACCTCTTAGGGACCATCTCCTTCACTCCACAGCTCTCCCACTTCCTAGGGATATCTTCTTCACTCCACAGCTCTCCCACCTCCCAGGGACCATCTCCTTCACTCCACAGCTCTCCCACCTCTTAGGGACCATCTCCTTCACTCCACAGCTCTCCCACTTCCTAGGGATATCTTCTTCACTCCACAGCTCTCCCACCTCCCAGGGACCATCTCCTTCACTCCACAGCTCTCCCACCTCTTAGGGACCATCTCCTTCACTCCACAGCTCTCCCACCTCCCAGGGACCATCTCCTTCACTCCACAGCTCTCCCACCTCTTAGGGACCATCTCCTTCACTCCACAGCTCTCCCACCTCTTAGGGGCCATTTCCTTCAATCCACAGCTCTCCCACCTCTTAGGGACCATCTTCTTCACTCCACAGCTCTCCCACATCCTAGGGACCATCTCCTTCACTCCACAGCTCTCCCACCTCCCAGGGACCATCTCCTTCACTCCACAGCTCTCCCACTTCCTAGGGACCATCTCCTTCACTCCACAGCTCTCCCACCTCTTAGGGACCATCTCCTTCACTCCACAGCTCTCCCACTTCCTAGGGATATCTTCTTCACTCCACAGCTCTCCCACCTCCCAGGGACCATCTCCTTCACTCCACAGCTCTCCCACCTCCTATGGACCATCTCCTTCACACCACAGCTCTCTCACCTCCTAGGGATATCTTCTTCACTCCACAGCTCTCCCACCTCCAAGAGGCCATCTCCTTCACTCCACAGCTCTCTCACCTCCAAGAGGCCATCTCTGTCACTGCAGAGACAGCCAGTAGCACTCTAAGATCTTATGGCTCCATCAGGTTCACCCCGCTCCAGGGAAAACTGCTTCTAGAAATTACACTTTGCTGCTCACCCCAGCCCTCGAACCCCCTCATCTATTTCAGTCTTGCCATGATGCGTCACATGTCTAATCTTTTAGTGGTCACTGTGTCATACAATTTCTTGATTCAATAGGTCTTAGGTGCTCAAAAACACATCTCAGTAAATGCAGGAGGGACTCCAGGGGAAAATGAGGGCCTGGGGCAAAATGAGCAATGGGATAGGAGGGGGCTCAGGACCACTGGCACCACAAGAAAGGAGCTGAGGGTAGCCGGATGCTGGGCTCTTCACCTCAAGCCTCCAAATTCAACTCTACACAGCACCCAGAGCAGGTGTAACAAAACACAACTCAGTCCACACAAAATCTTGTACATGAATGTTCACAGCAACACTGGCTTGAAATACACACACACAGACACACACACACACACATTTATTTTATATTTACGTGGTGCTGAGGATCGAACCCAGTGCCTCATGCATGCTAGGCAGGCATTCTACACTGAGCCACAACCCCAGTTCCCCCAGCACTGGTCTTAATAGGCAAAAAGTAGAAGCAGCTGATGAATAGATACACAAAATGTGACCTATCCATTCAATAGAATATTAAAGAATAAATATAAAAAGAACAAAGAATGAACACGTGACAAACTGGAAATCTTTGAAAACATCATGCAAAGTTAAAGAAGCCAAACATGAAGGTCAGACAGCCGAGTCCATAGACACGGAATATCCAGAACAGGCAAATCCAGACAGAAGTAGACTGGTGACTGTCAGAGGCAGGGAAGATGGAGAGACTGTGGGACTGGACACTGTGTCCTACCAGAACTCCTATGGGTCAGCCCTAACCCCTTATGTAATGGCACTAGGAAACAGGCTTTGAGTGGTAACAGGTCACAAAGGTGGTGATGGATTAGAGCCCTTGGAAAAGAGAAGCCAGAGGGCCAGCTTCCTCCCTCTGCAGCCACTGCACACAAGGAACTAAGTGGACTCCCACTCCAGAACCATATGGATCCAATGTCTGTCATGTACACCACCCAGGCCGTGAAACCTCATCTGGTAGCCAGAGTGACCAAGACAGCACAGAGAGGCTCTGGAATTACAGTGGTGAAGGGCGCAGTCTATAAATGGACATGACGACCACTAACACGCACACTCTAGACAGAGCACCAGAGTCCCGTTGTGGCCTCCGTCCGGATTTTTTCAGTTTTGCACTCACAGCTGGTACAGGCACCTGCGGGAAGGGGCAGCCTGCCTGTCATTCTCCACTGCGTTCCCAGCACTGAAGGCAGCAGTGGGTCCTCAGCAATGTTTGCTGGAGGGGCTCAAATGGTGGCTCACCAGCCCCGAGACTGACAGTGTCACTGAAGAGGTTCAACATGACACTAGCGCCAACTCTGGCCCAGGCAAGCACTGCCAGTGGGAAGGGGAAGAGGAAGACCAGAGCAGGCCACTCGCCAAGGAGGTCTGAGAAGGGATGCCGTAGTAGGCTGTATTGGACCAAACTGAAAAAGCTGAAACTGGGGCCACACAGCAGGACACTCATGCCCTGGGACAGCAGAGAAGCTTCTTTGTGGAGCCATGTGAAGCACGGCGGGAAGCATTGAGGCTGTGCCAGGCTCCTGCTCCAGCCTCAGTTCCTTGGGACTCCCAGAACTGAGGACATAGCCCCAGCTGCCTCCAAAACCAACTAGCCTTGCATTTGGGGGCCTCCTTGTTCCCAGAGAAAGCAGTCAATGGAGAGAGAGAATGAGAGAAAAGCAAGGACTGCAGCTGGCCAGGAGGTGACCTGCAGCGGGTGAAGCTGTGGCCACAGAAGGGAAATAGTAAAGAAATGAGGCAAGGGCTGGGGATGTGGCTCAAGTAGTAGCGCGCTCGCCTGGCATGCGTGCGGCCCAGGTTCGATCCTCAGCACCACATACAAAGATGTTCTGTCCGCCGAAAACTAAAAAATAAATATTAAAAAAAAAATTTCTTTCTCTCTCTCTCTAAAAAAAGAAATGAGGCAAGATGAGCAAGGGATAGGAGGGGCTCAGGACCACTGGCACCTAGCCCCCAGAACACGGGTACATCAGGAGCAGGGATCTGCCTGGAGAGCTTTCTTCTCCCTTAAAAAACAAGCATCGTGCTGTCTTCTGATAAAGTAGGTGGTGACTAATCCACGGTCCCTCGGGGATGCCAAGTCCAGTTTTTGGAAGCTGTAGATATGTGACCCTCTCTAGCAAAGGGATCTGCAGGTGTGATCAGCTGAATTGGAGAGTGGAAGATTAGTACCCCAGGGCCCTCAGAGGGTCCACACAGGACAGTCTGAGTCAGAGACGGGGATGTAGTGATGGGAACAGAGGTCAGAACGAGGTGCTCTGAAATGGAAGGACCCACCAGCCAAGGGACATGGTGGCTCCAGAAGCTGGAAAAGACAAGAAGATATGCCCCTAGAGTCACCAGAAGGTCCAGCCCTGACAGGCCATTCTGGACTCTGATGTCCACAACTATGAGAAAAAGAAGTGTCTCAAACTCCCCAGATTGTGGTACTTTCGTAAAGTAGCAATAGGAAACTAATCCAAAATGTTAAGTAAAAAGTACACTTTGCTCTCACATGAAGCTGTGAGATCCTTCCGACTGTGGAGCATTTACAACTGTCTGGATTAAGTTCTTAAGACCCCTTGTCACAATTCTGATACCACACCAGACCTGTGTCTGCTCAATACTTAAGAGCACACATCATTCAAAACCTGCCTCTAGTTGTAGCCTGAGACCTGTGAGTCAAGGGCAAACGTCCAGATGACGAGGATTTGTTTCTCATCAGCAGGTCTGGAGTGACAGTGACGACAACCAGTAAACAAGGAACACAAGATCTGCTGAAGATTCATCCTGCCCTACCAAGGAGGCACAGGGCATTAGGAGACATCGGGGTGGGAGGCTGGTCTGCAGGTACTGCTGACCGCACCCAGATATGGTGGGAGCACCAGGTCCCAGCCACAGGGTGGGCCTGCAGTGCCTAATCCAATCACCACAATCCAGATGCCCTCCTTCTCACTTTCCCTTCTGACAAGGGTCAGGGCAGGAGATAGTAATCAGGCCTGACCACGGAGACCCCCAGTGGATGGCTTTCATGTTTCAGATAAAAGGGGACAAATGAATCTTCCTTCCTCCTCCCTTCTTTCCTTCCTTCCTTCCTGGAGCACAGATGTGATGGCTAGAGCTGCTGTAGTCACAGTGTAACTCTAAGGAAAGACCAGGGAAATCACAGAACCATCAGCCCTGGTATCTCTAAGTGCCATGCCAGCAACAATAGCAGCTGACTCACGGTTTCTGCTTCACGAGAAAAATGCCTCTTCTCTTTTGAGCTGTTCTAACCTGGATTTCAGGTACCTAGTGCTAAGCACAATCCTTCTGACAAGAGAATAGGAAGATTAGGGAACAGGTTGAAAGGATCCAGATATACAAGAACAAAGTGGAGAAGATGAAGAGGCTCACACATTTGACAGGGCCTGCTGAGGTGGCTGGTAAGGTGGGAATGACCTCGGAGAAAGAGGGAGCAGAGAGGGAGCAGGGTAGGGCTCCTACTACTGGAGAAGAGGTGAATGGTCTCTGAGTTCATGGGAAGGACAGCTCAAGTGAGGTGGCTACTGTGCAGAAGCAGGTAACAGGGCAGACCTGAGGCCCCCTTCCAAGAGAGGCTGCTCTCAAGGTTGGCCCTTGGCTGCCTCTAGGCATCTGGAGCTGGGAGGGCACTGACAGGTGCCTGATACCACCCCAGCTGATAGGTGTGCTCTGAGTGTGGCTCTTTGTGACATGTGGTGCACCCCAGATCTGGAACCTTGGCCTCTGTCAAGCAGAGAGTGCCCATGAGAGCAGACCCAGGACAGTCTGACCCTGTCTCTAGCCAGGCTCCCTGAGCCAGGGGCACTGGGAGGTCCATGCAGGTGGAGAGTGGCTTCCCCTGAGGGACTGTGCCCTGTGTGCCTTTTCCCTGGGCTGGTTTCAGGCTGCGTCCTTTGGCTACAACCATCTGTGGCTGTGAGCATGACGATTCACATGCTGCAAGGCCTCTTAGTGCAGGGGTGGTCTCAAGGACCTCGAAGCACCACTCCTTTCACAGAATGCATCTCCAGTGACCACGTGCCACCTTCCCGGTAGAGTCTCACCTGGATGGCAGCCCTGGGCGACTCCTTTCCCCACCACCCAGAGCTCAGCTCCTTGCTCCAGCTGGGAGATGACTTCAGGTTTGGGAAGCTCAGGACCTGGAAACAGGAAAAGACACAGGAAGTGAGGGCTGCTCTGAAGAGATAGAACCAGGCCAAGCTCTGCCTACCAGGACATGTGTCACCTCGTGTCGAGGTTAAGGTTTGCACTGTGACAGAAAAGGCCAGATCCCTCCTTCATTCCCATGTGGGCCCACAGGGCATAAGGGCTGAAGTCAGACCCTGTAATGCAGGAAGATTCAGCCTCTGGAGTTTGCAGAGCAGTTCCTACCCACAGAGAGAAGGTGCCCAAAGGTCTCCAGCATCACATCCCGGTACAGGGTCCTCTGGGCAGGCTCCAGCTGCCCCCATTCCTCCTGGGTGAAGTCAACAGCCACGTCCCGGAAGGTCACAGGCTCCTGAAACATCACAAGCATTCTCCATCAGCTGGACCATCCCATCAGTGATCTCTGGCAGAGGAAGAATGGGAAGGAGAAAGTGGGCAGGTCCGTGTTCTGAGAGGATGTACAACTGAGTGATGTGAACCAGGTCTCACTGGACACCTAGGAGCCACTATGTGCAGGAGTGGGCTGTAGTACTGTGTGGACATATAAGACCACCCAGAAAGATTAATCACAACTACCTACAACTAATCAGACAGGTAAGGCTAGCCTAAACCCCTGGCTTTCAGGCTTCTGAGCTGAAGAAATGGCTACTGTTTTTTGTTACACAGCAAGAGCTAACACATACTAATACACTCACTGATCTATCAATACAAAGTGAGGCTCATCCTCCTCCCTGAAAAGAGGGGTGTATTGTCAGTGTCAGAAACTCACCTATCTTAGGGACCAGGCAGGCTCACGTGGCTTAAACCGGCCAGCTTGACAGCCCATAAGTGGACTTACCCTGTGAGCAGTAGGGCCAGAGGTTACAAGGAGCACATGCCATGTCTGAAGGGGCATCAGGGACTCAGAACTGACTCAATGTAGGGAAACACAGGACACAAGTGGTCAGAACTGCCAACGTCTAGAGACAAGGTAGAAATTAAGTTGGGTTTATAAATTGATACACATATCTAAAACATGTCCCACAAACAAAATTCTTCTTTGTGCTGGTTGTGACCACACTTGAAAGTCAACTATTTCTGGATCAGAGTCTTGACTTAGCTACTTCTTTCCCAAGAGCCAAGACAAAGAGACACTACTCGGAGGACAGTGCATAGTATCTCTGTCTCCCAGTTTCCATATATACAAAGCATCATTCCTTTGGGGTTAAGACAGGAATTAAATGGCTAAAAACACTTGCTATAATATAGGACAACTGGAAGCCAATGCAAGAAAAAAAAAAAGTTGGTTCCCTTCCTGACACCATACATACAAGTTAACTCAAAATGAAACAAAGATGTAAATGAAAGGTAAGAGACAAAAATATGAAACTCCCAGAAGAAAACATGGGGATAAATTGTTGGATTTGGGAAAGGATTCTTAAATATGAAACCAAAAGCACCAACAACAAAGAAAATACAAATAAATTTGACTTCAAAACTAAAAGATTTTTGCAGTTTCAAAGGACACTCTCAAGAAAGTTAAAACAAAGCAGGGGAAAAAAAAAAAAAACTTCACAGAATGGGAGACCACACACCAGAAATTCGTATCTAGAATGTATAAAGAACTTTTACAACTCAATATTAAAAGGACAACCCAATTAAAATAGTAAAAGAATCTGAAAAAGACATTTCTGCAAGAAAGAGACACAAATGACAAATAAGCACATGAAAAGATGCTCAACATTAGTCATCAAGGAAATACAATTCAAAACCACACAAGAGGGCTGGGGATGTGGCTCAAGCGGTAGCACATTCCATTCGCCTGGCATGCATCGGGCGTTGGGATTCTCAGCACCACATAAAAATAAAATAAAGATGTTGTGTCCAATGAAAACTAAAAAATAAATATTAAAAAATTCTCTCTCTCTCTCTCAAAAAAAAAAATCCACAAAACCACACAAGAGGGCTGGGGTTGTGGCTCAGAGGTAGAGCACTTGCCTAGCATGTGAGGCATGGGGTTTGATCCTCAGCACCCCATATAAATAAATAAAATAAAATAAAGATACTGTGTCCATCTACAACTAAAAAAATAAAATAAAATAAAAACCACAAGAAAAACTTCAATAAAGAAAGGTAATTCCTTTTAGAAAAATTTAAGTGGGTTTAAAGATGCTAAAGAAAATTGTGGTTCTGACATGAAACACAAAGAACCTTTGGCTGGTCATAGAGGTTCCTCTGATTCTGCTCAGAACATCTGCCAACACATCCGAAAACTGGCAATCCGAGGCCACCGATAGTTTCCCTTTGTGAACCAAACCACAGTTTGCCCATAAACAAATCAACCACACACGCGGGAAGAACGCAGTTTCGAAGTGGCAGAGCTCGAGGAGCTAAGGCTCGGTGGGTTCCTGCTAAGCGGAGGTAGCATCCAGTCTGGGGCTTGGATGGTCAATTGGCCTTGCAGCCGCCCAGGCCGCTGGCCCCGGAGCCCCGCGGGTGACTGGGGCCCTGGTGCGCAGGGACCTGGCCTCCCCTCAGCAGACTCACTCCAAGGAGGGGGCTTCGCAGCTCCGGGGCCGGGGGTCGTCTGCTGACCCCAGGAGCTTCAGCAAGTTCGTGCGACAGTAGTGTCCAACGCACTCTGCCCGCCAGTCACCGAGCTGTCACCGCGGACACGGAAAGCCAGCCCCGGGCCCCGAGAGCGTGCGCCCGAGAGCGTGCGCCCGAGCGCGCGGCCCGGGCCGGTCCCCGGCTGCACAGCCGCTGCCCCGCAGGAGGGCGTCGCGGTCGCCTCCGGCCTCGCGGGCGCGGGGCTGCAGGCCAGTAGCCACCGGGACGCCGGGCCTGGGGCCCGCTGCCGTCGTTAGGGTTGTTACCTGAAGCCGTGCCGCCGCTGGCCGCGCAGCCATCGCAACCGCTGCCGCTTCGTGTTCGGAGTCCATCCTGGGCGAAAGGATCGAGCACCGAAGCCCGAAGCGACCCCCAAGCTAGAGTGCCGCGACCCCCAAGCTACAGTGCCTCCCCACCAAGGGGCCCACCCGACCAGCCGCCCGCAGGACAATGGCGACCACGCCTGTGACGCTGTGACTACAACTCCCAGAAGGCCACGCAGCGCGCCGCCGTGACGGGCCAATGGGAGTCACGGCCCGCAGGGCCTTTGGCCAATGGGACGTTAGTTCCCCCCTTAACCAATAGGAGGTCTCGCCCGTGGGCTCTTCGGCCAATGGGGGAGTTGGCTGAACCCGCGGGCTCCGAGGCCGCTGCAGTGTCAGGGTCTGCGCAATGGCTAGAGCGGCCTGCAGCCCCAGGGGCTAGGTCTGGCTCCGCACCGCCTCCCAGCGCCAGCTTGAGCCAGTGGTCTGGGACGGTCCCGTGGTAGGTCGGTGCAGCCCTTCGTGCTGCAGGCAGACACCTGGGCTTTTCCCTTTACTCCTATTCGGGAGAAAGAGGAGAGAGAGAGAGAGAGAGAGAGAGAGAGAGAGAGAGAGAGAGAGAGAGAGAGAGAGAGAGAGAAGGGAAAGAGAGAGAGAGAGAGAAGGGAAAGAGAGAAAAGAAGGGGGTGTGAGAAAAAGCAAAAGCAAGAGAAGAAAGAGAGCAAGAGAGAGGGGCCTGGCAGGAGGGAGTTTTTATAGCCAAAATCTAATGGGGTCTCTGGGTCTGCAAGCTGCCTTGTTGGCATACAATGATTGGATCACACAGTAGTTGCTAAGGGTGTCATCTTCTGCCTTCAGGCAGATGGGGCAGGGGTCAGATGTGGGTTTCCTTTTCACCAGATAGGTGGGGGTTGAGTGTTGAGTGGGGTCGAGTGTTCAGCTTTGTTGCAAACAGGTAATAAAGGACCAGGGGGGTTTGAGTGCCCGGGTTATCCTGCAGCTAACATTCATTCAGCATGCCCTGCAGATGTACTGCCAGATTCGTGGGACCCCAATAGACCTCCAGGAGCTGAATCCGATGCAATCACACAACTTTATTGCAAGCTCAAGCCTGGACTCACAACCGTTTGCGACGCAGCGGTCCCAGGGAGTGAGTCCTGATCCTTTGTTCAGTGAGATTTTATAGGTTCTGGGGGGATACTCTATGTGTCACAGCATCACACAGCAAATCATTCCATACCGCGGGAAAATCAAACAACAACTCTTAACATTGATTAGCACATTCAATGGCGGGAACAAGTTGGGTAGTACAAGAGCAGGATGGGTATGTGCTTATGAGAAACTAATGTGACTCCATTTTAAAAAATAAATAACAGCAGTTTCTATCTCAAGGCCTGTCCTAAGGAAGGGGGCGTGACCCTTGTCCTTGGAAAACCCACAGAGCACTCCTAAGCACATACCCACCCTGCTGAGTTGTTTGTCTGTAAATAACAGGAGAGGTCTGAGGTGCCAGGTGTCCCTGACTCAGTCAGGCTAGGTGAGGACCCATAGCAACCCCCTAGCAACCTCTAATCAGCATTAGACAGGGAAATACCTGGGATGCCAGATGACCCCCCAGTAGTTTATGGTGGTTGATAACAAGTTGGGAAACCATGTAGTTTAGCACGTACACCCCTCGTGGCCTAAACCAATCAGTTCAAAGGAATCCCCCTCTTGTACTAACTAATAACCCCTACCCATCTTGTTCCTGCCATTGAATGTGCTAATCAATGCTAAGTTGTTGTTTGACTTCCCCAGTATGGAATGATTTGCTGTGTGATGCTGTGACACATAGAGTATCCCCCCAAAACCTGTAGAATCTCACTGAACAAAGGACCGGGACTCACTTCCTGGGACCGCTGTGTCGGAACGGTTGTGAGTCTAGGCTCGAGCTTGCAATAAAGACTCTTGTGTGCTTGCATCGGATTCAGCTCCTGGAGGTCTATTGGGGTCCCACGAATCTGGCATTACACTTAAGAGTGCTCTGTGGGTTTTTCCAAGGACAAGGGTCACACCCCCTTCCTTAGGACAGGCCTTGAGGTAGAAGCTGCTGTTATTTATTTATTTTTAAAAATGGAGTCACATTAGTTTCTCATCCCCCCTTTGTCTAGAAACTTGGGAACCAATCATGGTTCCCTCAGTTGGGGGTCTATATGGGCAGGTCCTACACTTGGTAGGATTCTCCTTCTGGGTCTAGAACTTGATAATGGGTATGCAGAACCATCATCTGAACTGTGTTGACTCTGTCCTTGATGAGAGCCACTAGCTTGTTCACAAGTGGTCCTACTAAGGTTGACACTAGAGTAAACAGTAACCCTCAGGGGACAGTCTTCAACTTTCCAGACTCACTCAAAATTGGCCTCCTGTCTTGATTTACCTATCGACACTGTCTGTCTACTTCTGGCTTCATTTCCCTTCTAATTTTAGGAACTCTTTATTGCTGTAAGGAGAAGGGGTGATGGCTCCTTCTGGCTGCTTCAGAGCTGATTTGGGTGTCGAACCTGAGGGGGCTCGACTTCGTGGGGGACGTGAGTTCCCTATTAGAAGTCAGTTTGGTTTGAAGTCTGGTTGGGGAAGAACAGGTTGTAAAGTCATCTGGGGATGGGTGCTTCTATGAGAGAAACAAAAACCATGAGTACTACATAAATGTTGCAGCAGCTGGAACATGTCACTGTATAGAAGTTCCCTCACCAGACTTTAACATCCCCAGTTATCAGGACTGTAAGCACAACATTTAACTTTTAGTGTTACAGTTGTCCCTCCCCTTAAGATACAGTTTAATAATTTAATGCCATCTGATCTTGTAAAATCCTTTTACTAGTATGATCTCTGTGTCTAATAGAGAAACCTTTAATTCTGTTACTCAGGGCTGGATAATCAAACTAGCAAACACCAAGCCTACCTGTGTAGGTTAGGGATATCTGTGGGCCTTAAACTAAAAACTACTCTGTCAGTTCCTCTTGACAGTCTCTTTTGGTAGTTATCAGGCATTCCAGCCTAAGAATCTCTTCTGTAGCCTCCAGTCTTACTTATTCTTGGGGGCTAACACAAGATGTATAGCTTAAGTTACATTTAACTATTATTATTATTTAAAATGCCCAGGAATAGCTGTGTTTTGGCTTTGACTGTCTTTGCTAAGTTTTAAGATGAAGCAAATCTGGGGGCTGGGGATGTGGCTCAAGCGGTAGCGCGCTGGCCTGGCATGCGTGTGGCCCAGGTTCGACCCTCAGCACCATATACCAACAAAGATGTTGTGTCCGCCGAGAACTAAAAAATAAATATTAAAAAATTCTCTCTCTCTCTCTCTCTCTCTCTCTCTCTCTCTCTCTCTCTCTCTCTCTTCTCTCTCACTCTCTCTTTAAAAAAAAAAAGATGAAGCAAATCAAGCTGACTTTTGTTTCTATCTATTGTTAACAGTCAGCTGAGTTTCCCTGGGAGTCCTGGGGGAACTTTACTGCAGCTTCTCAGTTCTGCTAGTGCCATTTGCGCTAGGATGGGTCCAGGTCTCGCTTGACCATGTGGCTTCCCTTGGAAGAAGCATCAGGACATCTCCCTTCTCTGATGACCCTCCTATTGACAGCAAATGCACTGATGGGCTTCCTGTCCTCCAGTGGTCTCATTAATCTCCCTGATCAGGAGGTTATGTGGCCCAGAGTTGCAAAGCTCTTTAGAGAAGTCCCCTGTTCCCTGGATTCAGACTGACTCAGAGGGCAAGAGGCAAACATTGGTTTTCTTGGCCATTTTAATTTAACTTTAATTTTGAATCTTAATCTTAAACATCCAGCAAATCAATTTCAGCAGCCTTATATTAAGAGTACTGGGCTTTAATGTTTATCCTGTAGGTGATAACTAATTATCTGAAATTAACCCAGGTTGTGTGTTGTTAAAGCAGTACCTCTGCAAAACATTAACAGGCAATCTTTAGATCATTTATAAGAAAACTACAAAATAAAATTAACAAGAGTAAAAACATATTTAGTTCATGTGATAGCTACCTTGAACTTTGGCAGAGTTATACATTATATCCCGTTTGAGATCCTAGTAGTCTTGACAAAAAACAACTTTTGGACACAACCTTAAATGTACTAAAATCTGGCCTACTTCTTTCGTAGTCATTTTCACATGTAGTGAGATGGGACACAAAGCCTTATCTCAGGTAAAGCGGGGCTCTTCATAAATCTTGAGTACTGTAGTTCTGAAACTGATCTTTGTTTTTTAAACATCATTTTACAAAGCTTGCATAAATTGTTGCTCAAGTTTACATGAATATTAGCTAACACAATATAATATCACACCTAAAACATGAATTAAAGAATGGCTGAAAGCTTTTAACCTTTTGTAGAAAAGTATCGAAGTACTTTTGTTTTACAATATTAACCTTTACACAGATTAGGCTCTCATTAACTTTAAAATACATTTAAATTGTACCTCAGTGTAAAAAGTAACATAGAACTTTTGCATATCTTATTGATAACAGGGCTAGTTACAGAACATCAAATGATATAAATAAATCTCCAATATGTTTTTCTTTTAAGCCTAAAATTACCATACAACTTTAGAACACCAGCTTGATATAATGCTCTTTTAAAGCTTCTACCTTACAGACTTGTATACCTGGAAGATATGAACACATTAATACTACCACAATTATATTGATGTTTTTATATTAACCAAATTTAGTTCTTAAAGAAATAACATATTACAATATTGCAAAATAACAGTTGTTGTTTAACCATAGTTGTATAATTTTTAATTTCTTTAAGATTACTTGCTCAAAAAACTTACATATATAAGCAACTTACACAGACCTTCTTTATCACTTACTTAAACCCTCTTATTTACTTAATCACATAGACTTTCTTATCCAGAAACACATTTTCCTTCTATTAAATCCATACCTAGAACCTTCTAATTTCTCCTTTCCATCTGTTAACCTCCTTTTCTGTTCACATTTTAAAACAGTCCTTGTAAATTTCTGAACTTAAGCAGATTATTTCATTTTAATAAAAAGAAATACTTGATTTTACTTACAGTACTCTTAATTGGAACAGTTCAAACTTTGGGCCTTTGTATATAGAAATCTTCTATAAACCCTTGTATCTAGAATCACATCTGTTTACCATTTCATGAAAACCCAATGTCTAAGTATCAGGGATGACAAAGCAACTTTATACCTTTTTTCTCTTAGTTTTCCAACTTACAAAAACATCAATAATGTTACCCAATGCAATCCAAGGAGTTAAGAGAACTCAATGGTATATTTAACATTTAGCATTTTAATCTTGTAAATCAATCAGATATCCAACAAAAATACTCATAAATGAGTAACCCCATGTCAAATCTACTTTACTTATTTTATCAAAACATCTAACAAGTGTATTGAACAGTGTTAGCCATTTCTTCCTTGATGAAGAAAAGTCCTAGAATCAAAGCATATCAGACATTTCATAGACATCAACATTTTATTAGTTTTTTGAACACCTAGAAAAACTTGTAAGCTTAATTTTAAAGACATCATTATTTGCATCTGTTTACCCAATTTAAATTGAACCATTTAAATCATGTGAATCAAAGATATTTGGATCTATTTTTAAAATTTCATGAGGCTCCTCATATATCTGCCAATTGTCATATCATGTGCATGATATATGGACATACACACATACAGACATACAACACATAACACAAGTGTGCACACTTAACACAATAGTAGAGGCCTTGTAGCTTTTCGCAGGTGAAATCTCCATTGCAATGTCTAAAAACTCAGTTGATCAAAAATAGAACTGATCAGAAAAACATTAACCTAGGATCAAAATCATGAGCTCAAAAAAAAAAAAATACAGAATCTAAGAAAAAAGCAAGAGTCCTAGAAAAAAAAAGATCAGCTGGTAATTGGAAAGTACCATACAATTTACTTTTTTTGGTTTAGTCTAGTTTGAGTTCAGGTAAAAGATACCTTTACTTTTTTTTTTCCCTTGGGCCTCAGATCAGTCTCCTACTGAGCTTGCAGGCTTCTTCTGTTTGCATTTCAACTTAAGTCCTGGCTGAGGTCTGGAAGGAGCCTGGAAAACTGCTATTCTGACCAGAAGCCTCAGGCCTAAGGCATTTTAACCTTAAGTCATAATTTTCAGGTTTGGATGTTGAAAATTATGATGCAAGTTTAAGATAAAATTCACAAAATCTCATACCTTTATATCTTCCTACACTAGAAAAACTTTCTCACACAAAACTGAAAATAGCCACTTCCTTTGCTCTGAAGTTCCTATAGTAGTATTAAGTCCCAAAAGAGAACCACACACTACCATCTATATCCAAAATTAAGCTTTAAAAATTCCCAAGACTGTTGCTATTCCATGTCATTCCAATAAGCCAGACCAACATCCCAATCCAACACTTTCCTTTCCCAAATCCTACACACTGAGGGGAACAGATACCATACCGTGATTTACTCTTCTTGCCTAAATTAACACACTGGTACACCTGGTGAAATCTTCCCAGGCTACCCAATTCAAAAATTGGTGAAAAAACTGAATGATTGGGAGTTACTTGCCAACTTGGAAGTAGAGTTCTTTAGTTTTTTATCCTAAGTATTTAAGTTCTCTGTCATGAATTATCTGAAATCATACACTAAACAATTACCTAAACCCAACTTTTAACTGCAAGATTGTGAAATGCTTAAAAAACCCATCCAGATACCAGATTTTACAATAAAACATCATTTTTTAGACACACATTCAGCCAAGATCATTCCCAAGAAAAAAATCTATAATATCAACACATTACTGCATTCACTGTCCCCCCCACCTCCTTTTTAAAAAATAGACAGAGGTGGAGTAATCCTTACAGGGCAGGGAAGGAAGGAAAAGAGCTTTGGCAGCTGCTGGGAGTCCCTCAGTCCTTCCTTTTACTTACAGGATTAGCTCCTCAGGTTTGGTCCGACCCCAGGCACCAGGCAAGCTCCATATCTCCTAACGTTTCAGTAGTCAGCTCCCCAAAAGTCTGTCTTATATTCTCTGCATGCAGTTGTTCGGAATTCTAGGCTCCCTGGGGTGTCAAAATTTGTAACTCAAAGTTTGGTTCCTGTCCTCAAAGCCAATTAATACCAATTTAATAATGAGGACAGGGTTTTAAGAAAAAGAAAAAGGGAGATATCAAAGTTCTTAGATCCCCAGCAGGCCTTCCCCTCTGCAGTGGGTGCACTCAAGCCAACTAGGGGAAGAAAGGAAAATGTTGCTTCCCTACTCCCATTTAACAGAGGGGAGTCAAGTTTATCAAAGTTCTTTGAAACACAGCTCAAAGGGGTGTAAGAGGTGAGAACAGAAGAGCTGGCGGTTCTGTTGACTTTTGCTTCCTTTCAGGGAAGCAGGAGAAGCATACCAGAGACATTTTCAGGCTAAAATGTAGCTAAAGTTACCTGCACACATCTAAGGCAGATCGAAACTTGGGACACTGCATCTGTCCAAAGTAAAACACTGCCATCACACTTAACAGAGACACAGACAAAAAGACACACAAAGACACAGATTACAAACAGATTGGGGAAGCATCCCCTACAGATTGGGTCTGATGATCCCCTACAGATTGGGGTCTGGGACGTCTCCCAGGGGCCCTGGCCAGTGACCCTATAGTGCGTCCACCAAGGCCACTTGCCAGCCCAGAATACAGATTTTACAGGCCGCAGTCAGAACAAAGCAGACAACAGATACACAAATAACAAGCCCACCAGTGTTAGACTCTCCAGTTCTGGGGTCATGGGGTCTGGGGGATCCCAGATGAGCCCCCAGATGTTATGCCAGATTCGTGGGATCCCAATAGACCTCCAGGAGCTGAATCTGATGCAATCACACAAGAGTCTTTGTTGCAAGCTCGAGCCTGGACTCACAACCGTTCCTGACTGCAGTGGTCCCAGGGAGTGAGTCCAGGTCCTTTGTCCAGTGAGATTTTATAGGTTTTGGGGGGATACTCTATGCGTCACAACATCACACAGCAAATCATTCCATACCGCGGGAAAATCAAACAACAACTCTTAACATTCATTAACACATTCAATGGCAGGAACAAGTTGGGTAGGGGTGATTGGTTAGTACAAGAGGGGGGTTCCTTTGAACTGATTGGTTTAGGCCACCGAGGGGTGTACGTGCTGAACTACATGGTTTCCCAACATGTTATCAACCACCATAAACTACTGGGGGGTCATCTGGCATCCCAGGTATTTCCCTGTCTCATGCTGATTAGAGGTTGCTAGGAGGTTGCTATGGGTCCTCACCTAGCCTGACTGAGTCAGGGACACCTGGCACCACAGACCTCTCCTGTTATTTACAGACAAACAACTCAGCAGGGTGGGTATGTTCTTAGGAGTGCTCTGTGGGTTTTCCAAGGACAAGGGTCACGCCCCCTTCTTTAGGACAGGCCTTGAGGTAGAAACTGCTGTTGTTTATTTATTTTTAAAATTGGGTCACATTAGTTTCTCACAGACAACTTAGTTCCGCCTGCCCTGCACCTAACCAATAAAGGTGTTGCTGTGTCCATCTTCAAAAACCAAAAAAGCCAAAAGGAATGGAGAATCCCAAGTCTTCCTCCAAGCAAGCTCATTCCAGAACCTTCGCTGCGGTGATGCTCGATGTTACACAGTGAGAGTCAGCTCAAACTGGAGGCCTCTTACACTTTTTTTTCAAAATTATTTTTTGAATGTGGACTTCAGAGTTTATTAAACCAAAAATCTGTAAATTGAACAGGAGGGGAAAATGAAATTTATTTTAAAAATAGCCATCTCCTGAGAAATAGCACAAAAGGCAGAGAGTGCCTCTTGTGCCATGCCCATATAGAAAAGAGGGTAGGAGAAGCCCAGAGATCTCAGCCACCCAGGGAGGCTACACACACTTTAGAAACCGAATCTAACCTTCATGGTAGGCATGTGTATCGAAATCCCCAGCCAAAATAGCTTTTTGAAGCCGAAAGCTCTCTGCCCAAACTTAGAGGGCTAGCAAAGTGGAATACGTGTGATCTTGTGTCTCTCTAGGGGGATAGCGGTCTCTCTGCTGCAGATGCCAGAGAGATGCGGGAATCTGTCATTCAGCATCCAGGGCTCTGACACTCAGGCCCCACCTGCTCCAACGGGGTGGAGGAAAAGGAAACAAAGGTGCCACAGGGTGAATGCTGGCCCTGGCCCTGGAGGAGTGAGTCTTCTTCGCAGCAGAGGCAAATAGGCCCCAATCCACCCACCGCCCTCACCTTCCTCCACCTTGTCCAGAACAGCCCCTGTTGGGTCTTCAAAGAATGACTGCGGATAGTCCAGGCCATGACCCACAGTCTGCGGGGTGGGAGAGTTGTGGTTCCGTCCCAGTGAGTGCCTCCAGGCCTCCTTTGGATGAATTTTGTGGATCATGTCCTTGACAGACAAGGGTTCTCAGTCTTCAGAAACTCTAAGGAGAAGGGATCTGCTTCTTCAAGGCCTTCCTGGTTGTCATCTTCAAAATGTGTCTTGAGGGCTCCTGATGGAACTTTCTTAGTGAATTTACCCTTTTCCTAGCCCAAATCAATGGGAACTGTTAGGTGCAGGACAGGCTGAATTAAGTTGTCTGCAGGGCAGGCTAAATAAACGTTAGCAGCAGGATACCCAGCTACTCAAACCCCCTCTGCCTGGTTCTTTATCACCTGTTTGGGTCAAGTCCAAATGCTCAAGGCTGAACACTTAACCCCCCTTGTGCCAACAAGGCAGCTTGCAAACCCAGAGACCCCCATTAGATTTAGGCAGCACAGCAGAAGGGCTGTAAAAACCTTCCCTTGCTGGGCTCTCTCTCTCTTCTCCTCTTTTGCACTGCTGCAATAAAGACCTCTGGGTTGCTCCAAGTGTTGTGGTCACTTTCCTTTCAGGAATGATGCAGCTCCAGGCCCAGGACAGTGGGGCGCAGACTCTGACAATTGTCTGGCAGTCTAGTTAGGCGGTGGCCCCAGGCCCGTGGCTTCAGCCCCGTGTGCCATACATTTGTCTAGTTTGAAGAGTTCCCACCTCTATCTTTCCTTTCAAACTCCCTTTTATCATCTGCACACCATTTATCTCTGGGCTTGAAAGACCACCCTCTGGGGCTGGGGCTGGGGCTGGGGCTGGGGCTCAGGCCCATGTGTGAGGCACTGGGTTCCATTCTCAGCACCACATATAAATAATGAATAAAATGAAGGTGCATCAACACTAAAAATATTTTTAAAAAGGAAGCCCACCATGCGAGGAAGGGACAAGTAAAAGCAGACCTGAGTGGACTAGGGAGGGAGCCGTGTGGATATCTCAAACTTCCTGGTCCCCAGAGGCTCATGTGCTGCAGACTTGGTCCCACCTGGGGGTGCTACTGGGAGGTGGTGGAACTTGAGGAGGTGGCACCAGCTTGAGGAGGTCTTGGGAGGCCTGCCACAGCCCCTTCTTCTCTGTGCTCCTCCCACCAGACTTTCTGCCTCACCCCAGGCCAAAGCAATGGGCCAAGCAGCCACGGACTGAAACCTTCAAAACCATGAGTCCAAATAAACTTTTCCTCTTTTTAAGTCATATTTCTCAGATATTTTGAAACAGCGAGGGAAAGCTACAGCAAGGGAAAGCTGGTTAATACAATGTCCCAAGCAAAGACCGCAGCAAATGCAAAGCTCTAGATGGTAAAAGAATAGTTTTACTTCTCTCTTGTAAGATGTAAAGTAGCCAGAGGAATATACCCTGGTTTTCCCCCTTTCCTTGGCACAACTGTAAACCAAGCAGCTTCATCTTGATATTCCCTGACTGCCTCAATCTGAACCTGTCCAAAAGCACACTTATTGCCTTTATGCCTCAAGCTTACCCCTTTGGGTGTCACCTCCGTCCATCCAGTTTTCGTTATCTTAGATTGAGGATAAATCTAGAACTTTCCTTTTCTGTTACTCCTCATCCAGCTATGGAGGCTCTGTGGTGGATTAAAGACAGACACGATTTCTGACGCTTTCCATTGAGAAATGGAATTTGTTTTCCCTCCCCTTGACTCTGGGTGGCCCTGATTGCTTGGTTAAGAAAATGTGGTAGATGTGACATGTGGCTTTTGAGGATACGTCAATAAGCCTTGCAGAGTCTGGATGGTGCAATACATGTCACAGGTTCTACCAGGGTCTACTAAAATGCTATTCCCCAATCCAGCCATCATGCCAAGAGAAGCCAAAGCTACATGGAGGGGCCTGGCGTGAGGGTAAGCCTCAGGAAGCGGGGCCCAAGGTATGAGGCGGGTACAGTGAGATAGCCGAGCTCTGACAGCAGCCAGCCGCACTGACAGCCTGAAAGTGCCGTATGGGAAAGCAGAGCTTTCCCTTGCTTATGGCTCCTGCTGCCTTTGATAGAAACGATGAGAAATGCTTCGTGAGAACCACCCGATTGATCCTGCTCAGCTCAGAATGTAAGATGTAGGACGCCATCAGCCACTGATTTTGCAATGTTTGTTATAAAAATAGCAAAAGAGGCTTTTGGAAGCTATGTTCTCTGAAGTCTTTTGCTGTAGCCCTTCCCTGTTTCCACTACAGTGGCCCTACTGTTTGGAAAAGTGTGAAAGTATGCTTTAGAATCACACATCACCAAGGCTCGACCTACGGAAGACAGAAAGGACTCCGTGCCATTTTCCTGCACCTAGGCGGCCACTGGGTTTAGTTCTTTGGTGTCCTTCTGGAGACATTTTTAAAAATATTACTTTTTAGTTGTAGTAGGACACAATACCCTTATTTTATTTATTTATTTTTATGTGGTGCTGAGGACTGAGCCCAGGGCCTCGTACATGCGTGGCAAGCACTCTACCACCGAGCCCCAGCCCCAGCCCCCTCCTGGAGACCTTTTATGCATTTGTAAGTAAAGTGACTACTTTTTTGTTTGTTTTTAAATATGTTTTAATTGTAGATGGACACAATACCTTTATTTATCTTTATGTGGTGCTAGGATTGAAACTAGGGTCTCACACATGCTAGGCAGGTGCTCTACCATGGAGCCCCTCCCCAGCCCAAAGTGGCTACTTATAAATACCTGTTCACCTTTTCCACAAGGGGTGGTTGTCATACAATGAACCACATCTTCCTTTCATTGTGATGATATCCTGGGCACTATCCCATAACAGCATGTGAACCCCTAATTGTTTTTTTAACAGTTTTATTGAGATATAATCCACCTGTCACCAATTCATCTATTACTGGGATCCACTTAGAGAACAGAGGCTCTCAGGACCTAAAAGGTGACTTTCAAGTTAAGAACCTCAGTGGAAAAACTGGAAAAGAACAAGTTTTTTGTTGAGAACCAGGGGAAGAAGTAGTTCACCACAGAAGGAGTGTCATAAACAGGTGGGGATGTAGAGGAGGACAGGTCCGGAAGACCTCCAGGCAGTCGGCAGACAGAGGAAGGAACAGGAAGAGCTCACCTTCAAACCAGAGTCTGGGGGAACACCTCAGGGCATCGAAGTCCTTGCTGATAGACCAAGGACCTTACCTGGGTCCTCACCAGCAGAAATTCACAGACCGAACCAAACACCCATTGTTGTCCCACGTGGGGGCCAGAGTGCCTCCGTTTGAATGTCCACTGAACTCAGGGGTGGCTGCCTGTGCCGTCCCTGTTTCCTCTCAGTTTCCCCAAATGATGGTTGACTTGTCCTTTTTCCTAGTAAGTATACCACCTTTCAGTTGGAATTTCTAGAAGTTCAAGGCATTTACAACCTTTGTGGTTTATTCTTTTTTCTTTTTGTGGCTGTGCTGGAGATCGAACCCAGGGCCTTTCACATGCAGGGCAAGCCTCGCCCACTGGGATGCACTCCAGCGTGTACCTTCCCCAGAACAGAAGGAGCTGCCTGTTCTGAGGAGTAGACCTTGGAGAGCTATTTTTTTTTTTTTGTACCGGGGATTGAACTCAGGGGCACTCGACCACTGAGCCACACCCCAGCCCTATTTTGTATTTTATTTAGAGGCATTGCTTAGCACCTCGATAAGTTGCTGAGGCTGGCTTTGGACTCTCGATCCTCCTGTCTCAGTTTCCCAAGCCACTAGGATTACAGGTGTGCACCACCACACCTGGCCTTCAAAAGCTCTTCACACCCAGACGAGGGCCTCTGGGGACATTTTGCCTCTGTCCCCTGCGAGCACGTCATCTGACCAACGCATGATACGGCCTTTTCAGTCTAGCAGAGTCCTTGCCAGTGGGTGAGGGGTGTGCCTTTCCAGATCAGGTGGCTTTGTTCACTTCAGTGGCCTTCACTGCTAGCCACATCTAGGCCAGAATCTCTACAGAGGGGTGACCTCCACTCACCTCCCACAACCCTCGTACACGTGGCTTCATCTGCATGACCCTCCATTCTCTGGGGTCATCTAGCTCAGGCCTGCTGCTTGCAAAGAGCACTCTCCTGTGAGGCAGGCAGGACTAGCCCCCTCAACCTCTGACCATACCGCTGGGGCAGAAGTGCCTTTATCACACTGAGGTTATGCAAATGAACATACCTGCTTTGTCCCTGTCATCCCAGGACACCAACTCTGCACTCTCTGGGATCCACTGCCCTCCTCCTGATAGGAGTCCAGGGAAACACAGTCTTTTTTTTTTTAAAAAAATTATATATATTTAGTTGTAGATGGAAATGGTACCTTTATTTTATTTATCTTTACGTAGTGCTGAAGATTGAACTCAGGGCCTCACACATGCAAGATGAGCGCTCTACCACGGAGCCACAACCCCATCCCCCTGGGAAACAGAGTCTCAAAAGAATAAACCACTCCTTTTAGCTACAGGGGCACCAAGAAGCCAAGGAGCCTTCTCGTCTTTCTGGAATCAAGCCTTGCTTGGCAGAGGAGTGAGTTTTTCTTTTTGCTTTTGACTGACACTTTGTTAAATTACTATTATTACACCAACATTGAAACAAAAGAAGAAAAACTGGACATAATCACACAAGCCAATGGCTGGTGTACTGACCCAATCACACAAGCCAATGGCTGGTGTACTGACGCACTGTGTAAGTACTTTGTTAGTTGCCCAACTAAGAATAGCACTGGGAATGAGATGCCTTAGGAGTGGGTGGAAGGCAGGCCTCTCCTTTTCCTACTGCAGTTTGTCATCTGCTTGGCCACTGGTAACCACTGTAACTCTGATCACCTTGAGGCTTCTCTGACTTCTTGCTCTGTGACAGAAGGATTGGACTCCAATTGCTGCTCCTCTTTTTTTGTAACCAACTTTTATTATAGTACTATTTTGAGCTCTAATTTGGGTCTCTGAAGTAACAGTACATACTATATTAAAGGTCTCCTTCCTGGGGTTAGGGTTGTGGCTCGGTGGTAGAGTGCTCACCTAGCACATGTAAGGCACTGAGTTTGATCCTAAGCACCACATAAAAATAAATAGATATATTGTGTCCACCCACAACTAAAAGCTTCTTCCTAATCACGAGGATGCAGGGATCACCTTTCCCTGCACTTCTTTTTGCACTTGTAGTTGCCAAACCTGCAGACTGCATTGCCACTACAGGTGACAGGCCTAACAGAGGTGCTCCATGCTACCATTGCAATTACAAAGTCCTCAAACCACTCTCTGGGTTTCTTCTTAAAAATTAAAGAAGCCTACTGTTTATATCCTATATATCCAAGTGCCTATCACCAAAGGGCTGATGAACACAGATCACTGAATCTCATCCTCTTTCACTCTAAACTTGTGAAAACTTCGCCTCTTTCAGAATCATCCTAATGGTGATAGAAGCACACTTCCTAAAGTCTCATCCCATTTGCATTACAATCATCTTGTTAAACTTGTACCTTCTTGTATAATTTGTTTACTTTGAAATCTGATTTTCTTTTTAAAAATTTGGCAGAAGAAACATTCGATTTCTCTTAAAATTCTTTTCTTGGTTTCAAGAGCATGTTCCCTTTAGAAGTTTAATTGAGGTGTTCTCTTCACACCAGGAGCCTCTCACCGGCCCTGGACAGGACCTTCCATGCCTGAAGACTTACTTTGCATGTCAGAGTCTGCTCTTGTTCTCATTGTCTTTTCTTCTAAGCATCTTTGCCTTTTATTTGCAATCTTTTCACTCCAGGAAATAAAAGCATTTTAAATATTTGGTCTCCCCAGATATCTCTTTCTCTGTTCTTTTTCAGGTTCCTCCACATGGAGTCCTCTTCCAGCCTCTCACTCCTTGCTTGCCATCAATTTTGAAGAGGCCACGACAAAGCAGATGGGACGCTCCACTGGTGGTCCGGGGTAAGAGCATGCTTTGTGCAGGGTAAAAAGGGCAAGACTTCCAATCCGCACTCAGGATCTGAGTCAGGGGAGTGCCTGAAGTCCCACCATCAGTTCTGGTTGGAAGCTTTCCACTGATGGCCCTAGTCACATCTTCTTGCCTAAATGCAGCCGTATATCCGATTCAGTGTGCAAATGAGTCACCTGAGCTGCTTACAAAAACTGTAGCTTCTGGGCTCTACTGCTGGTGCCTTGGGGGCCTGGTGAATGTGGCTTCAGCACACAATCCAGGCATTTTAATGCATCTGGTCATCAGACCTACTCTGAGACCACAGCTTGGCCGTCTGATTTTCCATCAAGGGCCCAGCATGCCATTCCTGCAACTCTACCAATCATAAGGTTTCTTGCCTGCAAGTTTTCTCGTGTTGGATCAAGGAAGTGTTATGACGGAAGGCTCTCCCACAGCAGGTACTTCTTAGGGCTTCTCTCCAGTATGAGTCCTCTGATGCCAGAAGCTGACACTGGCTGAAGGCCTTCCCCCGGTGGTCACACTCCTAAGGCTTCTCCCCAGTGTGTGTCCTCTCGTGTTTGGTCAGGGTTAACTGGTCACCAAAGGCCTTCCCACAGTCAGCACACTCACAGGGCGTTCCCCCAGTGTGCATTCTCTGAAGCTCAGTGAGGCATGACCACTGACTGAAGGCTTTAACACACATGTACACTGAGAGGGCTCCTCGGCCTTGTGTGTCCTCCGATGTGCAAGGAGGGGAGGCTTCTGGCTGAAGGCTTTTCCACAGTGACTGCATCCATATGGCTTTTCTCCAGTGAGTGTCCACTGATGCACAATTAGCTGAGACTGCTGCTAGGAGGATTTCCCACCGTCATTACACTTGTATGGTTTCTTTCCAGAATGTATTCTCTGATGGGAAAGGAGGTGGGAGCTCCCTCCGAAGGCTTTCCCACAGTGATGGCATTCCAAAGGTTTCTCTCCGGTATGAGTTCTCTGATGCTCCACCAGGTGAGTGCTGCCTGTGAAGACTTTGTCACAGTAGGTGCATTTGTGTGGCTTCTCCCAGATGTGAATCTGGAGTTGCTTAATTAGTTGAGTGCTATGAATAAAGGATTTTCACATTAGCTGCATTCATACGGCTTCTCCCCAGTGTGTGTCCTTTTATGTGCAACACAATCAGAACTCTGGCTGAAGGACTTTCCACAGTGAGCACACTCATGAGGTCTCTCTCCAGAGTGAACTCTGATGGATGATAAGTTTGGAGTTCCCCCTGAAGAATCTCCCACACTCGTGACATTTGCATGGCTGTTCTCCAGTGTGAGTTCGCTGATGTCTGATAAGTTTAGAACTCGGTGTTATGGATTTCCCACCCTGGCTGCATTCATCGGGCTTCTCTCCAGTATGAGTCCTCTGGCCTACAACTAGGTCATGGTTTGGCTGAAGGAGTTTCCACGCTGAGCACATTCAAAGGGCTTTTCTCCAGTGTGTGTTCTCTGCTGTACAAGAAGCTTGGAAAAACACCTGACAGATTTTCCAACTGATCACATGGGTATGACATCCTTCTAGTCTGGATGACGTTATAACTGGTAAAAGAGGAGGCGGTGGGGAAGGAAGCAGAGCCTTCCTTACCATGGGATGGGGCCCTCCAGGGTCACTGCTTCCCATCTGCACCAGGCACAGACTCTCGGGACAGGCTTCCCGACATCCACTACACTCACATTGGCTCCCTCGGCACATGCTCATCCACAGTCCCGCCCTCATGGATGAGGTTCCTGTGGTCCTTGCAGGCACTGCCATTCTCCACTGAGAACCTTCTGCCACGAGAACGAAGGGAGCCTTCTCTGGCACCACTGAGAGCACACTCCTCAGGCTCAACTGCTTTGATGTCCACAGGGTTATGCAAGTCAACACTGGGATAGAAGGGTCCGGAACACTGGTGGTTTTCACAGGGTTTCAATCCTGCCCACCCTTCTGATCATCAGTGAAAATGGAATTCTAGGTCAGCTCCTTAACCTGTGAGTGGAGCTTTGGAAAAGTGCTCTGTAGGCAAGTCAGAGGCAGAAGGCGTAAGTTAGGTGGTGCCTTCCCCCAGGTCCACGCTCACAGTGCTTTCTTTGAACAGTCTCTCCAAGACGATGCCACCTGATGCAGAGGCCCTGCTGGCACCCCCAGCCATTCCCTCAGACTCTGCCCTTGCTGTGAGGACCCTGGGCAGGAATCCTGTCCCAGATGCAGGGTTCTGCTTCCATGCAGCAGGATGGTTTCCCCAGCATGGTCCTCTGCAGAAGCCGACTCTTCCTTGTCGAGGGCAGTCTCCCGGCTTGAAAGAAACCCAGATGCCTAAGTGACTGAAGAGGCCCTCGAGGGGTAGGATGGGATGCAGGAGACTTCTGCACATGGGGGTGCCTTTGGGTTTGTTTCTTATCCTTGGACTCTAACCTTTATGTCGGCTGTGAATGGCCAGGATGGATCTGCAAACATGACGTCAGTGAAAAGTGCAAAATAAAGAGTAGCCAGAAAGCAAATGTAATGAAGAGGTGATCCAGCTGGACTGCCCCAAAAGAGAGGGCAAGGGAGTAAGAATGAGCGGGCAGATGAGAATTAAAAGGGAAGCCTGTACACATCATTGGTTGATAAGTATAAAGCCCTTGAATGATGCAAAAGATATCTGTGACCTAATCCCTGGATTCTGAGGATGTGACCCTGTTTGGAATAAGGTTATCAACAGGGGAGATTATCTAGATTATTGAGGGCACTAAATGCAGTCATAAGCATCTTGGTAAGAGGGAGGCAGAGGCAGCGTTCATTTGCACACGGGAAGGAGGCGAGAAGACAGAGCAGAGTGAAACCTGGAGCTTGAAGAGGAGGCCTGAGACGTTGCCAGCCCAGGGTGGTCAGGCTGAGGGGCAGGGAAGAGGGCATTAGGACCTGGAAACAAGACAGGGCAGCCCAGAGCCGATGGCCGCAGTGGACATGGGAATGGGAGCTGACCCACACACTGGAAACAGGGAGCACATCCTCCACGGGCCAGGCACTGACAGGCTGTGACCCGCTGGAACCCAGCCAGCCTGACCACCACTAGGTGTGGGGATGCTCAGGGAAGTGCCTCAGGAGGTTCCCTCCCCAGAGCGCAGGGCCTGAGAGCTGTGGGCCGGCTCCCACCTGCCGCCTGTGCACTGCACCCACCTCAGCAAGGCACCGGCTTAGCCTCACGAGGTCTCTCCTCACTCCGGCCCAGAGACAGGGAAGCAGAAGCCCTGGTCACAGGAAGACAGGGTGTGACGCTCTGCCTGGAGGTGAAGAGCAGAGTCCGCAGCCAGCCCTCAGCCCCCAGAGGTCAGCCACAAACCTGCCCTGCAGGCAGAAGGAGTGGCAGCACTGCGGCCTGTTTCTGGAATCTTCTAGTCCACCCAAAACACCTTTTGGAAGAGCCAGGACTTTGAATCCCAGAGAAACCCCCTTCTAGAGGCACAGCCTACTGACCCAGCAAGGCTGGATGCTGGCAGGTCTCCACTCTCTGGGCCATGTCTGGCTGCCCCACTCCTCCCATGTGAGGGTCACAGCCATGCCGTCAAGGCTCACAGTGTATGGAACCAATCTGCTGGGGCCTCGATTTTGAATTTGGGAGCCTCTGGAACTGTAAGAGAGAAATTCATGTAGCTTTTATATCACGCCGTGTAAGGATTTTCTTTTTTATTAAATTGTTTTGTTTTCATGATTTGGGTACTGGGGATTGAACCCAGGGGTACTTAACCACTGAGTCATATTCTTAGCCTTTTTTATATTTTGAGACATGGTCTTATTAAGTTGCTTAAGGCCTAAATTGCTGAGGCTGGCATCAAACGTGGAATCCTCCTGCCTCAGCCTCCTGAGGTACTGGGATTACCGTGTTGTGTCACCACCCAAGTCTACGTTATCTTGTTCTAGCAGCCTAAACAGAGCAGACAACTCCATGTACACTGTGGGCATTTTCTCTTTTCTCCAAAGCATCTCACCCTGACTCCTAGACTAGGAATGATGGCACCCCACTAGGGCCTCCGACCCCCAGCTTCTCTACAGAATCCCAGGTCTGACACCAGGCCAAGAGGACTCTCTCAGAGGCTGGCAAATGAAGCCTGCGGGACAAACCTGGGCTGTGGTGTGCGTTTAGAAGGCTGGTGCTGTAATCCCAACTGTGCCCCCTGCCGCTGTGTTTGTTTGTGTTTAAGTCCTAGATCTCACTGCCACTATGTTTAGAGACTGGGCACTTCAGGAGGTAATACATTTAAATGAGGTTGTAATGTGGGGCCTGAATCCGATAGTGCTGGTGTACTTTAGGAAGACACCAGGGGGCTGCAATTGTAGCTCAGTGGTAGAGCCCTTGCCTAGCACCTGTGAGGCACTGGGTTCGATCCTCAGCACCACACAAAAATAAAGATATTGTGTCCATCTACAACTAAAAAAAGGACGATGACAGCAGGGTGTGTTGTCTCCCCCACCCCAGACGTGTTGTGAGACCACAGCGGGAGGTCAGACCAGACGCTGAGCGTGCTGACATCTTGAGCTTGGACTTCCAGCCTCCAGACGGCGGGAAAGTAAGCTCCTGTCATTCAAGTTCCCACTCTTTGGTATTTTCTTACAGTGACCCGAGCTGACTTATATGACTCAGAATGAACTTGACATCTGTAAGGGGGCACGGGGAGAGAGGAGGAGGGGGAAGAGAGAAGGGGATGAGGAGGAGAGGTAAAGAGAAGAGTGATGAGGAGGAGGCCTGACCCAGGCAGCAGGGCTTCTGTGGGCCGGGACTGAGGAGCTCTTGGTTGGTCCTCGCAGTTAACAGAGAGGAGCTTTATCTGCAGGGAGCCCACAGGTACCACGAGGACGCCTACACCAGCATTATGAGGTGTTCATGTGCCAATCCTGGGAGGCCATGTTGGGGTGTGAACTCATCAATGCCATCAATAACTTGTAGGTCATAGACTGTAGGAATAAGGTTTGATAAGTAAGATCAGGCACAAGGGGATGAGTTACTGATCCTGGTCACGTAAGGCAAGTGCTGTGGTAAGACTACCGGACCCCCTGATCCCTTGTAACCTCCCCTCCTGGCTGGAGCCACCGAGTGGAGTCACTGTGGCTCTATGAGCAGGCAGCTGTGGCCGCAGGGACTCTGTCTCAGCTGTTCTAGAATCCATCTTAGTTTTTCTGTTTTTGCTCCTGTGAAGAGACAGCTGCAGGACCCATTTCTGAGAAAACAAAATGACAGCTATTTTCTGCTAAATTCCAAAAAACATATTGTCTTCTGTACTTTGTATCCACAAAATGTACTCAGCCCAGGATATGGTGGTCTTGGTGACTTCGATGACTTTGAAGTAGATTCTCACCCCCGCTGACCACCTGCTCGATGGTTGTCTAGCACCTGCTCAGACCCAAGATGGGGCTGACTGAGTTGTTCTGCTAACAGGATTTTTTAGCTTCGGTAGCTTGCTTGCTTGCTAATTGAAAATTCCACAGGATGTGGCTTTCCTCCTTAAATAGCAAACTTCCCTTGGAGGGGGCTCCTGGTCTTTCAGAGAGCCACCTGGACTCTGTTAGACTCAGCCCCTGGCCAGGTATAATTAGCAGAATTGGCAAAATAAAATTCTCCAGATTCTTTCAAATTTGTATTTGGTGTGTTTTCTGAGCGGTCTCCCCACTACCGCAAGTGGTCTTCTTGGCCCTCGAGGAAACAGAAGCCCAGAGGGTGAAGGCCCCCAGTCACCTGGGGTGGTACTGCCAAGGAACAGGCTCCCACAGCTTCCTCGCACCTGAAGAAGCTGTCTTCAGGAGGGCAGAGGTCCTCCGAGAGCAGGGCTGGTCAGAGTGATCACAGATTCAGCTCCACCTCAGGAGCCCATCCCCTGCTAACCCAGCCCCAGACGGCGAAAGGCAGCCACTGCAGCTGCCCTTCTAAGGTCCTGAGGGCCCAGCAGACCTGGGGAGTGGCCTGGACTGTCCCAGGCGGGAGGTGAATGCCCAGGCACAGGATAGGAGTTCACTGGAAGCCTATAGACACAAGGCACCATCAAGAACCAAGAAAAAGTAGGGCTAATATTTCCTATCAGGTAGGGATCCTAAATAAGGAGAGGTAGAGACAGTTCAAAATACCTGCATGATTTTAAAATACACAGTGGAAATGAGATGGTACTGGGCACACCTTCCTGGTCAAAAACAAGGCAAGCAGGCCAGGGAGAAGGCCTACCACTCTCAATAATACGCCTTCAGGCATGTTCCACACACTCTGACCCACCTTAGCTGCCACAGAGCCAAAGTGCTCCAAACCTTCTCTGTAGATGACTCCAACTCAGAGAAGTGTACCCAAATCCACATGCAAACCACTTCTCTACTTACCCTGAAGCACAAACACACCCACCTGCATACCATCTCTATGCAATCTGAAGCACCTGCTAGTCCACCGGAACATCACGTCTCTATGCACTCTGAAGGACCCCTTAGCCCACCTGCACACCACCTATCTATGCACTCTGAAGCACCCTCTAGCCCACCTGCACACCACCTCTATGCACTCTGAAGCACCCTCTAGCCCACCTGCACACCATCTCTATGCCCTCTGAAGCACCCTCTAGCCCACCTGCACACCACCTCTGTATGAACTCTGAAGCAACCTCTAGACCACCTGCACACCACCTCTTATGCACTCTGAAGCACCCTCTAGCCCACCTGAACACCATCTCTATGCCCTATGAAGCACCATCTACCCTACCTGCACACCACATCTGTATGCACTCTGAAGCACCCTCTACCCCACCTGCACACCACCTCTTATGCATTCTGAAGCACCCTCTAGCCAACCTGCACACCATCTCTATGCCCTCTGAAGCACCCTCTAGCACACCTGCACATCACCTCTCTATGCACTCGGAAGGACCCTCTAGCCCACCTGCACACCACATCTTATGCACTCTGAAGCACCCTCTAGCCCACCTGCACACAATCTCTTATGCACGCTGAAGCACCCTCTAGCCCACCTGCATACCATCTCTATGCCCTATGAAGCACCATCTACCCTACCTGCACACCACCTCTGTATGCACTCTGAAGCACACTCAAGCCCACCTGCACACCACCTCTTATGCACTCTGAAGCAACCTCTAGCCCACCTGCACACCATCTCTATGCCCTCTGAAACACCCTCTAGCCTACCTGCACACCATCTCTATGCACTCTGAAGCACCCTCTAGCCCACCTGCACACCACGTCTTATGCATTCTGAAGCACCCTCTAGCCCACTTGCACACCATCTCTTATCCACTCTGAAACACCCTCTAGCCCACCTGCACATCACCTCTCTATGACTCTGAAGCACCATCAAGCCCACGTGCACACCACCTCTTATGCACTCTGAAGCACCCTCTAGCCCACCTTCACACCATCTCTATGCCCTCTGAAACACCCTCTAACTCACCTGCACACCATCTCTCTATGCACTCTGAAACACCCTCTAGCCCACCTGCACACCATCTCTATGCACTCTGAAGCACCCTCTAGCCCACATGCACACAACCTCTGTATGCACTCTGAAGCACCCTCTATTCCACCTGCACACTACCTCTTATGCATTCTGAAGCACCCTCTAGCAACCCTGCACACCGCATCTCTATACACTCTGAAGCACCCTCTAGCCCACCTGCACACCACCTCTGTATGCCCTCTGAAGCACCCTCTCGCCCACCTCCACAGCACCTGTGTATGCACTGTAAAGCACCCTCTAGCCTACCTGCACACCACCTCTTATACATTCTGAAGCACCCTCTAGCCCGCCTGCAAACCATCTCTTATGCACTCTGAAGCACAGTCTAGTCCCCCTGCACACCATCTCTATGCCCTCTGAAGCACCCTCTAGACATCCTGCACACCACCTCTGTATGCACTCTGAAGCACGCTCTAGCCCACCTGCACACCATCTCTATGCCCTCTGAAGCACCATCTAGCCCACCTGCACACCACCTCTTATGCATTCTGAAGCACACTCTAGCCATCCTGCAAACCATCTCTATGCCCTCTGAAGCACCCTCTAGCCCACCTGCACACCACCTCTTATGCACTCTGAAGCACCCTCTAACCAACCTGCACTCCATCTCTATGATCTCTGAAGAACCCTTTAGATCACCTGTACACCGCCTCTCTATGCACTCTGAAGCACCCTCTAACCCACCTGCACACCATCTCTTATGCACTCTGAAGCACCCTCTATCCCACCTGCACACCATTTCTATGAACTCTGAAGAACCCTCTAGCCCACCTGCACACTACCTCTTATGCATTTTGAAGCACCCTCTAGCCACCCTGAACACCGCCTCTCTATGCACTCTGAAGCACCCTCTAGCACACCTGCACAACATCTCTATGCCCGCTGAAGCACCCTGTAGCCCACCTGCACACCACCTGTGTATGCAGTGTGAAGCACCCTCTAGCCTACCTGCACAGCACCTCATATGCATTCTTAAGCACCCGCTAGCCCACTTGCACACCAACTCTTATGCACTCTGAAGCACCCTCTAGCCCACCTGCACACCAACTCTTATACACTCTTAAGCACACTCTAGCCCACCTGCACACCAACTCTATGCCCTCTGATGCACCCTCTAGCCCACCTGCACACCATCTCTTATCCACTCTGAAACACCCTCTAGCCCACCTGCACACCATGTCTATGAACACCCTCTATCGCACCTGCACAGCGCCTCATATGGACACTGAAGAACCCTCTAGCCCACCTGCACACCATCTCTATGCACTCTGAAGCACCCTCTAGCTCACCTGCACACCACCTCTTATGCACTCGAAAGCACCCTCTAGCCCACCTTCACACCATCTCCATGCCCTCTGAAACACCCTCTAGCACACCTGCACACCACCTCTCATGCTCTCTGAAGCACCCTCTAGCCCACGTGCACACCACCTCTTAAGCACTCTGAATCACCCTCTAGCCCACCAGCACACCATCTCTATGCCCTCTGAAGCACCCTCTGGCCCACCTGCACACCATCACTATGCACTCTGAAGCACCCTCTAGCCCACCTGCACACCACCTCTTATGCACTCTAATGCACCCTCAAGCCCACCTGCACACCATCTCTATGCCCTCTGAAGCACCCTCTAGCCTACCTGCACACCATCTCTATGTACTCTGAAGCACCCTCTAGCCCACCTGCACACCATTTCTATGCCCTCTGAAGCACCCTCTAGCGCACCGGCAAACCAACTCTTATGCACTCTAAAGCACGCTCTAGCCCACCTGCACACCATCTCTATGCACTCTGAAGCACTCTCTAGCCCACCTGCACACCACCACTTATGCACTCTGAAGCACCCTCAAGACCACCTGCACACCTACTCTATGCCCTCTGAAGCACCCTCTAGCCCACCTGCACACCATCTCTATGAACGCTGAAGCACCCTCCAGCCCACCTGCACACCGCCTCTCTATGCACTCTGAAGCACCCTCCAGCCCACCTGCACACCGCCTCTCTATGCACTCTGAAGCAACTTCTAGCCCACCTGCACACCACCTCTTATGCATTCTGAAGCACCCGCTAACCCACCTGCAAACCATCTCTATGAACTCTGAAGAACCCTCTACCCAGCCTGCACACCACCTCTTATGCACTCTAAAGAACACTCTAGCCCCCCTGCACACCGCCTCCCTATGCACTCTGAAGCACCCTCTAGCCCACCTGCACACCATCTCTATGCCATCTGAAGCACTCTGTAGCCCACCTGTACACCAACTGTGATTGCAGTGTGAAGCACTCTCTAGCCTACCTAAACAAAATCTCTATGCCCTCTGAAGCACCCTCTAGCCCATATGCACACAATCTCTTATGCACTCTGAAGCACCCTCTAGCCCACCTGCACACCATCTCTATGCCCTCTGAAGCACCCTCTAGCCCACCTGCACAACAACTCTTATGCACTCTGAAGCACTCTCTAGCCCAACTGCACACCACCTCTTATGCACTCTGAAGCACCCTCTAACCCACCGGCACACCATCTCTATGCCCTCTGAAGCACCCTCTAGCCCAATTGCACACCGCCTCTCTATGCACTCTGAAGCACCCTCAATCCCACCTGCTCACCACCTCTTATGCACTCTAAAGAACCCTCTAGCCCACCTGCACACCACCTCTTATGATCTCTAAAGCACCCTCTAGACAAACGGCACAAACCCTCTTATGCACTCTGAAGCATCCTCTAGCCCACCTGCATAGCTTATCTATGCCCTCTGAAGCATCCTCTAGCCCACTTGCACACCACCTCTTATGCACTCTGAAGCACCCTCTAGCCCACCTGCACACCAACTCTATGCCCTCTGATGCACCCTCTAGCCCACCTGCACACCATCTCTCTATGCACACTGAACTACCCTCTACACCACCTGCACACCATCTCTTATGCACTCTGAAACACCCTCTAGCCCACCTGCACACCATGTCTATGCACTCTGAGGCACCCTCTAGCGCACCGGCACAGCGCCTCTGTATGGACACTGAAGCACCCTCTAACCCAAATGCACACCGCCTGTCTATGCACTCTGAAGAACCCTCTAGACAACCTGCACACCACCTCTTATGCACTCTGAAGCACCCTCTAGACCACCTGCACACCAACTCTTATGCACTCTGAAGCAGCCTCTAGCCCACCTGGACACCAACTCTTATGCACTCTGAAGCACCCTCTAGCCCACTTGCACACCATTTCTATGCCCTCTGAAGCACCCTCTATTCCACCTGTACACTACCTCTTATGCATTCTGAAGCACCCTCTAGCAACCCTGCACACCGCATCTCTATACACTCTGAAGCACCCTCTAGCCCACCTGCGAACCATCTTTATGCCCTCTGAAGCACTCTCTAGCCCACCTGCACACAACCTCTGTATGCACTCTGAAGCACCCTCTATTCCACCTGCACACTACCTCTTATGCATTCTGAAGCACCCTCAAGCCCCCCTGCACACCGCCTCTCTATGCACTCTGAAGCACCCTCTAGCCCTTCTGCTCACCACCACTGTATGCACTCTGATGCACCCTCTAGCCCACCTGCACACCACCTCTGTATGCACTCTGAAGCACCCTCTAGCCTACCTGCACACCACGTCTTATGCATTCTGAAGCACCCTCTAGCCCACCTGCACACCATCTCTTAAGCACTCTGAAGCACCCTATAGTCCACCTGCACACCATCTCTATGCCCTCTGAAGAACCCTGTAGCCCTTCTACACAGCACCTCTGTATGCACTCTGATGCACCCTCTAGTGCACCTGCACACCAGCTCTTATGCATTGTGAAGAACCCTCTAGCCCACCTGAACACCACGTCTTATGCATTCTGAAGCACCCTCTAGCCCACCTGCACACCATCTCTATGCCCTCTGAAGTACCCTCTAGCCCACCTGCACACCATCTCTTATGCACTCTGAAGCACCCTCTAGCCCACCGGCACACCACCTCTGTATGCACTCTGAAGCACTGTCTAGCCCACATGCACATCATCGCTATGCCCTCTGAAGCACCCTCTAGTCCACCTGCACACCACCTCTGTATGTACTCTGAAGCACCCTCTATTCCACCTGCACAAAACCTCTTATGAATTCTGCAGCACCCTCTAGCCCCCCTGCACACCGCCTCTCTAAGCACTCTGAAGCACCCTCTAGCCCACATGCACACCATCACTATGCCCTCTGAAGCACCCTCTAGCCCACTTGCATACCACCTCTGTATGCACTCTGAAGCCCACTCTAGCCTACCTGCACACCACCTCTTATGCATTCTGAAGCACCCTCTAGCCCACATGCACACCATCTCTTATGCATTCTGAAGCACACTCTAGCCCACCTGCACACCATCTCTATGCCCTCTGAAGAAACCTCTAGCCCACCTGCACACCATCACTATGACCTCTGAACACCCTCTAGCCCACCTGCACACCATCTCTATGCATTCTGAAGAACCCTCTAGCCCACCTGCACACCATCTCTATGCTCTCTGAAGTACCCTCTAGCCCACCGGCACGTCACCACTCTATGCCCTCTGAAGCACCCTCTAGCCTACCTGCACACCACCTCTCTATGCCCTCTGAAGCACCCTCTAGCCCACCTGGACACAATATCTCTATGCACTCTGAAGCACCATCTATCCCACCTGCACACCATCTCTAAGCACTCTGAGGCACTCTCTAGCCCACCTGCACACCACCTCCTATGCATTCTGGAGCACCTTCTAGGCCACCTGCACACCGCCACTCTATGAACTCTGAAGCACCCTGTAGCCCCCCTGCACACCACCTCGGTATGCCCTCTGAAGCACCCTCTAGCCCACCTGCACACGACCTCAGTATGCACTCTGAAGCACACTCTAGCCCACCAGCACACCATCTCTATGCACTGTGAAGCACCCTCTAGTGCACCTGCATACCATCTCTTATGCACTCTGAAGCACCCTCTAGCCCACCTGCACACCATCTCTATGGCCTCTGAAGCACCCTCTAGCGCACTTGCACACCATCACTTATGCAATCTGAAGCACCCTCTAGCCCACCTGCACACCATCTCTATGCACTCTGAAGCACCCTCTAGCCCACCTGCACACAATCTCTAATGCACTCTGAAACACCCTCTAGCCCACCTAAACACCATCTCTTATGCACTCTGAAACACCCTCTTGCACACCTGCACACCATCTCTATGCACTCTGAAGCACCCTCTAGCCCACCTGCACACCATCTCTATGCCCTCTGATGCACGTTCTAACCCACCTGCACACCACCTCTCTATGCACTGTGAAGCACCCTCTAGCCCACCTGAACACCACGTCTTATGTATTCTGAAGCATCCTCTGGCCCACCTGCACACCACCTCTTATGCATTCTGAAGCACCCTGTAGCCCCCCTGCAGACTGCCTCTGAATGCACTCTGAAGCACCCTCTAGCCCACATGCACACCATCTCTATGCACTCTGAAGCATCCTCTAGCCCACCTGCATACCATCTCTATGATCTCTGAAGCACCCTCTAGCCCACCTGCACATCACCTGTCTATGCCCTCTGAAGCACCCTCTATCCCACCTGCACACCATCTCTTATGCAATCTAAAGCACCCTCTAGCCCACCTGCACACCATCTCTATGCACTCTGAAGAACCCTGTAGCCCACCTGCACACCATCTCTATGCTCTCTGAAGTACCCTCCAGCCAACCGGCAAGTCACCTCTCTATGCCCTCTGAAGCACACTCTAGCCCACCTGCACACCATCTCTATGAACGCTGAAGCACCCTCCAGCCCACCTGCACACCGCCTCTCTATGCACTCTGAAGCACCCTCCAGCCCACCTGCACACCGCCTCTCTATGCACTCTGAAGCAACTTCTAGCCCACCTGCACACCACCTCTTATGCATTCTGAAGCACCCGCTAACCCACCTGCAAACCATCTCTATGAACTCTGAAGAACCCTCTACCCAGCCTGCACACCACCTCTTATGCACTCTAAAGAACACTCTAGCCCCCCTGCACACCGCCTCCCTATGCACTCTGAAGCACCCTCTAGCCCACCTGCACACCATCTCTATGCCATCTGAAGCACTCTGTAGCCCACCTGTACACCAACTGTGATTGCAGTGTGAAGCACTCTCTAGCCTACCTAAACAAAATCTCTATGCCCTCTGAAGCACCCTCTAGCCCATATGCACACAATCTCTTATGCACTCTGAAGCACCCTCTAGCCCACCTGCACACCATCTCTATGCCCTCTGAAGCACCCTCTAGCCCACCTGCACAACAACTCTTATGCACTCTGAAGCACTCTCTAGCCCAACTGCACACCACCTCTTATGCACTCTGAAGCACCCTCTAACCCACCGGCACACCATCTCTATGCCCTCTGAAGCACCCTCTAGCCCAATTGCACACCGCCTCTCTATGCACTCTGAAGCACCCTCAATCCCACCTGCTCACCACCTCTTATGCACTCTAAAGAACCCTCTAGCCCACCTGCACACCACCTCTTATGATCTCTAAAGCACCCTCTAGACAAACGGCACAAACCCTCTTATGCACTCTGAAGCATCCTCTAGCCCACCTGCATAGCTTATCTATGCCCTCTGAAGCATCCTCTAGCCCACTTGCACACCACCTCTTATGCACTCTGAAGCACCCTCTAGCCCACCTGCACACCAACTCTATGCCCTCTGATGCACCCTCTAGCCCACCTGCACACCATCTCTCTATGCACACTGAACTACCCTCTACACCACCTGCACACCATCTCTTATGCACTCTGAAACACCCTCTAGCCCACCTGCACACCATGTCTATGCACTCTGAGGCACCCTCTAGCGCACCGGCACAGCGCCTCTGTATGGACACTGAAGCACCCTCTAACCCAAATGCACACCGCCTGTCTATGCACTCTGAAGAACCCTCTAGACAACCTGCACACCACCTCTTATGCACTCTGAAGCACCCTCTAGACCACCTGCACACCAACTCTTATGCACTCTGAAGCAGCCTCTAGCCCACCTGGACACCAACTCTTATGCACTCTGAAGCACCCTCTAGCCCACTTGCACACCATTTCTATGCCCTCTGAAGCACCCTCTATTCCACCTGTACACTACCTCTTATGCATTCTGAAGCACCCTCTAGCAACCCTGCACACCGCATCTCTATACACTCTGAAGCACCCTCTAGCCCACCTGCGAACCATCTTTATGCCCTCTGAAGCACTCTCTAGCCCACCTGCACACAACCTCTGTATGCACTCTGAAGCACCCTCTATTCCACCTGCACACTACCTCTTATGCATTCTGAAGCACCCTCAAGCCCCCCTGCACACCGCCTCTCTATGCACTCTGAAGCACCCTCTAGCCCTTCTGCTCACCACCACTGTATGCACTCTGATGCACCCTCTAGCCCACCTGCACACCACCTCTGTATGCACTCTGAAGCACCCTCTAGCCTACCTGCACACCACGTCTTATGCATTCTGAAGCACCCTCTAGCCCACCTGCACACCATCTCTTAAGCACTCTGAAGCACCCTATAGTCCACCTGCACACCATCTCTATGCCCTCTGAAGAACCCTGTAGCCCTTCTACACAGCACCTCTGTATGCACTCTGATGCACCCTCTAGTGCACCTGCACACCAGCTCTTATGCATTGTGAAGAACCCTCTAGCCCACCTGAACACCACGTCTTATGCATTCTGAAGCACCCTCTAGCCCACCTGCACACCATCTCTATGCCCTCTGAAGTACCCTCTAGCCCACCTGCACACCATCTCTTATGCACTCTGAAGCACCCTCTAGCCCACCGGCACACCACCTCTGTATGCACTCTGAAGCACTGTCTAGCCCACATGCACATCATCGCTATGCCCTCTGAAGCACCCTCTAGTCCACCTGCACACCACCTCTGTATGTACTCTGAAGCACCCTCTATTCCACCTGCACAAAACCTCTTATGAATTCTGCAGCACCCTCTAGCCCCCCTGCACACCGCCTCTCTAAGCACTCTGAAGCACCCTCTAGCCCACATGCACACCATCACTATGCCCTCTGAAGCACCCTCTAGCCCACTTGCATACCACCTCTGTATGCACTCTGAAGCCCACTCTAGCCTACCTGCACACCACCTCTTATGCATTCTGAAGCACCCTCTAGCCCACATGCACACCATCTCTTATGCATTCTGAAGCACACTCTAGCCCACCTGCACACCATCTCTATGCCCTCTGAAGAAACCTCTAGCCCACCTGCACACCATCACTATGACCTCTGAACACCCTCTAGCCCACCTGCACACCATCTCTATGCATTCTGAAGAACCCTCTAGCCCACCTGCACACCATCTCTATGCTCTCTGAAGTACCCTCTAGCCCACCGGCACGTCACCACTCTATGCCCTCTGAAGCACCCTCTAGCCTACCTGCACACCACCTCTCTATGCCCTCTGAAGCACCCTCTAGCCCACCTGGACACAATATCTCTATGCACTCTGAAGCACCATCTATCCCACCTGCACACCATCTCTAAGCACTCTGAGGCACTCTCTAGCCCACCTGCACACCACCTCCTATGCATTCTGGAGCACCTTCTAGGCCACCTGCACACCGCCACTCTATGAACTCTGAAGCACCCTGTAGCCCCCCTGCACACCACCTCGGTATGCCCTCTGAAGCACCCTCTAGCCCACCTGCACACGACCTCAGTATGCACTCTGAAGCACACTCTAGCCCACCAGCACACCATCTCTATGCACTGTGAAGCACCCTCTAGTGCACCTGCATACCATCTCTTATGCACTCTGAAGCACCCTCTAGCCCACCTGCACACCATCTCTATAGCCTCTGAAGCACCCTCTAGCGTACTTGCACACCATCACTTATGCAATCTGAAGCACCCTCTAGCCCACCTGCACACCATCTCTATGCACTCTGAAGCACCCTCTAGCCCACCTGCACACAATCTCTAATGCACTCTGAAACACCCTCTAGCCCACCTAAACACCATCTCTTATGCACTCTGAAACACCCTCTTGCACACCTGCACACCATCTCTATGCACTCTGAAGCACCCTCTAGCCCACCTGCACACCATCTCTATGCCCTCTGATGCACCCTCTAACCCACCTGCACACCACCTCTCTATGCACTGTGAAGCACCCTCTAGCCCACCTGAACACCACGTCTTATGTATTCTGAAGCATCCTCTGGCCCACCTGCACACCACCTCTTATGCATTCTGAAGCACCCTGTAGCCCCCCTGCAGACTGCCTCTGAATGCACTCTGAAGCACCCTCTAGCCCACATGCACACCATCTCTATGCACTCTGAAGCATCCTCTAGCCCACCTGCATACCATCTCTATGATCTCTGAAGCACCCTCTAGCCCACCTGCACATCACCTGTCTATGCCCTCTGAAGCACCCTCTATCCCACCTGCACACCATCTCTTATGCAATCTAAAGCACCCTCTAGCCCACCTGCACACCATCTCTATGCACTCTGAAGAACCCTGTAGCCCACCTGCACACCATCTCTATGCTCTCTGAAGTACCCTCCAGCCAACCGGCAAGTCACCTCTCTATGCCCTCTGAAGCACACTCTAGCCTACCTGAACACCACCTCTCTAGGCCCTCTGAAGCACACTCTAGCCCACCTGGACACGATCTCTCTATGCACTCTGAAGCACCCTCTAGCCCACCTGCACACCATCTCTTATACACTCTGAAGCACCCTCTAGCCCACGTGCACACCATCTCTATGCACTCTGAAGGACCCTCTAGCCCACCTGCACACAATCTCTTATGCATTCTGGACCGAGCTCTAACCCACTGCACACCTCCTCTGTATGCACTCTAAAGCACCCTCTAGCCCACCTGCACACCACCTCTGTATGCCCTCTGAAGCACCCTCTAGCCCACCTGCACAGGACATCTGTATGCACTCTGAAGCACCCTCTATCACACCTGCACACCATCACTATGCTCTCTGAAGAACCCTCTAGCACACCGGCACATCACCACTCTATGCCCTCTGAAGCACCCTCTAGCCTACCTGCACACCATCTCTATGCTCTCTGAAGCAAACTCTAGCCAACCTGCACATTACCTCTCTGTCCTCTGCAGCACACTCTAGCCCACCTGTACACTGACTCTTATGCACTCTGAAGCACCCTCTAGCCCACCTGCACACCATCTCTATGCACTCTGAAGCACTCTCTACCTGACATGCACACCATCTCTTATGCACATTGAAGCACCCTTTAGCCATCCTGCACACCATGCCTATGGCCTCGGAAGCATCCTCTAGCCCACCTGCACACCACCTCTTATGCACTCTGAACCACCCTCTAGCCCACCTGCACACAATCTCTATGCCCACTGAACACCCTCTAACCCTCCTGCACACCATCTCTATGAACTCTGAAGCACCCTCTAGAACACCTGTTCACCATCTATTATGCACTCTGAAGCACCCTCTAGCCCTCCTACACACAATCTCTATGCACTCTGAAGCACCCTCTAGCCCATATACACACTATCTCTATGCCCTCTGAAGCACCTTCTAGCCCACCTGCAAACAACCACTGTATGTACTCTGAAGCACCCTCTAGACTACCTGCACACCATCTCTATGCCCTCTGAAGCACCCTCTAAGCCACCTGCACACCACCTCTTTATGCACTGTGAAGCACCCTCTAGCCGACTTGCACACCACCTCTTATGCATTCTGAAGCACCCTCTAGACAACTGCACACCATATCTTATGCACTCTGAAGCACCCTCCAACCCACAAGGACATCATCTCTATGCACTCTGAAGCACCCTCTAGCCCACCTGCACACCACCTCTTATGCATTCTGAAGCAAACTCTAGCAACCCTGCATGCCGACTCTCTATGCACTCTGAAGCACCCTCTAGCCCACCAGCACACCATCTGTATGCTCTCTGAAGCACCCTCTAGCCAACCTGCACACCATCTCTATGCTCTCTGAAGCACCCTCTAGCCCACCTGAACATCATCTCTCTATGCTCCCTGAAGCACCCTCTAGTCCACCTGGACTTCATCACTATGCACTCTGAAGAACCCTCTAGCCCACCTGCACTCCATCTCTATGCTCTCTGAAGCACCCTCTAGCCCACCTGTATATCACCTCTCTATGCCCTCAGAAGCACCCTCTATGGCACCTGCACACCACCTCTCTATGCACTCTGAAGCACCCTCTAGCCCACTTGCACACCACCTCTTATGCTTTCTGAAGCACCCTCTAGCCCACCTGCACACAATCTCTATGCCCTCTGAAGTACCCTCTAGCCCATCTGCACACCATCTCTCTGTGAACTCTGAAGCACCCTCTAGCCTACCTGAACACCATCTCTTATGCACTCTGAAGCACCCTCTAGTCCACCTGCACACCATCTCTATGCACTCTGAAGCACCCTCTAGCGCACTTGCACACGATCTCTTATGCAATCTGAAGCACCCTCTCGCCCACCTGACACCATCTCTATGCACTCTGAAGCACCCTCTAGCCCACCTGCACACAACCTCTTAAGCATTCTGAAGCACTCTCTAGCCCACCTGCACGCCGCCTCTCTATGCACTCTGAAGCACCCTCTAGCCCACCTGCACCCATGTCTTATGCACTCTGAAGCACCGTCTATTCCACCTGCACACCACCTCTTATGCACTTTGAAGCACACTCTAGCCCACCTGCACACCATCACTATGCCCTATAAAGCAACCTCTAGCCCACCTGCACAGCACCTATTAGGAACTCTGAAGCACACTCTAGCCCACCTGCACACCATCTCTATGCCCTCTGAAGCACCCTCTAGCCCACCAGCACACAATCTCTATGCCCACTGAACACCCTCTAGCCCACCTGCACACCATCTCTATGAACTTTGAAGCACCCTTAGCGAACCTGCACACCATATCTTATGCACTCTGAAGCACCCTCTAGCCCACCTGCAAACCACATCTTATGCACTCTAAAGCACCCTCTAGCCCACCTGCACACTATCTCTATGCCCTCTGAAGCACCCTCTAGCCCACCTGCATACCATCTCTATGCCCAATGAACACCCTCTAGCCCAACTGCACACCATCTCTATGCACTCTGAAGCACCCTTTAGGCCACCTGCACACCACCTCTCTATGCACTCTGAAGCACCCTCTAGCCCACTTGCACACCACCTCTTATGCATTCTGAAGCACCCTCTAGCCCACCTGAACACCACGTCTTATGCTTTCTGAAGCACCCTCTAGCCTACCTGAACACCATCTCTTATGTACTCTGAAGCACCCTCTGGCCCACCTGCACACCATCTCTATGCACTCTGAAGCACCCTCTAGCACACTTGCACACGATCTCTTATGCAATCTGAAGCACCCTCTCGCCCACCTGCACACCATCTCTATGCACTCTGAAGCACTGTCTAGCCCACCTGTACACAATCTCTTATGCATTCTGAAACACCCACTATTCCACCTGCACACCGCATCTCTATGCACTCTGAAGCACCCTCTAGCCCACCTGCACCCACCTCTTATGCACTCTGAAGCACCATCTATCCCACCTGCACACCACCTCTAATGCACTTTGAAGCACCCTCTAGCCCAACTGCATACCATAACTATGCCATATGAAGCAACCTCTAGCCCACCTGCACAGCACCTATTATGCACTCTGAAGCACACTCCAGCCCACCTGCACACCATCTCTATGCCTTCTGAAGCACCCTCTAGCCCACCTGAACACCACCTCTCTATGCACTCTAACGCACCCTATAGCCCACTTGAAAACCACCTCTTATGCATTCTGAAGCACCCTCTAGCCCACCTGCACACCACCTCTTATGCATTCTGAAGCACCATCTCGCCCACCTGCACACCATCTCCATGCCCTCTGAGTACCGTCTAGCCCACCTGCACACCATCTCTATGAACTCTGAAGCACCCTTAGCGAACCTGCACACCATATCTTATGCACTCTGAAGCACCCTCTAGCCCACCTGCACACCATCTCTATGCACTCTGAAGCACCCTGTAGCCCACCTGCACACAATCTTTTATGCACTCCGAAGCACCCTCCTGCCCACCTGCACACCATCTCTGTGCCCTCTGAAGCACCCTCTAGCCCACCTGCACACCACCTCTGTATGCACTCTGAATCACCCTCTAACCTACCTGCACACCATCTCTTATGAATTCTGAAGCACCCTCTCGCCCACCTGCGCACCAATCTATGTTCTCTGAAGCACCCTCTAGCCCACCTGCAGAAACCTTAGTATGCACTCTGAAGCACCCTCTATTCCACCTGCACACTACCTCTTATGCATTCTGAAGCACCCACTACCCCCCTGCAACCCCCTCTCAATGCACTCTGAAGCACCCTCTAGCCCACCTGCACACCATCTCTATGTACTCTGAAGCACACTCTAGCCCACCTGAATACCATCTCTATGCTCTCTGAAGCACCCTCTAGCCCACCTGCACATCACCTCTCTATGCCCTCTGAAGCACCCTCAGGCCACCTGCACACCATCTTTATGCACTCTGAAGAACCCTGTAGCCCACCTGCACACCATCTCTATGCTCTCTGAAGTACCCTCCAGCCCACCGGCAAGTCACCGCTCTATGCCCTCTGAAACACCCTCTAGGCTATCTGCACACCACCTCTCTATGCCCTCTGAAGCACCCTCTAGCCCACCTGGACACGATCTCTCTATACACTATGAAGCACCCTCTAGCCCACCTGCACACCATCTCTTATGCACTCTGAAGAACCCTCTAGCCCACCTGCACAACATCTCTACGCACTCTGAAGCACCCTCTAGCCCACCTGCACACCATCTCTTATGCACTCTGAAGAACCCTCTAGCCCACCTGCACACCATCTCTACGCACTCTGAAGCACCCTCTAGCCCACCTGCACACAAGCTCTTATGCATTCTGGAGCACCCTCTAGCCCACTGCACACCGCCTCTCTATGCACTCTGAAGCCCCCTGAAGCCCACCTGCAAAACACCTCTGTATCTCCTCTGAAGCACCCTCTAGCCTACCTGCACACCACCTCTTATGCATTCTGAAGCAACCTCTAGCCCACCTGCACACCATCGCTATGCTCTCTGAAGCACCCTCTAGCCCACCAGTACATCACCTCTCTATGCCCTCTGAAGCACCCTCTAGCCCACCTGCACACCATCTCTCTATGCACTCTGAAGCACCCTCTAGCCCACCTGCACACCATCTCTATGCACTCTGAAGCTCCCTCTAGCCCATCTGCACACAATCTCTTATGCATTCTGACGCACCCTCTATTCCACCTGCACACTGCCTCTCTATGTCCTCTGAAGCACCGTCTAGCCCACCTGCACACCACCTTTTATGCACTTTGAAGCACCCTCTAGCCCACCTGCACACCATCACTATGCCCTATGAAGCAACCTCTAGCCCACCTGAACACCACCTCTTACGCACTCTGAAGAACACTATAGCCCACCTGCACTGCATCTCTATGCCCTCTGAAGCACCCTCTAGCGAACCTGCACACCATCTCTTATGCACTCTGACACACCCTCTAGCCCACCTGCGAACCATCTCTATGTTCTCTGAAGCACCCGCTAGCCCACCTGCACAAACCTCTGTATGCACTCTGAAGCACCCTCTATTCCACCTGCACACTACCTCTTATGCATTCTGAAGCACACTCTAGCCCCCCTGCACACCCCCTCTCTATGCACTCTGAAGCACCCTCTAGCCCACCTGCACACCATCTATATGCTCTCTGAAGTACCCTCTAGCCCACCGGCACTTCACCTCTCTATACCCTCTGAAGAACCCTCTAGTCTACCTTCACATCACCTCTCTATGCCCTCTGAAGCACCCTCTAGCCCACCTGGACACGATCTCTCTATGCACTCTGAACACCATCTAGACCATCTGCACACCATCTCTTATGCACACTGAAGCACCCTCTAGCCCACCTGCACAACATCTTTTTGCACTCTGAAGAACCCTCTAGCCCACTGCACACCATCTCTATGCACTCCGAAGCACCCTCTAGCCCACCTGCATACCACCTCTGTATGCATTCTGAATCACCCTCGAGCCTACCTGAAGACCACCTCTTATGCAATCTGAACTACCCTCTAGCCCACCTGCGAACCATCTCTATGCCCTCTGAAGCACCCTCTAGCCCACCTGCACATCACCTCTCTATACCCTCTGAAGCATTCTCTAGCCCACCTGCACGCCATCTCTTATGCACTCTGAAGCACCCTCTAGCCCACCTGCACACCATCTCTGTGCACTCTGAAGCACCCTCTAGCCCACCTGCCCACCATCTCTATGCTCTCTAAAGCACCCTCTAGCCCACCATCACATCACCTCTCTATGCACTCTGAAGCACCCTCTAGCCCACCTGCACACCATCTCTATGCCCTCTGAAGCACCCTCTAGCCCACCAGCACACAATCTCTATGCCCACTGAACACCCTCTAGCCCACCTGCACACCATCTCTATGAACTTTGAAGCACCCTTAGCGAACCTGCACACCATATCTTATGCACTCTGAAGCACCCTCTAGCCCACCTGCAAACCACATCTTATGCACTCTAAAGCACCCTCTAGCCCACCTGCACACTATCTCTATGCCCTCTGAAGCACCCTCTAGCCCACCTGCATACCATCTCTATGCCCAATGAACACCCTCTAGCCCAACTGCACACCATCTCTATGCACTCTGAAGCACCCTTTAGGCCACCTGCACACCACCTCTCTATGCACTCTGAAGCACCCTCTAGCCCACTTGCACACCACCTCTTATGCATTCTGAAGCACCCTCTAGCCCACCTGAACACCACGTCTTATGCTTTCTGAAGCACCCTCTAGCCTACCTGAACACCATCTCTTATGTACTCTGAAGCACCCTCTGGCCCACCTGCACACCATCTCTATGCACTCTGAATCATCCTCTAGCTCACTTGCACACGATCTCTTATGCAATCTGAAGCACCCTCTCGCCCACCTGCACACCATCTCTATGCACTCTGAAGCACTGTCTAGCCCACCTGTACACAATCTCTTATGCATTCTGAAACACCCTCTATTCCACCTGCACACCGCATCTCTATGCACTCTGAAGCACCCTCTAGCCCACCTGCACCCACCTCTTATGCACTCTGAAGCACCATCTATCCCACCTGCACACCACCTCTAATGCACTTTGAAGCACCCTCTAGCCCAACTGCATACCATAACTATGCCATATGAAGCAACCTCTAGCCCACCTGCACAGCACCTATTATGCACTCTGAAGCACACTCCAGCCCACCTGCACACCATCTCTATGCCTTCTGAAGCACCCTCTAGCCCACCTGAACACCACCTTTCTATGCACTCTAACGCACCCTATAGCCCACTTGAAAACCACCTCTTATGCATTCTGAAGCACCCTCTAGCCCACCTGCACACCACCTCTTATGCATTCTGAAGCACCATCTCGCCCACCTGCACACCATCTCCATGCCCTCTGAGTACCGTCTAGCCCACCTGCACACCATCTCTATGAACTCTGAAGCACCCTTAGCGAACCTGCACACCATATCTTATGCACTCTGAAGCACCCTCTAGCCCACCTGCACACCATCTCTATGCACTCTGAAGCACCCTGTAGCCCACCTGCACACAATCTTTTATGCACTCCGAAGCACCCTCCTGCCCACCTGCACACCATCTCTGTGCCCTCTGAAGCACCCTCTAGCCCACCTGCACACCACCTCTGTATGCACTCTGAATCACCCTCTAACCTACCTGCACACCATCTCTTATGAATTCTGAAGCACCCTCTCGCCCACCTGCGCACCAATCTATGTTCTCTGAAGCACCCTCTAGCCCACCTGCAGAAACCTTAGTATGCACTCTGAAGCACCCTCTATTCCACCTGCACACTACCTCTTATGCATTCTGAAGCACCCACTACCCCCCTGCAACCCCCTCTCAATGCACTCTGAAGCACCCTCTAGCCCACCTGCACACCATCTCTATGTACTCTGAAGCACACTCTAGCCCACCTGAATACCATCTCTATGCTCTCTGAAGCACCCTCTAGCCCACCTGCACATCACCTCTCTATGCCCTCTGAAGCACCCTCAGGCCACCTGCACACCATCTTTATGCACTCTGAAGTACCCTCCAGCCCACCGGCAAGTCACCGCTCTATGCCCTCTGAAACACCCTCTAGGCTATCTGCACACCACCTCTCTATGCCCTCTGAAGCACCCTCTAGCCCACCTGGACACGATCTCTCTATACACTATGAAGCACCCTCTAGCCCACCTGCACACCATCTCTTATGCACTCTGAAGAACCCTCTAGCCCACCTGCACAACATCTCTACGCACTCTGAAGCACCCTCTAGCCCACCTGCACACCATCTCTTATGCACTCTGAAGAACCCTCTAGCCCACCTGCACACCATCTCTACGCACTCTGAAGCACCCTCTAGCCCACCTGCACACAAGCTCTTATGCATTCTGGAGCACCCTCTAGCCCACTGCACACCGCCTCTCTATGCACTCTGAAGCCCCCTGAAGCCCACCTGCAAAACACCTCTGTATCTCCTCTGAAGCACCCTCTAGCCTACCTGCACACCACCTCTTATGCATTCTGAAGCAACCTCTAGCCCACCTGCACACCATCGCTATGCTCTCTGAAGCACCCTCTAGCCCACCAGTACATCACCTCTCTATGCCCTCTGAAGCACCCTCTAGCCCACCTGCACACCATCTCTCTATGCACTCTGAAGCACCCTCTAGCCCACCTGCACACCATCTCTATGCACTCTGAAGCTCCCTCTAGCCCATCTGCACACAATCTCTTATGCATTCTGACGCACCCTCTATTCCACCTGCACACTGCCTCTCTATGTCCTCTGAAGCACCGTCTAGCCCACCTGCACACCACCTTTTATGCACTTTGAAGCACCCTCTAGCCCACCTGCACACCATCACTATGCCCTATGAAGCAACCTCTAGCCCACCTGAACACCACCTCTTACGCACTCTGAAGAACACTATAGCCCACCTGCACTGCATCTCTATGCCCTCTGAAGCACCCTCTAGCGAACCTGCACACCATCTCTTATGCACTCTGACACACCCTCTAGCCCACCTGCGAACCATCTCTATGTTCTCTGAAGCACCCGCTAGCCCACCTGCACAAACCTCTGTATGCACTCTGAAGCACCCTCTATTCCACCTGCACACTACCTCTTATGCATTCTGAAGCACACTCTAGCCCCCCTGCACACCCCCTCTCTATGCACTCTGAAGCACCCTCTAGCCCACCTGCACACCATCTATATGCTCTCTGAAGTACCCTCTAGCCCACCGGCACTTCACCTCTCTATACCCTCTGAAGAACCCTCTAGTCTACCTTCACATCACCTCTCTATGCCCTCTGAAGCACCCTCTAGCCCACCTGGACACGATCTCTCTATGCACTCTGAACACCATCTAGACCATCTGCACACCATCTCTTATGCACACTGAAGCACCCTCTAGCCCACCTGCACAACATCTTTTTGCACTCTGAAGAACCCTCTAGCCCACTGCACACCATCTCTATGCACTCCGAAGCACCCTCTAGCCCACCTGCATACCACCTCTGTATGCATTCTGAATCACCCTCGAGCCTACCTGAAGACCACCTCTTATGCAATCTGAACTACCCTCTAGCCCACCTGCGAACCATCTCTATGCCCTCTGAAGCACCCTCTAGCCCACCTGCAATCACCTCTCTATACCCTCTGAAGCATTCTCTAGCCCACCTGCACGCCATCTCTTATGCACTCTGAAGCACCCTCTAGCCCACCTGCACACCATCTCTGTGCACTCTGAAGCACCCTCTAGCCCACCTGCCCACCATCTCTATGCTCTCTAAAGCACCCTCTAGCCCACCATCACATCACCTCTCTATGCACTCTGAAGCACCCTCTAGCCCACCTGCACACTATCTCTATGCTCTCTGAAGCACCCTCTAGCCCACCTGCACATCACCTCTCTATGATCTCAGAAGCACCCTCTAGCCCACCTGCACATCACCTCTCTATGCCCTCTGAAGCACCCTCAGGCCACCTGCACACCATCTTTATGCACTCTGAAGAACCCTGTAGCCCACCTGCACACCATCTCTATGCTCTCTGAAGTACCCTCCAGCCCACCGGCAAGTCACCGCTCTATGCCCTCTGAAACACCCTCTAGGCTATCTGCACACCACCTCTCTATGCCCTCTGAAGCACCCTCTAGCCCACCTGGACACGATCTCTCTATACACTATGAAGCACCCTCTAGCCCACCTGCACACCATCTCTTATGCACTCTGAAGAACCCTCTAGCCCACCTGCACAACATCTCTACGCACTCTGAAGCACCCTCTAGCCCACCTGCACACCATCTCTTATGCACTCTGAAGAACCCTCTAGCCCACCTGCACACCATCTCTACGCACTCTGAAGCACCCTCTAGCCCACCTGCACACAAGCTCTTATGCATTCTGGAGCACCCTCTAGCCCACTGCACACCGCCTCTCTATGCACTCTGAAGCCCCCTGAAGCCCACCTGCAAAACACCTCTGTATCTCCTCTGAAGCACCCTCTAGCCTACCTGCACACCACCTCTTATGCATTCTGAAGCAACCTCTAGCCCACCTGCACACCATCGCTATGCTCTCTGAAGCACCCTCTAGCCCACCAGTACATCACCTCTCTATGCCCTCTGAAGCACCCTCTAGCCCACCTGCACACCATCTCTCTATGCACTCTGAAGCACCCTCTAGCCCACCTGCACACCATCTCTATGCACTCTGAAGCTCCCTCTAGCCCATCTGCACACAATCTCTTATGCATTCTGACGCACCCTCTATTCCACCTGCACACTGCCTCTCTATGTCCTCTGAAGCACCGTCTAGCCCACCTGCACACCACCTTTTATGCACTTTGAAGCACCCTCTAGCCCACCTGCACACCATCACTATGCCCTATGAAGCAACCTCTAGCCCACCTGAACACCACCTCTTACGCACTCTGAAGAACACTATAGCCCACCTGCACTGCATCTCTATGCCCTCTGAAGCACCCTCTAGCGAACCTGCACACCATCTCTTATGCACTCTGACACACCCTCTAGCCCACCTGCGAACCATCTCTATGTTCTCTGAAGCACCCGCTAGCCCACCTGCACAAACCTCTGTATGCACTCTGAAGCACCCTCTATTCCACCTGCACACTACCTCTTATGCATTCTGAAGCACACTCTAGCCCCCCTGCACACCCCCTCTCTATGCACTCTGAAGCACCCTCTAGCCCACCTGCACACCATCTATATGCTCTCTGAAGTACCCTCTAGCCCACCGGCACTTCACCTCTCTATACCCTCTGAAGAACCCTCTAGTCTACCTTCACATCACCTCTCTATGCCCTCTGAAGCACCCTCTAGCCCACCTGGACACGATCTCTCTATGCACTCTGAACACCATCTAGACCATCTGCACACCATCTCTTATGCACACTGAAGCACCCTCTAGCCCACCTGCACAACATCTTTTTGCACTCTGAAGAACCCTCTAGCCCACTGCACACCATCTCTATGCACTCCGAAGCACCCTCTAGCCCACCTGGACACGATCTCTCTATGCACTCTGAAGCACCCTCTAGCCCACCTGGACACCATCTCTATGCACTCCGAAGCACCCTCTAGCCCACCTGCATACCACCTCTGTATGCATTCTGAATCACCCTCGAGCCTACCTGAAGACCACCTCTTATGCAATCTGAACTACCCTCTAGCCCACCTGCGAACCATCTCTATGCCCTCTGAAGCACCCTCTAGCCCACCTGCAATCACCTCTCTATACCCTCTGAAGCATTCTCTAGCCCACCTGCACGCCATCTCTTATGCACTCTGAAGCACCCTCTAGCCCACCTGCACACCATCTCTGTGCACTCTGAAGCACCCTCTAGCCCACCTGCCCACCATCTCTATGCTCTCTAAAGCACCCTCTAGCCCACCATCACATCACCTCTCTATGCACTCTGAAGCACCCTCTAGCCCACCTGCACACTATCTCTATGCTCTCTGAAGCACCCTCTAGCCCACCTGCACATCACCTCTCTATGATCTCAGAAGCACCTTCTATCCCACCTGCACACAACCTCCTATGCACTCTGAAGCACCCTCTAGCCCACTTGCACACCACCTCTTATGCATTCTGAAGCACCCTCTAGCCCAGCTGAACACAATGTCTTATGCTTTCTGAAGCACCCTCTAGCCCACCTGCACCGCATCTCTATGCCCCCTGAAGTACCCTCTAGCCCACCTGCACACCATGTCTCTATGAACTCTGAAGCACCCTCTAGCCTACCTGAACACCATCTCTTATGCACTCTGAAGCACCCTCTAGCCCACCTGCACACCATCTCTAATGCACTCTGAAGCACCCTCTAGCTCACCTGCACACCATCTCTTATGCACTCTGAAGCACCCTCTAGCTCACCTGCACACCATCTCTATGTCCTCTGAAGCACCCTCTAGCCCACCTGCACACCAACTCTATGCCCTCTGAAGCACCCTCTAGCCCACCTGCACACCATGTCTATGCCCTCTGAAGCACCCTCTAGCCTACCTGCACACCATCTCTATGCCCTCTGATGCACCCTGTAACCCACCTGAACACCACCTCTCTATGCTCTCTGAAGCACCCACTAGCCCACCTGCACACCACTCTTATGCATTCTGAAGCACCCTCTAGCCTAAATGCACACCACCTCTTATGCATTCTGAAGAACCCACAAGCCCATCTGCACACGAACACTTATGCATTCTGAAGCACCCTCTAGCCCACCTGCACACCATCACTATGCACTCTGAAGCACCCTCTAGCCCACCTGCACACCACCTCTGTATGCACTCTGAAGCATCCTCAAGCCCACCTGCACAACACCTCTTATGCATTCTGAAGCACGCTGTAGCCCCCCTGCACACCGCCTCTCAATGCACTCTGAAGCACCCTCTAGCCCACCTGCACACCATCTCTATGCACTCTGAAGCACCCTCTAGCCCACCTGCACACCATCTATATGCTCTCTGAAGTACCCTCTAGCCCACCGGCACTTCACCTCTCTATACCCTCTGAAGAACCCTCTAGTCTACCTTCACATCACCTCTCTATGCCCTCTGAAGCACCCTCTAGCCCACCTGGACACGATCTCTCTATGCACTCTGAACACCATCTAGACCATCTGCACACCATCTCTTATGCACTCTGAAGCACCCTCTAGCCCACCTGCACACCATCTCTATGCACTCTGAAGCACCCTCTAGCCCACCTGCACACCAGCTCTTATGCATTCTGAAGCACCCTTTAGCCCACCTGCACACGGCCTCTCTATGCACTCAGAAGCACCCTCTAGCCCACCTGCACACCACTCTGTATGCCCTCTGAAGCACCCTCTAGCCCACCTGCACACCACCTCTGTATGCACTGTGAAGCACCCTCTAGCCCACCTGCACACCATCTCTATGCACTCTGAAGAACCCTCTAGGGCTGGGGATGTGGCTCAAGGGGTAGCGCGCTCGCCTGACATGCGTGCGGCCCGGGTTCGATCCTCAGCAACACATACCAACAAAGATGTTGTGTCCACCAAGAACTTAACAATAAAACATTAAAAATTAAAAAAAAGAACCCTCTAGCCCACCTGCACACCATCTATATGCTCTCTGAAGTATCCTGTAGCCCACCGGCACTTCACCTCTCTATACCCTCTGAAGAACCCTCTAGTCTACCTGCACACCACCTCTCTATGCCCTCTGAAGCACCCTCTAGCCCACCTGGACACGATCTCTCTATGCACTCTGAACACCCTCTAGACCATCTGCACACCATCTCTTATGCACTCTGAAGCACCCTCTTGCCGACCTGCACAGCATCTCTATGCACTCTGAAGCACCCTCTAGCCCACCTGCACACCAGCTCTTATGCATTCTGAAGCACCCTTTAGCCCACCTGCACACCACCTCTCTATGCACTCTGAAGCACCCTCTAGCCCACCTGCACATCACCTCTGTATGCACTCTGAAGCACCCTCTAGCCCACCTGCACACAACCTCTCTATGCACTCTGAATCACCCTCTAGCCCACCTGTACAACACTTCTTATGCATTCTGAAGCACCCTCTATCCCACCTGCACACCATATTTTATGCACTCTGAAACACCCTCTAGCCAAACTACACACCATTTCTTATGCACTCTGAAACACCCTCTTGCACACCTGCACACCATCTCTATGCATTCTGAAGCACCCTCTAGCCCACCTGCACACCATCTCTATGCCCTCTGATGCACCCTGTAACCCACCTGAACACCACCTCTCTATGCACTGTGAAGCAACCTCTAGCCCACCTGCACACCACTCTTATGCATTCTGAAGCACCCTCTAGCCTACATGCACACCACCTCTTATGCATTTTGAAGAACCCACTAGCCCATCTGCACACGAACTCTTATGCATTCTGAAGCACACTTTAGCCCACCTGCACACCATCACTATGCACTCTGAAGCACCCTCTAGCCCACCTGCACACCACCTCTGTATGCACTCTGAAGCATCCTCAAGCCCACCTGCACAACACCTCTTATGCATTCTGAAGCACGCTGTAGCCCCCCTGCACACCGCCTCTCAATGCACTCTGAAGCACCCTCTAGCCCACCTGCACACCATCTCTATGCACTCTGAAGCACCCTCTAGCCAACCTGCATACCATCTCTATGCTCTCTGGAGCACCCTCTAGCCCACCTGCACACCATCTCTATGCTCTCTGAAGTACCTTCTAGCCCACCGGCACGTCACATCTCTATGCCCTCTGAAGCACCCGCTAGCCTACCTGCACACCACCTCTCTATGCCCTCTGAAGCATCCTCTAGCCCACCTGGACACGATCTCTCTATGCACTCTGAAGCACCCTCTAGCCCACCTGCATACCATCTCTTATGCACTCTGAAGCACCCTCTCGCCGACCTGCACACCATCTCTATGCACTCTGAAGCACCCTCTAGCCCACAGGCACACCACCTCTTATGCATTCTTGAGCACCCTCTAGCCCACCTGCACACCGCCTCTCTATGCACTCTGATGCACCCTGTAGCCCACCCGCCAACCTCCTCTGTATGCCCTCTGAAGCACCCTCTAGCCCACCGGCACATCACCTCTCTTTGCACTCTGAAGCACCCTAGAGCCCACCTGCACACCATCTCTATGCTCTCTGAAGCAACCTCTAGCCCACCTGCACATCACCTCTCTATGTCCTCTGAAGCACCCTCTAGCCCACCAGAACACCACCTTTCTATGCACTCTAACGCACCCTATACCCCACTTGCAAACCACCTCTTATGCATTCTGAAGCACCCTCTAGCCCACCTGCACACCA